>NC_091979.1:311369258-311698008 GCF_044704955.1 Pristiophorus japonicus
TAGATAGATTTTTAACCAATAAGGGAATTAAGGGTTATGGGGAGCGGGCGGGTAAGTGGAGCTGAGTCCATGGCCAGATCAGCCATGATGTTGTTGAATGGCGGAGCAGGCTCGAGGGGCTAGATGGCCTACTCCTGTTCCTAATTCTTATGTTCTTATGAGGAGAAACTTTTACACCCAGAGAATTGTGAACCTGTGGAATTCTCGACAACAAAAAGTTGTTGAGTCCAATTCGTTTGATATATTCAAAATGGAGTTAGATGTGGCCCTTACAGCTAAAGGGATCAGCGGGTGTGGAGAGAAGGCAGGAGTGGGGTACTGAGGTGTATGATCAGCCATGATCTTATTGAATGCTGGTGCAGACTCGAAGGACCGAATGGCCTGCTCCTGCACCTATTTTCTATGTTTTTATGTTTCTATGTAGTGTAACATGAGCCAGAATCTTTATTTACCACTCGTGGGCTATAGTGGCAGGAATAGAGTTCACCGCATTTGGTAAATCATTGACCCGGTTTCATTTTGCTCCTGGTGGTCCAGGTAGGTACCTGCAGAGTCGGCAGCTTGGCCCTCCCCATTAATGAAGGGGAGGGTCCCTTCTACGTGGCAGCGCTACGCATCCCACCGCATAGCATTGCACCCCTCTACGTTTGCCTCTGTCCTGCAGGTTATTTTGCACTCCACTTGCTCTCGGGGGCAGTAACCCCAATATCGTGAGCGGGCCAGGACTTCTGCGCCTTGCACAGGAACTCCCAACTTGCGGCTGTTACCCCTCTCCCCCCCCCCCCCCCCCCCCCCCCCACCCCTTAAATTCTCAGTTCATTCAAAATACACTTTATTTGATCCAAAGCTTACATTTTATTTCTTAGTGCAGGCACACCTTTTCAATATAAGAATTCAATAAAGCCACCTCTGCTTACCTCTGCAATATCAGCCCTCTGTAATCACAACAACTCAGAGCACAACTTTACTAAATTCTGTTGGTTCTTAAGACTTACTAGCAGCCTCTTAGTGTAAACTGACTTTTAAATCCAGCTCAGTGAATCCTGCAAACATAATCTTCTTCAGTCAATGACAGCTCAGACTATATCATGTTTGGCTTCTCCTCTGTACCAGTCAGCTGGAACTAATTGGTATGAGTGTATGCTGGATTTTAAAAATGTATTCTTGTGATATGAGTCACATTTATTGCTCATCCCCAGTTTTCCCCAAGAAGATGGTGAAGCAAATGCTGCACCACTTCAGAGGACATTAGGAGTTAACCATGAACTAGTCACTTGTTGGTCAGACTGATTAAGGGTTCCCTTCCCTGAAGGGCATTAGTAACAATCAATGGTTATTTTGCTGGTGCTCGCCTACAAATCCCAGGATTCATTTAATTTAATTTCACATGGAGGGATTTGAATTGACAACCTCTGGGTTGTTAGTTCAGTAGCATAACCACGGCACTACCATAATTAAATTATTCCCCATTTATTTCCTCATTCTGATCACTTCCAGCTCCTGGTGGCTAGATGTCCTGGAATTTCTCTTAGTGCATTTCTCTACCTGGCAACTGGATGTTGTTCTTGGGTCTAGATCACATGCTTGCGATAATTTCATTAAACACTGGGATCCAGATCTACTTGTCTCCGAGCTGGTCCAATCAGATCTTTGCCCTCTGGGATTCATATACCTGACTATGCATCACCTTTCCTGCCTCTGTTCTATTGATCAAGGAAGGTAAATCTTCCCTACATATTATGTTGAATTACAGCTCTAATGTCCTACTTACATTAGTAGAATTCAATGGACATATACCAAAGGAATATAAGAAAGCAAAAGTGCTGTTCAGTCCATCCAATTTAGTCCAGCCAGGTCCTGTTTCAAACCAAATTGATCATCCGGCTTATTATCTACTAAGTCGAGAGTTGATTTCCACTCCTCTTTGAATGCCTTGTTCTGAGTCAATGAATATAATGTACTTTGTGGCAGCTTATCAGCTTATTCCATAAGATTACAACTTAGTTTGGGAAGTTATTCCTTGAGTTCAGTTGGGCATGTGGAGTCTTCAGTTGGTAGTCTTCAGTTGGTAATCATGACCTCTGGTTCTCCTGTTCTAATTGGAAAAATTCTCAGACGCAGCTTATTAATTACACTGCTACTAACAACCTGAGATAATATCTGCAGACAGTCGTACACATTTGGTACACCCTTGTTTTAGTCTGAAAGTGACCGACCGTAAGTTGATGCACACCAAGGTGTAACATGACAGAGCTTTACACCCAGGTGCATTTAAATGTTAGGAGATTGGATGGGATCTTTTGTTCTCTCCAAACATTAAACCATTTCATTCAAATTTGTAAAAATTCCCAGGCATCCCAATAACATGTCTACAGTACTTCTCACATACAGAAAGATCTCTCGAAGGAACTCACAAGAAAGAGGAAAAACAGTGGATACACGACTAGTGAAAAGGAGGGAATATTTTAGGAGGCTAAAATGCACAGTTGAAGCTAAGAGTTCGAAGGAGGCTTTTGAAAAGGCATTTTTGGCCAGATGGAGGGATCCTGGGGTGAGTTTGATGGTCAGGACATAGTGATTGAAAGGGCAGCCAATGATGGTGAAGGGTTAGAAAATTGTACATGAGGCCTTCACCTCTATGCCCAAATTTCCAATAGGCATGAATCGATGCCCAAGGAGCTTTAAATTATACAAAATGTCCCAAATTTCTACTTAGACATCTCAACATTTCATTTACCTGGAAGCTGCTGCCTTAACACTATAACTATTTCAGTATTGATCTATCATATCTGTTGGGTTATCACATTTTTATATTTAGTAGGCAATTCTGGCAAAGTTGCATCTATTGCCCATCCCTGGTTGCTGAGAAAGTGGTGTTGAGCTTCCCCTTTGAACAACTGCAGTCCTTGTGGTGCTGATGCTCCCATGGTGGTGTTCCTCTTGACCTTCAGTGGCACCACAGCTGGTGAAGATTACGGGGAAATAAAATTATTTGTAAAATGGTCATTACCTGACACTTCTGTGGTGAAAATATTACCTGCAAGACTAAGAGACCTAAAATTCTAAAGGGTTTTGATCGAGTGATTGTCGAGAAACTGTTTCCACTTGTGAGTGAGTCTAGAACAAATATAGATAACTGCTAACAGATCAAATAAAGAATTTAGGAGGAATTTCTTTGCAGAGAGTGATGAGAATGTGAAACTTGTTGTCATGTGGAATGGTTGGAACAGGTAGTATTGATACATTTAAGGGGAGGTTTGATACATGCAAGAGGGAGAAGGGGAATAATGGATTAGGCGAGCAGGATGGGAAGAGGCAATTAATGTGGGAGGAGGCTTGTGTGGAGTACAAACGCCCCCTCACCTTGAGCACAAAAATTATATTGACCCAGATTTTGTGGTGGTAATGACGGCAAAACTTTCACTGAAACTGACCATACCTTCAGGATTTAGCACATGTGCAGATATACAAAGAAATCCTGAAGTTGCAGTCAGTCATTCCCTGCTCCGCCATGGGCGCTGAGAAACTCCATGGTAAACTCAGTGAAATCAGTTGAACTGCCGAAAACATCCCATTTTTTGCTTTAATTTCACTGTTAAACACCTCATAAAAGGTTAATAAGCCTTGTCAAAATAGGTCTAAATGGCATTTTAATGGTGTATTAACTACTTAACAACCGCTCTGGCCCTGAAAAATGAATTTTATGTTTGTGGAATGTCAAATTTCTCCATTATGTTAAAAATGACTCCATTTTTAAAATAATTTAAAAACATTTAAAAGTTTATGATTTTTCAGCTTCTACCTTAACCCCATGTGTATGTCCCAATCTTAATTTTGCTCTCTGTAAAACTTTTTAAAAGTGAAATGATAATCAGTGCTTTTTACTTCCTGATTTGCTGCCTGTGAGAATTCGTCAATGTGATGGGCTGTTTAGACAGGTTGTTGACATCATTGCTAATGTATGCTGGGAATCCCCTTTTGACAGTGCTACAGTCAAATTAAGGTTGTAGTTTTCACCGCAAAGATCGCTGATCGATGTCGCTTCGCCGCTAACCGCCAATTCTGGGTCACTGAAAACAAAAGAGCCCCTAGTATCCTCAAATAAGTACCACAGCTTTGATTTCCTTTTGTTACAAATTTACGACCACCTGTTTTAGCCACAGTTCTACCATCAAGCTCAGTATTAATTTGTTTGAAAGTAAATGTTTGGAACATGTACCAAATCTGTTCCATCCCCAAACAGTTCCAGTAAATTTGTTAGGCACAATCTGCTTTTCATAAGCCTCTATTGGCCTGAAATTATTGCTTTTATTCTTGTTACATATGCTTGAGTTGCTTACTTAATGATGGACTCCAACGTATTCCCCCATATGGATGACAGGCTGGTAGACCTGCAATTCCCAGATACATGCTTCTGGTTTCTTTCCCTAAATTGAAATTGCATTAGCTGATTCTGAATCTTTCGGTAATGTCCAGACATTTAATGAAGTGTGAAAAGTTTAAACTACCGCTCTCCTTAATGCTGCTCTCATTTTCTTAATTGTTATCGAATGCATTCCATCTGGTTCTGTTGTCCTATGAACATTGAGGCATTTCTGAGTGATAGTATTATCACTAATCTCTACCTTCCTATTGAATTTGGATTTTCACCCCTACAATTACAGGGGAATTGGTGCAGCCTTTTCCTTTTTGAAAATTGCTCTTTTCAAGAAAAACCGTGCTCTTTTTCTTCTTCACTTTCTTACCTTATTTTACAATAAGGGACCTACCTCTTTTACATCCTGTCTACTATGATTCTATTTCTATTTTCTCGAATGTCTGTTGCAATTTTACCAGTTTTCACTGTTTATGATGGGATACCTTTTTAATAGCTTTTTTGTTTTATATTATCTATATATAATGTAAGTTTTTTGCATCTGGCGTGTGTCTGATGTAAGCTAAGCTGATTGACTCAATTTTCACGTTCAATAAAAAGCAGCAATGCATTTGTTGTTTTAAATTCATTTATGAATTTGTTAAAACTAACACAGAAAAGAACACGTGAGTCACAGTAGATTCACTCTCGCTCAAAAATAAATCCCACTCCTTATTTATTTTTTTAGAAACAAAAATATTGAGGTCTTTTGAGCAGCCATTTTGGTTTCCATGAGATATCCCTAAAAATAAAATGCATTAAATAACTGGTCGATCTACCATGGTGTTTCTCACGATCAGTCGGAAGATATAGTCTCTGGCTCTCTTGTATCTCAGTCCTGATGAAGCTGTCTGTGCTACAATTCAAACATGGCATTATTTGCCCATGATGCTCCTATGTAATCTTGAAAAACTATTATATTGTTAATCAAGAGCATTGCAAAATAATGAAAGGTGTTATGTAGAATGAATGATAAATGAGAAACAGAAATCGTTACTTACCAAATCTAAACAAGCAAAATATCAAAATAATAATTTATTAAGCAAGTAAAAATAGAAATGAGAATGAATAAAATGTTACAATAAGACATGGAAATGATCAGACATGTAATATAACTAAGTACATGCTGAAATTAAGAGTTAAAAAAATTAAATGGAAGTGAATTTGGCTTGTTATGTATGTACATTAAAATAAACATATATTTATGAATTTTAAATGTAAAAAGCATATATATATTAAAGACAACTAAACCAATAAATAATCCTAATGGAAAAATACTGGGGAGGAGCCAAACAGGGAGAAAGGAGATCCATGTGGCCTGCCCTGGATAAGTGTGGAGGCAGCAGTCAGGGCACTAGGCCCGGTCTGGAATAGAGTTCAAATTGATGAAAGTATCATAAAAACATAAAAGTCACACACAAGTGTACAGGAATTTAGGGCAACCAAAGTCAGAGTTTGCTGGGTGACAAAAGAGATAAAGAGTAAGATAAAGCAGAAAAAGAGGGCATATGGCAGACGTCAGGTTGAGATTACAAGTGAGAAGGAGGCTGAATATAGAAAGTTCAGAGGGGAACTGAAAAAGGAAATAAGAGGGGAAAAGAGAGAATATGAAAATAGATTTGCAACTAACATAAAAGGGAATCCAAAAGTTATCTATCGGCATATAAATAGTAAACAGGTAGTGGGAGGAGGATGGGTCCAATTAGGGACCAAAATGGATGCAGATGGCATGGCTAAGGTACTAAATGAGTACTTTGTGTCTGTCTATACCAAAGAAGATGCTGCCAAACTCATAGCGAAAGAGGAGGTAGTTGAGATACTGATCAGGATAAAAATTGATAAAGAGGAGATACTAGAAATACAGGCTGTTCTTAAAGTAGTTAAGTCACCAGGACCGGATGGGATGCATCCTAGAATGCTGAGCGAAGTAAAGGTGGAAATTGTGGAGGTACTGGCCATAATCTTCCAATCCTCCTTAGATACGGGGCTGGCGCCAGAGGGCTGGAGAATTGCAAAATTATATCCTTGTTCAAAAAAGGGTGTAAGGATAAACCCAGCAAATACAGGTCAGTCAGGTTAACCCCGGTAGTGGGGAAACTTTTAGAAATAATAATCCAGGACAAAATTAATAGTCACTTGAACAAGTGTGGATTAATTCAAGAAAGCCAGCATGGATTTATCAAAATCAAATTGTGTTTAACTAACTTGACTGAATTTTTTGATGCAGTAACAGCGTTGATGATGGCAATGTGGTTGATATCGTGTACATGGACTTCCAAAAGACGTTTGATAAAGTGCCACATAATAGGCTTCCCAGCAAAGTTGAAGCCCATGGAATAAAAAAGTCAGTGGCAGCATGGACACAAAATTAGCTAAGTGACAGGAAACAGAGAGTAGTGGTAAACAGTTGTTGAGGAAGGTGTGATGGTAAATAGCCACTCTCGAGTCTGCTAAATCCAGCAGGTAAAGAGTTTATTCGAGCATAAGCAAGGAAGTGACCCTCAGTTGCCTGAGATACCACACTCAACAATACGGAGTTTGCAGCATATATTTATAGTCCACGAGTTACTGTAACTTGGGTTTTTGTGACAGTCATAAATCAGTACACACTATTCCAACACTTATATCACATGACAAGCTTCACAATCCAGTTAATCAATGGAGTTACTCAAGTTCAGCAGCTTCTCCCGTTATCTTAACTCTTCCAAGCCTCGGGCCTCCCATTCCCATGGCAACTTCTCTTTGGCCTTCATTTTCCCTATCTTCTTGTTCTGAACATAACAATGAGCAAGTTTCCCTTGCATCCAAATAACACTTTATTTTCCCAAGCTTCTAAATGAGCTAACTATCTCTAAAGATACCCTTGCCGAGGTGAAGAACCATTGCCATCTAAGGCATTTATTTCAAAGATGCACTTTACTAACAATTCAAGCATCGCTATTATAATGTTAGCCTAGCCCCACTTGTCCCACTTCAAAGGTGTACGGTGGTGTTCCCCAGGGGTCAGTACTAGGACCACTGCTTTTCTTGATATATATTAATGACTTTTGGGGGCCATTAGAGGTAGCAGCGTGCAGCGGCCCGGCCCGGAAATCAGTACAGTCCCGGCCTGCAAGACCATCAGCAGGCCGAGGCCATCAGAGAGAGCAGCGTGCAGTGGCATACCACTACAGGGAGCAGTGCGTGGTGCTGCAGGAGGGCGGCGGCTAACTGCAGTGCGGGCAGGTACAGCAGGAGCAGCGAGGTCGGGCCGAAGGAGCGGCAAGAGTTCGTAGAGGGATGTGATCGGGGGCCCAGGAGAGGTGTGAGTTCGGGGCCCAGTAGAGGTGAGGGCCCAGGGGCAGCACGGGCCCAGCCCACACTGCGATATGTGTGCGCGCACTACCGTGCAGCAGAGCTGGTCTCCACTCGTGTTGGTTAATCCTTGCCACTGGACCAAGACCTAGCTCTGTCAAGCCCGTGTGGTGGCTGGTGTGCAACGACCACCACAGGTTAAAAAAAATCCACGCACAGGCATCTTCCACCCTTCAAGATTTAGTTCGGAATCCGGAATATTAGGTCCTTCTTTGAAACACTTGTGAACTCATCCCTTTTCGGCGTGGAAGCAAGTCATCCTCACTTCGAGGGACTGCCTATGATGATGATTAATGACTTGGACTTGTGCGTACAGGGCACAATTTCAAAATTTGCAGATGATGCAAAACGGGAAGTATAGTGAACAGTGAGAAGGATAGTGATAGACTTCAAGAGGAGATAGACAGGCTGGTGGAATGGACAGATGCATGGCTGTTGAAATTTAATGCAGAAAAGTACGAAGTGATACATTTTAGAGGAGAGGCAATATAAACTAAGGGATACAACTCTAAAGAGGTGCATGAACAGAGAGACCTGGGGGTATATGTGCACAAATCAATGAAGGTGGCAGGGCAGGTTGAGAAAGCAGTTAAAAAAGCTTACGGGATCCTGGGCTTCATAAATTCTGTGTTTGGTGATAGCGGTATTTTCCCGCTACCACTACAAGGCCTAACATTCAGGATAAAATACGCAGTAAAATCGGCGTTGCACGAGGATTCATGGGGCAAACCGCGAATTTTCCGCAACATTTCTCCGAGGCCGATGCCACAGTGAGTTGGGTCTAGGGAGGGGGGAATGCACCAAAAACGGTGAAATATCACCGCAAAACCGGGCGCAAGGTTGGCGAATTTCTCGTCCACGAAGAGGGAAGATATTAAAAGGGAGGAAAGAGGGTTGTCCAGGTCAGATATTGGGGCTCGTGTATGATTGGAGTCAGGAGTGATGGGATGAGTTTGGAGGGGGTGCTGGAAAAAAGTTAGCAGAGTGTTACGCAAAAGCTAAAAATAAAATTGCTTATTTAAAAAGAAAATGAAAATACCTGTGTGCACCATGATTGCAGGGAGGCTCAAAGCCTAATTGTCACCTTGGGGAATGAAGGTTCTGAAGCTGGAATATGTGGCTTAGCTTCGGGTAACTGATGCTCCAGTTAGTGGTAGAAATGAAGCTGCTGGTGTGACATGGAACGTGTGACAATGAATAACTCACTCAGAAATGGGAAACAGAGTGACAGCTACCAACGACCAGAAGCTGTGCAGAAGCATACTGCGCATTACTCTGAAAGCTCCAACGACGGGAAGCATGATGTTTCGGCTTTTAAAAAAAAAATGAGCCGGTTCCATTCTCGGCTTTTTGTAACGAGCCCGCTTCATTCTCACCTTTTTTTTTTTCAACAAGCCCGTTCCTTTCCCCGGCAAAGCAAAGAACCAAAAACAAAAACTTGGAGGTGAAATTCAGTATCGGCCCGTTTGGGGGCGGCAACCGAGGCGAGGCGGGATTTCCTGCGCCCAGTGTGGAAGTCCCGCCCCTGGTCGCGAAATTGGAGTTACCGCCCCCGAGAGGAAGTGCAGCGCCATGTCGGGCACGCCACTTTCTCTCAGGGGTGGGTCTGGACTGGAAAGCATGCGAAGTTTCCAGCGTTGTGCTGCCTCTCCTCGTAGCGCTGGCCCGAGCACAGAGCCCTCGTCTTCCGTTAAACAGGAGAACATGCTGCGAGCTCTGCAGTGGGGCGAGAGGCCTCCACTATGCCACCGGGGACCCCACGAAACGGGCAACGAAAGGCCGGACCTTTAAGTCGGCTGAGCAAGAAAAATGGCAGCGCTCACCTCCCCTTTACTTTTTGCCCCGTGAGCGGAGAAGGGGAACAGAAGTAACGAGGTTAAAGCGTTTGGGAAAGAATTTCTAAAGTGCAGGGCTGAGCGGATTGCGGGTTTAAGACTACACCACAAATGGTGGAGCAGTGGGTTGGGGAGTTGGAAGATCGGAAGATATGAGTGGGAACAGTGATGTAAGAGGTCATGCAGAGATTAGTAAACGGGAATGAGGATTTTGAAGTTAATACATTAATGGATGGTGTTATGTATGCAAACATTGTAACTTTGCAAGACTTGCCACCAGAGGGCGCAACTGTTGGAGGCCCAAGGGTCACCTGCACACCTCGTGCAAGGAAGTATAAAAGGTTTTCTGCCATGCTGCTGAGGCACTCTGGAGTTGTAGTAAAGAGACTAAGGTCACATCAGTTTTAGCTCACAGCACTCAGTCTTGTGGAGTTCTTCCATACCCAACAATTGGCGACGAGTAACAGATTATGAACTTTCACGCGGTCATGGCTGTCGTTGGTATTTTAGAGAGATTTATAGAGGGTGATGATTAGGAAGCCTTTGTTGAGCGTCTCGACCAGTACTTCATGGCCAACGAGCTGTGTGGGGATGATAAAGCGATCAAGCGCAGGGCGATTCTCCTCACCGTGTGTGGGTCCACAATAAACGGCCTCATCAAGAATCTGCTAGCACTGGAGAAACCAGCGGAGAAGACACATACAGAGTTGTGTACGCTGGTTCGGAACCACCTCAAGCCGAAGGAGAGCATCTTAATGGCCAGGTACTGCTTCCACACGCACCACCGCTCCGAGGGCCAGGACCTGGCGGGTTATGTTGCTGACCTGGGACGCCTTGCGGGAACTTGCGAATTTTCTGGATTTTTGGGGAAAATGCTGCGGGTCTTTTTTGTGCTTGGCATCGGCCACGAGGTCATTCTTCGCAAGCTGCTGTCCGCCGAATCCCTAGACCTGAGCAAGGCCATCACGATAGCCAGGCATTCATATCCACGAGTGATAATACCAGACAGATATCTTCCCAGCATCGAAGCTCACCGACAAGTACTGTTCCCGATGCAAGGCCCATTCATCACAAGGCTCGAGCGGTTCCATATATGATGTGGAAGAAAGTCGAGATCGAACTGGACAGACTTCAACGAGAGGGAATCATATCGCCAGTCGAGTTCAACGAGTGGGCCAGTCTGATTGTTCCGGTGTTGAAAAACGATGGCACAGTCAGAATCTGAGAAGACTACAAGGTAATGATTAACCGAGTCTTGTTACAAGACCAGTACCTGTTAGCCAGGATGGATGACCTGTTTGCAACGTTAGCGGGGGGGGGGGGGGGGGAAGTCATTCACCAAGTTGGACCTAACCTCCACCTACATGACACAGGAGCTGGCTGAATCTTCGAAAAGATCGACGTGCATCAACATGCACAAAGAACTGTTTATATACCACAGGTGCCTTTTTGGGATTCGCTCGGCTGCAGTCATCTTCCAGAGGAACATGGAGATTCTGCTGAAATCGGTTCCGCGCACCGTTGTGTTTCAAGACGACATCCTGATCACCGGTCGTGATACCACCAAACACCTGCACAACCTGGAAGAGGTTCGAAATCGACTCGACAGAGTGGGACTCAGGCTGAAATGCTCCAAAGTGTGTTTTCCTGGCGCCGGAGGTCGAAGTTTTGGGGAGAAAGATTGCGGCAGATGGCATCAGACCCACGGACTCAAAGACAGAGGCCGTCAAGAATGCACCCAGACCACAGAATGTGACGGAGCTGCGTTCATTCCCGAGACTCCTCAACTATTTTGGTAACTTTCTACCCGGGTTAAACACTTTGCTGGAACCATTGCGCATGTTGCTACATAAGGGTGATGACTGGATTTGGGGTAAATCTCAAGAGACAGCCTTTGAGAAAGTCAGAAACCGACTTTGTTCTAATAAATTACTTGTACTGTATGACCCGTGTAAATGATTAGTGCTAGCTTGTGATGCATCTTCATAAGGGTCGGCTGTGTGTTACAGCAAACCAATGTATCGGGCAAACTTCAACCAGTTGCATACATGTCTAGAAGTCTGACTAAGGTTGAAAGAGCCTACAGTATGGTCGAGAAAGAGGCGTTAGCATGTGTATATGGGGTTAAGAAAATGCACCAATATCTATTTGAACTTCGGTTTGAGCTTCAAAACCGACCACAAACCGCTCATTTTGCTGTTTTCAGAAAGCAAAGGTATAAACACCAATGCTTCATCCTGCATCCAAAGATGGGCACTAACATTGTCCGCCTATGACTATGTTATCCGCCATAGACCAGGCACGGAGAACTGTACTGATGCCCTCAGTCAGCTACCATTGTCCACGACTTGGGTGGAATTGGCGCAGCACGCAGACTTGTTTCAGGTCATGGATGCTTTTGAGAGCAAGGGGTCACCCCATCACTGCTCGCCAGATCAGGACCTAGACCAGCCAGGATCCGGTGCTATCACTTGTAAAAAGTTGCGTCCTCAATGGGAGCTGGCCGGTCGTTCCCGGGGAAATGCAAGATGAAATTAAGCCGTTTCACCGACACAAAGATGAAATGTCCATCTAGTCAGATTGTCTCTTAGGGGGTAATCATGTGATTTTGCCAAAAAAAGGCAGGGAAACGTTTATATGTGACCAACACAATACCCACCCAGACATAATAATCATGAAGGTTATAGCCCGGTCACATGTTTGGTGGCCCGGCATCGACTCGGTCTTAGAGTCATGCGTACACCAGTGCAACACGTGCTCACAATTGAGCAATGCGCCAAGGAATGCGCCATTGAGTCTGTGGTCATGGCCCTCCAAACCGTGGTCCAGGATGCACGTAGATTTTGCTGGCCCCTTTCTCGGAAAGATGTTTTTAGTTGTAGTGGACGCTTACTCTAAATGGATTGAATGCGTAATCATGTCATCCAGCACATCCACTGCCGCCATTGAAAGCCTCCGGTCAGTGACAATGGATTGTGTTTCACCAGCTCGGAATCCAACGAGTTTATGACCCGCAATGGTAAATAGAAACTGTGTACATAATTCAGTATCTCTAAGTAGGGACATCCAGCTCACTGTTACTTAATTATTTCCAGACGCAGCTGTTGATATTTATTAACCTAATTTTTCCAAAGCTCAGCTGCTCATAATTATTAAATTATTTTCAAGCTGAGCAACTGAATGTTTACATTATTTATACAAGAAAGCCTAATAGTCACAATTCAAACACTGGTATTTTGCTGCTGCCTGCTAATTTAAATTAGTACAGCACTAAACTTTCCGTGCAAGGCTGGTTTTTCGCCATTACTCTCTGCAGGAGGCCCATTGTAGTGTGACCATAAAATCCCTGCAGCAAGAACATCTTTGTCTTAAAGCAAGGCTGTCATTTTAGAAAGCAGTGTCAGCCCCTTAAAGGAGAACTGCCTTCTAAAATGAAACAATTTAAAAAATCATTTAAAAATACGCTATTTTTCGCCCTTAGAGCTCAACAGCCTTTTGAAAACAAATAAACATTAAAAAATAATTCCCAAATGGCAGTCTTCAGCTCTTAAAGCTGAATTGCCTTCCGCAAATTAAAATAATGGTAGAAGTGCTTCAGCACCATCCCTGGCTCAACAAGACAGGGAAGGGCCATCCAGGGTCAGTACGCAGCACTCCATCTTTGTGCAGGGGGTCAACACTCTAAGAGAGGTCCTCTACCCACAGGGGCCATAAAGGCCTCCAGAAAGAACGATGTGGGACCAGATCACCAAGGCATCACTGACAGTGACAGTGTTGCCCCCACGACCTGGCTCCAGTGGTCAAGGTTAGTGAATGTATCTTCAAAAGTCATCTCCTACCCCTACTGCACCACTAACCTCACACACTGCTCAATGCAAGAACCACCCCCCCCCCCCCCCCCAATCACTCACCTACCAACAATCTGTAACAAACACGAGGCACACCTTCTAGCCCTAACTTTACCTCACCCCTTTGGAGTAGACGGTGCAAGCCATTCTTGGCAGAGGCAAGGCTGAGCCCTTGGCCAGCTGCGGGGCTGAAAGGATACAAGGTGCCGGAATCCTCATGCGCTATCCTCCTTCTCGCAAGCACCCCTTCCCTCACAACTCCAACCTTGTGCCTTCCTCACTGCACACACCCAAGACATGTAGCTTGCCCAGTCAGTGGTTGACCAAGCAGAGGGAGAGGAGAGTGAAGAGGAAGAAGAAGAAACACCTTCACTCAATTTGACACTACCAGCCACCTCAAGGTCATCCTGCAAGGCCATTTGCAGTGTCCCCCACTGAAAGCCAGCAGCCTTCCACCAGCCATGCTGCAGCCACTGGGGTAGCACTGCGTGACATCAGTAGGATAGACAAAGGCACACGCAAGGCAGTCTCTAAGAGAATGCATCAGGGTGACTAGTTGATTTCTTGATGTCACATTGGATGGACAGATGTATAAAAATTTGATTGGAAAGTTTGTTTTTTGGTGGCTTTTATTTAAACATTGTGGCCAAGAGGACATTGTGGTGGTCAGTAACAGAGGAAAGGTAAGATGTGGGACAAATGTTGAAGGGGGAATTGGGGTTGTGGTTATTGGTACCGCAGTCGGATGATTCCATCTTGGATATCCCAGCCAGAAAAGGGCTGTCTGGATTGCTTCCTTCTTTCTGCTTCCTCCTCTTCTGCATCGTTCTCTTTCCTCTGTGAGCAGAAGCTGGAAATCTGAACTAAAAGCAGAAAATAGGTCAGGCAACATCTCAACCTGAGATGTGAACTCTGTTTCTCTCTCCATGGATGTTGCCTGACCTGCTGAATATTTCCAACATTTTCTGTCTTCTCAGAGACCTTCCTTTACTATCTGAGGCCTTGCAAGTGTCTAGCAGCATTCCCTGCACATTTAAAAAAATGTTAACATATTGCACCAAGCCACGACTTCAATAAAATATAAAAAAAAGGACATACTTACCTGAAAGATGCGTGTGTCCCTTTAAGTAGCATCTCTGTAGGTCTGCTGCACACACGTTTATCGGAGCAAGCTTAGGATCCAGCGTCAACTCAGCACCATGGTCAAAGTTTGCAAAGTGTGACATCAAGTCAGTGTGCACGCCAACTAACGTCACGCTCTGCTGATTTGCATTTCCAGGGCCAGCGCTGCTAACGCCCCTCATAAAAATGGCGACCGCCGAGTCCCCCGTCAGAGACGCGGCCACCATTTCTTTTCAAAAACTAGCCTTACCGGAGAGCGGTAAGTCCGTGAATTTCTAGGCCATTGTTTCTAATTCATTATCCCCTTTTCATCCCACACGGCCTCTTCAAATGATTTCTCACAAATCAGCTTTCTTGTTCCAGCTCTTGTCACAATATCAAAACATTGCTCCTCAAATCTGTAATTTTTCCACCATCTCAGGCACAAGGCTAAATACCCAGATCAATTTTGGCCATTTTACTCATCCCTGCTGTCTCATGAAGCAGTCCTGCAATAATCTTTAGAATGCCAAGGATAAGATCACCCACATCCAGGAGCACTTTTGCTTTACAGATTGCCGAAATATTGGCTCAGCAGCCAGTAATCCCTTCCTATGCTGAGGCGTAAAAATGTGTCAGATAGTGACCTGATTGTGTCGATGATGTGGCAAGTCAATCATCACCAAGGCTAGATCAAAGCCTCTCTTTGAGCCAATAGAAACCCATTGTTCTTTGAAAGTTTTACCCATCATTCATTTAGCAGTGATTGCCCACAGGAAGAATAATGCATTAATACTGTTGTAAACTGATTATTTTCAAGATGTATTAAGATTAGGTAGAAAATAATAAAATTAAAGTGTGAGGAAAAATAGGAGAAAGAGAATGAGGGGGAAAGAGATGACAAGGTCATCAGAATTAAATTGGTTAAAAGTTTGAATGTTTACATTATCAATTAAAATTTTTTAACAGTCTATTTTAGTTGTATATATGATCACTATTACAGTAATAAAACACATCTGAGTACATTTGTTTCAGTATGTCAGTTGAAAACATACCAAATGCATTAACTCAGCCCAGGAGAGTTAATTCGTCTGATATGCTGACAGTCTACGGACTTACTCCACAAACTAACCTTTTCAAAGATCTCTTCTCCCACTCCCAAATTATTTTGGGTAATTAAAGTCTCTCGAAACGACCAGCATTCCATTTATCTGATGCGTTTTGAATATTGTTCCGCAATTTCCTGGAACATTTCTGTGTCAGGAGCATTCAGTTTATAACACCGTTTATTTGTCAGGAAATCACGCATAACTGATTTACACCCGGTGTTACACCAAAACGTCGCTACGCACAAATTTCCTTAATGGCTACTGCTGTTTCCAAACTATGTCCTCCGAAACCCTCTGCCGTTCATTTACATAGTTCTGCCCCCATGAAAAAGACCAGCTCATGTGAGTTCCCTGTGTTTATACCAGTAATGTCCCAACAAGATTTACACCCAAATATTTAGGCACAACATTGCCTTAAATTGCCCGATACCAGAGTAACTGAGATTTCTGGACTTTCATAGCGATTTGATTCTTCAATTTTTCTTACGAAGACATGCAATATACATATCATCATCATAGGTAGTCCCTCGGAATCGGGGAAGACTTGCTTTCATTCCAAAAGTGCATTCTCAGGTGGTTGTGCACTCCAATGCAGGAATTACAGTCTCTGTCACAGGTGGGCAGGCAGTGGTTGGAGGAAAAGGTGGGAGCCTGGTTTGCCGCACACTCCTTCCGTGTCTGTGCTTGATTTCTGCATGTTGTTGGCGACGAGGCTGGTCAGCGCCCTCCCGGATGCTCTTCCTCCATTTTGGGTGGTCTTGGGCTAGGGATTCCCAGATGCCGGTGGGGATGTTGCATTTTATCAAGGAGGCTTTGAGAGTGTCCTTGAAATGTTTCCTCTGCCCACCTGGGGCTCGTTTGCCATGTAGGAGTTCCGAGTAGAGCGCTTGTTTCGGGAGTCTCGTGTCGGGCATGCGGTCAATGAGGCCCGCACAACAGAGCTGGTCGAGCGTGGTCAGTGCTTCGATGCTGGAGATGTTGTCCTGAGCGAGAACACTGATGTTGGTGCGTCTATCCTCCCAGTGGATTTGCAGGATCTTGCGGAGGCAGCATTGTGGTACTTCTCCAGCACTTTGAAATTTCTGCTGTATATAGTCCACATCTCTGAGCCATATAGACCATAAACTTGGTGCCAGATTTGAGGTCCTGGTCTTCAAATACTTTCTTCCTCAGGTGAACGAAGGCTGCACTGGCACACTCGAGGCGGTGTTGGATCTCATCATCGATGTCTGCCCTTGCTGATAGTAAGTTCCCGAGGTATGGAAAATGGTCCATGTTGTCCAAGGCCGCGCCGTGGATTTTGATGACCGAGGGGGGTAGTGCTGTGTGGCAGGGTCAGGTTGGTGGTGGACCTTTGTCTTATGGATGTTTAGTGTAAGGCCCATGCTTTTGTACATCTCGGTGAAGGTGTTAACAATGGCTTGGAGTTCGGCCTCTGAGTGTGCGCAGACGCAAGCGTCATTCGCATACTGTAGTTTGATGACAGAGGATGGGACGACCTTGGATCTAGCCTGGAGGCAGCGAAGGTTGAACAGGTTCTCATTGGTTCTATAGTCCAGCGGGGAACTTGTTGAGCGTGAGGTGGAGCATTGCAGCAAGGAAGATCGAGAAAAGCGTCGGTGTGATGATGCAGTCCTGCTTGACCCCGGTCTGGCTGTGGATTGGGTCTTTGGTGGATCCATTGGTCAGAACCATGGCTTGAATGTCATCGTGGAGCTGGTGGAGGATGGTGACAAACCTTTGGGGGCAGCCAAAACGGAGGAAGATGCTCCATATTCCCTCACGGTTGACAGTGTCAAACGCCTGTGTGAGGTCAAAGAAGGCCATGTATGAGGGTTGGTGCTGTTCCCTATATTTCTCTTGCAGTTGTCACGCAGTGAAGATCATGTCCATTGTACCCCTTAGTGGATAGAATCCGCATTGCGACTCTGGGAGGAGCTCTTCAGCCACAGGGAGAAGACGATTGAGGAAGATTCTCGCAATGACTTTCCCTGTGGCCGACAGCAGCAAGATTCCTCTGTAGTTACCACAGTCAGACTTGTCCCCTTTTTTGAAGATGGTCATGATTACGGCATCACTGAGATCTCCTGGCATGCTCCCCTCCTTCCAGGTAAGAGAGATGAGGTCATGCATTTGTGCCAATAGTGCTTCTCTGCCAAACTTTAGTACCTCAGCGGGGATTCCGTCCACTCCCATTGCCTTGTTGTTCTTGAGCTGACGGATGGCCTTTTCTACCTCGTGCAGAGCTGGAGTTTTGTTGAGATGGTGGCGGGTAGCATGCTGCAGGATGGAGTCGAGGATAATCGCGTCGAAGGCAGAGTCTCGGTTAATGAGATTTTTGAATTGCTCCTTCCAGCGGGTCCTGACTGTCTCAGTGTATTAATGAGTGCTTCTCCCTTCTTGGCCAGCAGTAGGGTGGGGTGGGACCTTGGGGCCATAGGTGGATTTGACTGTGCTGAAGAAACCTCGCACGTCATGGTTATTGGCCAACTGCTGGATCTCCTGCGCTTTCTCCATCCACCAACTATTCTTTAGATCGCAGGTTTTTTGTTGGACCTCGGCCTTCAGCCGCCTATAGAGCTGTTTTGCTGTTCCCGAATTGGGTTGCTGCTTTAAGTTCAGAAATCCCTGAAGCTTATGGCTTATTAGCTCCTGGATCTCCTGGTCATTGTCGTTAAACCAGTCCTGGTGTTTCCTGGTCGAGTGACCGAGCGTCTCTTCGCAGGCGCTGGTTATAGAGGCCTTGAGGGCAGACCAGGTGCTGTGGGCACTCTGCGTCTCGGGGTCATCGAGGGTCGCCAGGTTGGCAGTGAAACGCTGGCTGTATAGAGCTTTCTTAACTGGTTCTTTGAGTGCCCTAGCATGATGTTTCTGCGGCATTGCTTCTGTTGCTGTTGCTGTTTTGGGGCTGTATGGATAATGATTGAACGGACTAGGCGGCAGTCTGTCCACTAGTGGTCGGCTCCTGTCATGGCGCGGGTGTTGCGCACGTCCTTGCGGTCTCTCACTTGAAATATGACCTAGTCAAACAGATGCCAGTATTTGGAGCAAGGGTGTTGCCATGATGCCTTGTATTGTCCCTCCGATGGAACAAGGTATTGATGATGACAAGGTCATGTTCTAGGCATTTTGTCAGGAGCAGGGTACCGCTCTAGTTGGCCTGCACAATACATAGCCAGAGTGCTGTCAGTCTTTCACATGTTGTGCATAATAAAAGAAGAGGAGGAGCAGTAGAGCCAAGAGGCTGAGAGTGAAGTGACATGGCAGGAAACAGCAACTCACTCACTACTACTCATTTTGGTGCTGTAGTTTGGTTTAACTGCGGACTTTACATTCCAACGTAAGCAAATGGCCTTGCAGGAAATTTAGGTGCAAGTTCTTTGTTGTGTATGGAGAAAGAGTCAGACTGATCACTGTGAGCTCAAAGTAAAGTGTGAACGTAGTCTTTTATTGCAGGTCTCCAAAGTGCCTCTCCAACCTGTGAAGCCTCCATAAATACCTGTGCTCCCAAGGGATTATGGGATCCCTTGGGACTCCAGGGGATGAGCCCTCTGGTAGCTGTACAGAGTAAATACAAGTCCACATATATAACAACACTCCCCCCCCCCCCCCCCCAAAGTCAATAGTGCAACTATTTACAATGTGAGTTGATCTGGGGCCCTTCTTGCCCTGGTTGATTGTCTCGGTGTGAAAGCTGGTGTTGTTGAATCATTTGTTGGGCCCTCACTGGGCTGCCTGGTATATTAGGCCCTGCTGGGCTGCTGTGGATGATGGGTTCTGCTTCGTGGTCAACTGTGGTGCCAGTTGCCACTGGTGTGTATGTTGGAGTATCAAAAAGGTAGGGTCCAAGGTGGGTTGCTTAGGATAGTCTGTGAATCTGAGTTTGATTTGGTCCAAGTGTTTCCGGTGAATGAGTCCATTTGAAAGTTTGACCCGAAACACCCTTCTCCCATCTTTGGCCACGACAGTGCCGGGAAGCCACTTGGGACCTTGTCCATAATTTAATACAAATACAGGATCATTGATTTCAATTTCGCGTGACACATTTGCGCTATCATGGTATGCATATTGTTGAAGCCGCCTGCACTCTACCTGTTCATGTAGATCAGGGTGAACTAACGAGAGCCTTGTCTTAAGTGCTCATTTAATGAGCAGTTCAGCAGGTGGGATCCCAGTGAGTGAGTGGGGTCTTGTGCGGTAGCTAAGCAGGACTCGGGATAGGCGAGTCTGCAGTGAGCCTTCAGTTACACTCTTCAAGCCTTGCTTGATGGTTTGCACTGCTCCCTCTGCCTGACCATTGGACGCTGGTTTAAACGGGGCAGATGTGACATGTTTGATCCCATTATGGGTCATGAATTCTCTGAACTCAGCATTTGTAAAACATGGGCCATTGTCGCCCACCAGGACATCGGGTAAGCCGTGTGTGGCAAACATGGCCCTCAGGCTTTCAGTAGTGGCAGCGGACGTGCTAGCCGACATTATCTCACATTCAATACACTTGGAGTACGCGTCTACAACCACTAGGAACATTTTAGCCAAGAACGGGCCTGCATCGTCGACGTGTACCCTAGACCACGGTTTGGAGGGCCAAGACCATAAACTTAGCGGCGCCTCCCTGGGTGCATTGCTTAAGTGCGAGCATATATTACATCTGTGAACGCAGGACTCTATGTCTGCATTGATACCAGGCCACCACACGTGGGATCTGGCTATCGCTTTCATCATTACGATGCCTGGGTGGGTACTGTGGAAGTCATTGATGAAGGTGTCTCTGCCCTTCTTGGGGACCACTACTCGATTGCCCCACAGAAGGCAGTCTGCCTGTATAGACATTTCATCTTTGCGCTACTGGAACGGCTTTATCTCTTCCTGCATTTCCACTGGGACACTGGACCAGCTCCTATGAAGCACATAGCTTTTGACTCGAGATAATAAGGGGTCCTGGCTTGTCCAGGTTTTGATCTGCCAGGCAGTGACGGGTGATTACTCACTCTCAAATGCTTCCATAACCATGGCTAGACCTGCGGGCTGTGCCATTTCCACCCCCGTGGTGGGCAGTGGCAGCCTACTGAGCGCATCGGTGCAGTTTTCTGTGCCAGGCCTGTGGTGGATGGTGTAGTTGTATGTGGACAACATGAGCGCCCATCTCTGGATGTGGGCCGATGCCTTGGTATTTATCCCTTTACTCTCGTAAAACAGGCATATAAGTGGCTTATGATCAGTTTCCAATTTGAATTTTAGCCCAAACAGGTATTGATGCATTTTCTTTATCACATAGATACATGCTAATGCTTCTTTCTCAATCATGCTGAAGGCTCGCTCAGCCTTAGACAGACTCCTGGATGCATAAGCAACCGGTTGCAGTTTCCCAAAATCATTAGCTTGTTGCAATACACAACCGATGATGTATCACATGCTAGTACCAAATGCTTACATGGATCATACAACTCAAGCAATTTGTTTGAGTATAACAATTTTCTCGCTTTTACAAAGGCATTTTCTTGGCTTTTGCCCCAAACCCATTCGTCCCCATTTCGTAATAAGACATGCAGTGGTTCTAGCAGTGTGCTGAGACCCGCTAAGAAGTTACCAAAGTAGTTCAAGAGTCCCAGAAACTACCGCAGTTCCGTCATGTTCTGTGGTCTCGGTGCGTTCTCGATTGCCTCTGTCTTTGCGTCCGTTCGCGCAATCCTCCTTCCAAAGAACTCCACTTTTCAGGTGCCAGGAAAGCACACTTCGAGTGTTTTAACCTGAGCCCCACGCGGTTGAGTCAACTAAGAACCTCCTCCAGGTTCTGCAGATGCTCGACTGTGTTCCGACCTGTGACCAAGATATCGTCCTGGAAGACCACGGTGTGCGGGACTGACTTCAGTAAACTTTCCATGTTTCTCTGGAATATCGCCGCTGCTGATCGGATTCCAAACAGTCATCTGTTATAAACAAAAAGACCTTTGTGCGTGTTGATGCAGGCGAGGGCCTTCGATGATTCCTCCAGTTCCTGTGTCATATAGGCTGAAGTCAGATCCAGCTTCGTGAACGTCTTTCCTCCCGCCAGCTTTGCAAAGAGGTCGTCAGCCTTTGGTAGTGGGTATTGGTCCTGCAGGGAGAAACAATTGATAGTTACTTTGTAATCGCTACAGATTCTGATGGTGCCGTCTCCCTTGAGGACTGAGACAATAGGACTGGCCCACTCGCTGAACTCGATCGGTGAAATGATGTCCTCTCTTTGCAGCCCGTCTAGCTCGATCTCTACCCTTTCTCTCATCATGTATGGTACTGCTCTTGCCTTGTGATGGATGGGTCGCGCCCCCGGAATTAGGTGGATCTGCACTTTTGCTCCTTGGAATTTCCCGATGCCTGGTTTGAACAGTGAAGGAAATTTGTTTAAAACCTGGGCACACAAAGTGTCGTCAGCGGGCGTCATCCCAGTTCCAGTGTATCTTTCCCAGCCAGCTCCTACTGAGCAGCGTGGGCCCATCGCCTGGTACCACCCAGAGTGGTAGCTTGTGCACCCCTCCATCGTAGGAGACCTTTATGGTACCACTGCCGATTACAGGAATCAGTTTTTTAGTGTAAGTTTAGTTTCGTGCGAACTGGAGTTAAGACTGGCCCTTAGGTCTTGTTGCACCACAACCTTTCAAAAGTCTTTTTGCCCATGTTGGACTGGCTCACGCCCGTGTCCAGCTCCATTGACATCGGGAGTCCATTTAGTTCAACATTCAGCATTATCGGGGGACAATTTGTGGTGAATGTGTGCACCCCATGTACCTCTGCCTCCTTGGTCTGAGGCTCTGGTTCGTCATGATCCTCCATGGATCTGTCCTCCTCTGCAACATGGTGGTTTGCAGGTTTAACAGGCTTTGCAGCTCCCCTGCACACTCGTTGGAGGTGTCCCATTGTTCCACAGCCCTTGCAAACATAATCTTTGAATCGGCATGAATGGAAATGATGATCACCCCTGCAGCAGCAACAAAGCGTTCATGGCCTTGCATTCATCACCCTTGATAGTGGACTCTGAGACATCTGCGGACGTGTAGCTGCAGGCATGTGTGACCTGCCCTTTACGCTGCGATTTGAAAACAACATCACTTTGTTCACAGTACTTGTATCAGCAATTGTGTGCTGAGAGATTTGCTTAGTATTGTCACTGGTGGCAATGAACGCCTGGGCTATCGCTATGGCCTTACTCAAGGTTGGGGTCTCTACAGTCAAAAGTTTGCGAAGTATGGTTTCGTGGCCAATGCCAAATACGAAAAAGTCTCCGAACATGTGCTCCAAATGTCCTTCAAATTCGCAATGTCCAGCAAGGCATCTTAGCTCGGCGACATAACTCGCCACTTCCTGACCTTCAGACCTTTTGTACGTGGAGAACCGGTACCTCGCCATCAGAACGCTTTCCTTCGGGTTCAAATGCTCTCGGACCAGTGTGCACAAATTGTCGTACGATTTCTCGTGGGTTTCGCTGGAGTGAGCAGATTCTTCGTGAGGCCATACGTTGGTGCCCCACAGATGGTGAGGAGGATCGCTCTATGTTTGACAGCGCTACCTTTCCCATCTAGCTCGTTGGCCACGAAGTATTGGTCGAGTTGCTCCACAAAAGTTTCCCAATCATCTCCCTCCGAGAATTTCTCCAGAATGCCCACTGTTCTCTGCATCTTTGGGTTCGCTATCTGTATCTTGTCGCCAGTTGTTGTGTATGGAGAAAGAGTCAGGCTGAACACTGAACTCAAAATAAAGTGTGACCTTAGTCTTTTATTGCCGGTCTCCAGAGTGCCCCTCCAACCTGTGAAGCCTCCTTAAATACCTGTGCTCCCAAGGGATTATGGGATTCCTTGGGACTCCAGGGGATAAGCCCTCTGGTGGCTGTACAGAGTAAATACAAGTCCACATATCTAACATTCTTCTCCAAAAGATTGGCATTGAAACTGACATAAATATCAGCGTAAGTCGGATTGCCGTTGCCTTCAAAATATAAGAGAAGCAATTTAATTGAAGCATTTATAAAAGATATGCAGAACAGGAAAAGGGAAAAAAGGGACATGAAAAGGCAATATAAACTATCACTCCAGCTTAGGGAGTGACAAGTCATCTAACTGTATGACAGCACATCGCCCCCACCTGTGGCACCCCAAACTCCCCAACCCCACATGCCAGCTGGCAGGACAATTTAAAATGATGATAGGATTTGCTTTTAAAGTGCCTCGGGTGCAGTGTTTCATGGTTAAAAGATGAAATAAGGCATGCTAGGGAGGTCTGTAGGCACCAGAGTCAGACTGCTTGCACCAACCTTCATGCCACCAATTGATCATAATACCTGGCAATGCCCAGGGTAATTCTTTACCAGCACAGAGCATGTTGGACAAATATGCCACCTTCTGCAAGGCCGCCTGTAGTCAACCTCCAACATTGGGATCTAGCAAGATCACAACCACTGTTCCACATGTACCCTGACGACACGCAACTCTATCTCACCACCACCTCTCTTAACCCCCTCCACTGTCTCTGATTTGTCACACTGCTTGTCTGACATCCAGTATTGGATGAGGAGAAATTTCCTCTGACTAAATATTGGGAAGTCCAAAGCCATTGTCTTTGGTTCCCACCAGCAGCTCCGTTCCCTGGCAACCGATTCCAACGCTCTTCCTGTCAACTGTCTGAAGCGGAGCCAATCCATTCGGTTCATCTTAGTGAATAGAAATTTCCAGTTATTCAGTTCCTCCATTTTGCACTCAACCTGACTCATCCAAAATGAAATCCACCCTTTTAGTAACTTTCAGACCTTTTGTCACTGGCGCAATGTTAGTCTTCCTTGTATTTATCTTATCCAAATATTTTAAACACAGATTGAAATAGGTCACAGAAGACCAATTATATCCACCACGCATGATGCACAATCTCTATTACCTTTATTTCTTATTATCACACAGCTGTTTAGTAATTGATTGTAATGAGCCGTATCAAATATTTGTTTATTGATTTTTTTTTAAAAAACCTCATATTGCTATCTCAGATCCTTCATCGGAAGTGCTTTCACAATCTGTTAATCGAAACAGATAAAAGTGCAGGATCTGAAATTCCACCTTTCCACATCTTGGGCGTTGCTCCTGGGGGAGCACCAAAGGAGCAGTACCCGGTTCCGCCCAGGATTCCACCGCATGGAAAAGGAGGCCAGGAAATTCTGGTGAGGGTCTATTGGCAGGTCTACTGGGACATGACTGGGGGAGTTCCTGGACCTCCCCAGGAAATTTTGCCCAGTACACTTCCTGATCGGCCTAGCACTAGGTACCCTGGTCAGAGCGGGCGTAGGTTCTCTTATGGGCCCGGTCGGTGAAGGCCCTAGAATGCAGGATGGAGCACGTAATCAAACTTCAGCTGGGGCAGGTACTTCTGATGTTCCCATCCCGGCCTTACCAACGATCCTATCCCCACAATTTAGAATGGGAGCGGTGTCTGTGCGTTCTGCTGTAACTTGCTTGCACCACCAGAGAGGGTTTATTGGAATATGAGCTTCTGACTGTTATGTAAGTAGTTACAAATTCATAAACAGTCCAACTTAAGCTTTCTGATTTTGTCATTCAACTCAATTGGTTGGCACCTTTGTAGTACCCAGTACATATTTAAAGTAAAGGCCGTTGTGAATCATTTGCTTTACCCGAGAATATTAAATGATCAGTTATAGCATTACTTAATTAGCAAAATGGAATTGCAATGATTGACACAATGTAACATCCTCAGCTCAATAAATATCATAACTGTAAACTGACTAAGACTATACCTTATTGCTTCTTATCAAGCCTGACACACTTTCAGAAGGTGTACAACCTGATTTCACTTTATTCAACCATGATTCAAATGTACCTTGAAGGGCATCAGAGTCTGGGTCAATTTTTTTTTCCCTTCACATAAGGTGAGGCACTTCACTCGGCACTGTAGCATAGACAAGATAATTCATCCTCTAACAGTCCCTTCATAGTTTGATGCATTGCACCATACCAGAGATTGAACTGATCATATCCATGCCTTGATTCTTTCAATCTTTACTGGCATTGATTGGCTGAATAAGCAGCTAGGAGTCAGTGAGCAACAACAAGTGCCAGTTCTTGCATGATAGTCCCCATGTCCAAAATGGGACAGCGCAGAAAAAACTGTAAAGTCCTTTTAACTTGTAGAATAGTGAAGTCATTCTAGTTAGAAATTGGGTGAAAGTAAAGGCAAAATAATTAAAGTACAAGAAAAAACAGGAAAGGAGCGATTGAGTAGTCCAAAGTGTTAAAAAAAATTATTGTAAATAAAAATAAAATATGCTAATTTAGTTGTCGAGAGTTAATTAAACAGTGGTAAAGATACTCCTGGGACCTGAGTGGCTTGATTAATGTACTATTATGATTTGCTTTAGCATCACAAGATTTTGTAAATTTTATAAATAGCCAATCGAAGGACACTGGAATTTTCCTGGCAGCCTCAGGGTTAATTTTTATAAGTTGTCTTGCGATAACTAGTGAAACTAATGGCTGAAATACTAAGTTATAAATTTGAACATGAGAGCAGCAGGATGGAAGTATTGTCACTGAGCAACAATATGACAACTGAGTCTTTCTCTGCCCCTGTGTTTGTCATTATGTGTTTGTCATGAAGGACATTGCATGCCAGTGTATCGTAAGTGTTTCTGGCTTCTTCTGTATAAAATTATTTTCAGTATCTGTCTTTGTTTAATTGTGATTTGCCCTTTCTCCCAAACTATGGCAACTGATGTACCATATTTAGACAACACATGAGTGCTTGAAGTACTGTGGGATGAGAAAAGTATTTAGCTTCAATGTTGGCCTTATTTTCTAAAATGTGGGTATTCATTAAGCTTAATTGAAAGTTCCATTAAAAGTATATATCTGATCTGGCCATGGTGCACAAATGTGTGTGTGTTTTTTTTTTACGACTGGATAAGGCAAGCTTTTAGCAATATAGATCAGTTCTTCATTATAATCTAATTATTGAATCCAAAACCGCTATTATTAAGAACGTGTGGGCAGGACTTTTGACGACTTTGGATGTGTGCGAGCACTTGGTGTAATACTATTCTCAACAGGCTGGGTGAGGTCTGTGACTGTGGTACCATGCGTCTGGGTGTCAAATTCAAGCCTGATGCACATACACTGCTGTTTTCATCAACAGTGGTAACTTGCCACAATTTCCAAAATGCATTTTGTCAGTTTACTTAAATTACTTTCAAATGAAGTCCGAAAGTCAATTTTGAGTCTGTCACTGATCTTGTGTGTAGTTTACCACTCTTACATATCAGAGGTAGACACATACAGCATTATCCTAAAACAGTTATTTCCCTTCTAACTAGCCTGCCCCAAAATATTAAGAAATAAAACAAAAGTCTTATTCGTTAAGGCAGTTACCGTCTGGAATTAACTGCCTGCCTGTTGCTCGCCTAAAATAGTTAACCGCAAGGCAGACCTTCCATTCCAGTTTGCCTGTTAGCTGAATCATATCAGATGTTTTTCTGCGTGCATTTCCACATGGCTGTGATGAATGAGGTTAGTTAAAAGGAAGCTGAACTTGCAATGATAATTTTTTAGGTGATTAATAAAAGTGCTGAAATGATTTGAAGTGGGACATGCATGCTGTATATTCTTATGGTTTAGTCGAGTACCAATCAATTGTTTGTGAGAGTGTGAACTACCCTCTGAACAATTAATCATTTTTGTAACACAGGCAGGTTAAAGGCAATTTCTGAACTTGCTTCGGATACAACTTGGGGTAGACTTTCCGCGTTGGCCGCAATCAGCGATTCTGCCACAAATTGCACCAGTTTTGAAAAGTGTTTCTCCTCCCAGCCAACCGAGTTTCCGCTCAAATTAATTTGCATATTGCCAAACCCAAATTTACCCAAACCACCAAATCAGGCAGCATTTTAAAACGTGATTTTGTTTTTTAATTGGACGCACTTATTTGCACTAGCAAAATGCTCTGATTGGCTCTCCATGATCATGTGACAGGATTGCTGATTGGTCCTCTTGGAGGATAAGACACACCCAGCCATTTCTCTGGAATGTGTAATTAGAATCGCCCAGCCCAGGCTCTGAGTGACTTTGCAAAGTGTAATTCGAACCATTCTGACTACTGACTCTAGACAGAATAGAGCTAACCCATCCCAGCCCAAGTTCCTGCCCCATCCCAGCACAAGTTCCTGCCCCATCCCAGCACAAGTTCCTGACCCTTTCAGCATAAGTTCATGGCCCCACAGCCCAAATTCATGCCCCCCGCATGCCCAGGTTCCTGCCCCATCCCAGCCAAAGTTCCTGACCCACCCCACCAGCCTAAGTGCAAGCCCCCTAGCCCAAGTTCCTGCCCCATCCCAGCCCAAATTCCTGCTCCATCCCAGCCCAAGTTCCTGATCCCTCCCAGCCCAAGTCCATGCCCATTCATGACCCCCAAACCCAAGTTCATGCCCCCCGAAGCCCGAGTTCCTGTCCCATCCTAGCACAAGTTCCTGCCCCATTCCAGTCAAAGTTCCTGATGCCCCCCCCCCCCAACCAGCCCAAGTTCATGCCCCACCCAGCCCAAGTTCATGCACTCCCGAGCTGAAGTTTCTGCCCCATCCCAGCCAAAGTTCACGCCCCTGCTCCAGCCCAAGTTCATGCCCCCCCCGCCCCCCAGTCCAGGTTCCTACCCCATCCCAGCCCAAGTTCCTCACTTTACTCTGCCCCCAGTCTTTCTCTCTCTCTGCCCCACTCTCACGCTCCCCCCAGTCTCTCTCTCCTAAGAACATAAGAAATAGGAGCAGGAGTAGGCCATTTGGGCCCTCAAGCCTGCTTCGCCATTTAGTAAGATCATGGCTCATCTGATCTTGGCCTCAATTCCATTTTCCTGCCCGCTCCTCATAACCCTTGACTCCCCCTAACATTCAAACATCTGTCCATCTCTATTTTAAATATATTCATTGACCCAGCCCCCACAGCTCTATGGGGTAGATTATTCCAAAGATTCACGACCTTTTGAAAAAAGAAATTCCTCCTCATCTCCGTTTTAAATGTGCGACCCCTTATTCTGAAACTATGACCCCTAGTTCTAGATTCCCCCATGAGAGGAAATGTCCTCTCTGCATCTACCCCCCTCAGAAATTTATACATTTCAATAAGATCACCTCTTAGTTTTCTAAAGGTTTTCTAAAGGTACCATCGGATTGGAAAGCAGCTAATGTAACGCCTCTGTTTAAAAAAGGGGGCAGACAAAAGGCAGGTAACTATAGGCCGGTTAGTTTAACATCTGTAGTGGGGAAAATGCTTGAAGCTATCATTAAGGAAGAAATAGCAGAACATCTAGATAGGAATAGTGCAATCAAGCAGACACAACATGGATTCATGAAGGGGAAATCATGTTTAACTACTTTACTGGAATTCTTTGAGGATATAACGAGCATGGAGGATTGAGGTCTACCGATGGATGTGGTGTATTTAGATTTCCAAAAGGCATTCGATAAGATGCCACATAAAAGGTTACTGCAGAAGATAAAGGTACGCAGAGTCAGAGGAAATGTATTAGCATGGATCGAGAATTGGCTGGCTAACAGAAAGCAGAGAGTCGGGATAAATGGGTCATTTTCGGGTTGGAAATCGGTGGTTAGTGATCGCCACAGGGATCGGTGCTGGGACCACAACTGTTTACAATATACATAGATGACCTGGAAGAGGGGACAGAGTGTGGTGTAACAAAATTTGAGATGAAACAAAGATTAGTGGGAAATCAGGTTGTGTAGAGGACACAGAGCAGCTGCAAAGAGATTTAGATAGGTAAAGCGAATGGGCTAAGGTTTGGCAGATGGAATACAATGTCGGAAAATGTGAGGTCATCCACCTTGGAAAGAAAACAGGAAAAGGGAATATTATTTGAATGGGGAGAAATTACAACATGCTGCGGTGCAGAGGGACCTGGGGGTCCTTGTGCATGAAACCCAAAAAGTTCGTTTGCAGGTAATCAGGAAGGCGAATGGAATGTTGGCCTTCATTGCGAGAGGGATGGAGTACAAAAGCAGGGAGGTCCTGCTGCAACTGTACAGGGTATTGGTGAGGCCACACCTGGAGTACTGCGTGCAGTTTTGGTCACCTTACTTAAGGAAGGATATACTAGCTTTGGGGGGGGTACAGAGACGATTCACTCGGCTGATTCTGGAGAGGAGGGGGTTACCTTATGATGATAGATTGAGTAGACTGGGTCTTTACTCGTTGGAGTTCAGAAGGATGAGGGGTGATCTTATAGAAACATTTAAAATAATGAAAGGGATAGACAAGATAGAGGCAGAGAGGTTGTTTCCACTGGTCGGGGAGACTAGAACTAGGGGGCACAGCCTCAAAATACGCGGGAGCCAATTTAAAACCGAGTTGAGAAGGAATTTCTTCTCCCAGAGGGTTGTGAATCTGTGGAATTCTCTGCCCAAGGAAGCAGTTGAGGCTAGCTCATTGAATGTATTCAAATCACAGATAGATAGATTTTTAACCAATAAGGGAATTAAAGGTTATGGGGAGCGGGCAGGTAAGTGGAGCTGAGTCCACGGCCAGATCAGCCATGATCTTGTTGAATGGCGGAGCAGGCTCGAGGGGCTAGATGGCCTACTCCTGTTCCTAATTCTTATGTTCTTATGTTCTTAAACTCCAATGAGTATAGGCCCAACCTGCTCAACCTTTCTTCATAAGACATCCCCTTCACTCAGGAATCAACCTCATGAACCTTCGCTGAACTGCCTTCAATGCAAGTATATCCCTCCTTAAATAAGTAGACCAAAACTGTTGCAAGACTTCCATACTTTTATACCCCATCCCCTTTGCAATAAAGGCCAACATTCCATTTGCCTTCCTAATTACATGCTATATCTGCCTGCTCACTTTTTGTGTTTCATGTGCAGGGATCCTTCGATCCTTCTGTACCGCAGCATGTTGAAGTCTCTCTCCATTTAAGTAATAATTTGCTTTTTTATTCTTCCTACCAAAGTGGATAACCTCACATTTTCTCATATTATACTTCATCTGCCAAATTTTTCCCAACTCACAAAAACCTGTCTATGACCCTTTGCAGATTAATTGTGTCCTCTTCACAACTTGCTTTACCACCTATCTTTGTATCATCAGCAAACTTGGCCACGTTACACTCGGTCCCTTCATCCAAGTCATTAATATAGATTGTAAATAGATGAGGCCCCGGCACTGATTCCTGTGGCATCCTGCTGGTTATAGTTTGCCAACCTGAAAATGACCAATTTATCCCGACTCTCTGTTTTCGGTTAATTAGCCAATCCTCTATCCATGCTAATATATTACCCCCAATCCCACAAGCTCTTATCTTGTGCAGTAACCTTTTATGTGGCACCTTATCGAATGCCTTCTGGAAATCCAAATACACTACATCCACTGGTTCCGATTTATCCACCCTGCTCGTTACATCCTCAAAGAACTCTATCAAATTTGTCAAACATGATTTCCCCTTCATAAAACCATGCTGACTCTGCTTCATTGTATTATGATTTTCTAAATAACCTGTGACTACTTCCTTAATAATGGACTCCAGCATTTTTGTAATGACAGATGTTAGGCTAACTGATTTAGCTTAGTTTCTTGCTTTCTGTCTCCCTCCTTTCTTGATTGGGGGCATTACTTTTGTGGTTTTCCAATCCGCTGGGACCTCTCCAGAATCCAGGGAATTTTGGTAAATTGCAACCAATGCCTCCACTATCTCTGCAGCCACTTCTTTTAAGTCCCTAGGATACAGTCCATCTGGTCCAGGGGAATTGTCCACCTTTAGTCCCACTAGTTTGCTCAGTACTTTTTCTCTAGTGATAGTGATTGTTTTAAGTTCCCCCCTCCCTATAGCCCCTTGATTATTATTATTGGGATGCTTTTAGTGTCTTCTACCATGAAGACCAATACAAAATATTTGTTCAAAGTATTTGCCATTTCCTTGTTTCCCATTATTAATTCCCCAGTCTCATCCTCTAAGGGATCAACATTTACTTTAGTTACTCTCTTTCTTTTTTATATACCTGTAGAAGCTCTTCCTGTCCATTTTTATATTTCCTACTCTCATAATGTATCTTCTCTCTCTTTATTATTTTTTTTACTTGTCCTTTGCTGATTTCTAAAAATTTCCCAATCCTCTGACCTACCACTAATCTTTGCAACATTGTATGCCTTTGTTTTTAATTTGATACCATCCTTAACTTCCTCAGTTAGCCACAGGTGGTTCATCCTTCTCTTATAGTCTTTCTGACTGGAATATATCTTTGCTGAGAGTTATGAAATATCTCCTTAAATGTCTGCCACTGCTCATCAACCGTCTTACCCTTTATTCTATTTTCCTCATCCACTTTAGCCAACTCTGTCTTCATACTTTTGTAATTGCCTTTATTTAAGTTCAGGACACTAGTTTGAGACACAAGTTTCCTGGGTAACACCCCGGGCCGCTGCGTCGGTGAGGATGACTTCATCGCCATGCACTACGGCTCGTTTTTTCCCCCCGCAGCGGCCCGTTTTCAACCCACGGTGGAAATTGGGCAGTGCCATGTAAGGCCGCCATGGGCGATGTCAGCGCTAGCCACGCGGGGCGAAAATTAAATGGAAGGTGCGCCACGTCATTTTTTTCTCCTGGCTGACTTACCGGTTTGGCCAGCTATTCTTTATTTCACATGGGTCTGTGCCGCGATGGTGCAGCCCAGCACTCCACTTCTGTTTCCAGCTGTGGCCATAGCACCATGCATCCTCGGTGGCATAGTGAAGGCCCCTCGCTCCACTGCAGAGCTCACTGCGTTCCCTCCCCTTTAATGGAAGGGGAGGGACCTATGCTCCCGCCAGCACTCTGCCTAGCGCTGCAACATTCGCGTGCTTACTGCCCCTGTTCCGCCTCCGAAAGCAAGTGGAGTGCCCGACATTGCGTTCCGCTTCCTCTTGGGAGCGGTAACTCCAATTTTGCGGTCGGGTCGGGACTTCCGTGCCAGGTGCAGAAAGTCCCGTTTCACCTTGGTCCCTGGGGCGATACCTAATTTTGACCCCAAGCATTTGAAATCAGTGTCAATCCATCACCTGTGAATAACCCGATTTTAAATGACAGAAATTCACTTTTTAATGATATATCAAACAATTTTCTCATAATATTGAGGTACAGTAGTCAGTTTTTTAGTAAATGAAAACAAAAATTACATTCAAACTTTTAAAACTTACCTTTTACTGTCCTTGTGCTCAAATGAACTAGCTTCATTTTTGGAGCTTCCTTGAAGGTCTGCAATTGAACACAATTCGCGAAAAATCCCAATGGTGATTCATTCATCCTGGGGGCGTGGCTAGTTTTGTGACCGGGATTTCTTTCCAGCACGATTATTTTTAAAACTAATGCAAAAGATTGCAGAAACTCAAATTGCACTTAACACAAATTGTGCTTAAAATTTCACAATCTTTTGCATCGGTGACACCATTGTTGGCTGAATTGTGCCAAAAAAAAAACAGTGCAATTGGCCGAAATCTCCAGGCTCTTGTGTCTGTGAGGGGAAATCAAATTATTGGGCTTATCATGCGTAAAGTGGGGGAGAAATTCCCCAGCGCCCCGATTGGGGGGTGATAACTGGCTCAGGCCGGGACTTCCTGTGCCCGGCGTGGAAATCCCACCCTGGCTGCGAAATTGCGTTCACCGCCCCTCACAGGAAGTGCAGCACAATCACGTGCGTTTCACTTCCTGATGGGGCCGGTTCCGGGGGCGATACTCGGGTGCGATGGGCAGTGCTGCGTGGATGCTCTGCGTAGCGCCGACGTGGTTCAACGCCGCTGCCTTTTGCTTAAAGGGGAGGGCCGCCACTGGGTGACCAGGACGGCGTGGTGCCAAGACCGCTGCCCGGCACCCAGAACGGAATGCCGGTGCTGCATGATGGCGGCCCGGGCCATGCCAGAGAAGTAAAGAAGGTGCTGACTAGTGATTCGGCCAAACAGGTTAGATGGCGGCGTAGAGTGCTCCCAACCTCCCCTTTAACTTCTGCCCCCTGAGCGGCAGTCGAGCCGGTTCGAGGGCAATATCCACTTCCAGGGCAATATCCACCGCGGGGCGGAAAGGGGCCACCGCGCACGCCAATGACATCATCACCGGTTGCGTGGTGGCCCGGGACGCTATCAGCAAGGCACGGCATTCGCGTGGCGGCATCTCCGCTAACTTCCATGCAATTTCGCGGGAGCCAGTAGCGCCCCCCCGCCTCCCCCACCCCACCCTCCAGGTGAAAATTGTTTTGCACCCCATTAGCTCCGAGCTAACGGGCTTCGAAAAAACAGGGCAATTTCAACCCCAGTGTATTTATAGATCCACGCCATTATTCTTGTGCAACAGACTTGTACAACACACTCGTCTCTTTGTTGTCCTAATCTCATTCACTTGTGAACTAAACATTGCAATCAACATTGCTATGTTTCCCCAGTAATCTACGAAAATACAGAATATTCTCATATTTCTGTCCCTGTTACTTGATACGATGATTCCTTAGGTCCGCCAATGAACATCAATATTATAAACACTTACAAAATGTTCTCATTTCCTCTGACATTATCAGCAAAATTATACCATGTAAGAGCCAGAGCATTGCAAATATTATTACAAATTTAGTCCATCTGTTGCTCAACGGGTAAATGTGTGGTATTGAGCCTTATAAATCTGGAAAATCCTAGGTTTTATCCTTGATGCATGTTGTGTTAGCTAATCTTACTGGGTGACAGTAGAAGTACTACAATTGGCCTCGACAACGGTAAGAGCAAGAAATTCAGCCAAAGTCTCCTTCTATCTAGTGTTGATACCATTCTCAAGATGCTTATCACCAAACGCATCCCTCTCTTCACTCTTTCTTAATCGCACTTCACCATTCATTCTCCATGTGTCAGCTTAGCTCAGTTGGTAGCACTCTTGCCTCTCAGTCAGAAGGTTGAGGGTTCAAAACCCACCCAGGATTATGAGCATTTAATCTGGGATGTCACTTCAGTGCAGCCGCAGGTGCTGTCTTTCTGATAAAATGTTAAACTAAGGCTCTGTCTGACTGCTCAGGTGGATGTAAAAGGTCCATAGTGCTATTCAAAGAGGAAGAGGGAATTTTCTGGGTGACTTGACCAATATTCCTCTCTCCACCAACACTACCATGATACAAACTAACAAGTCATTCATTTAATTTGCTGTTTGTGGGATTTTGCAATGTGCAAATTGCCAACATATTAACAGTGACACAATTAATTCATTGTGAGACATCATGAGGATGTGATAAAGTGCTATATAAATGCTTTCTTTCCTTAGAAACTACTAGGGTTCACCAGAAGGAAGATCTGCAAAACAGATACACCGCTTTGGGTACTGTTGAGGGGGATGACTCATCAGGGGAGAGCAGCAGCAGCCAAGTTCATGGCACCATGGCTGGCTCTGCTACACAGGAGGGAAGGAAAAAGAGTGGGAGAGCGATAGTGATCGGGGATTCGATTGTAAGGGGAATAGATAGACATTTCTGCAGCCGCAACCGAGACTCCAGGATAGCATGTTGCCTCCCTGGTGCAAGGGTCAAGGATGTCTCAGAGCGGGTACAGGACATTTTGAAGAGTGAGGGTGAACAGCCAGTTGTCGTGGTGCATATAGGTACCAACGATATAGATAAAAAATGGGATGAGGTCCTACAAGATGAATTTAGGGAGCTAGGAGCTAAATTAAAAAGTCGGACCTCAAAAGTAGTAATCTCAGGATTGCTACCAGTGCCACGTGCTAGTCAGAGTAGGAATCACAGGATAGCTCAGATGAATACGTGGCTTGAGGAGTGGTGCAGAAGGGAGGGATTCAAATTCCTGGGACATTGGAACCGATTCAGGGGGAGGTGGGACCAGTACAAATCGGACGGTCTGCACCTGGGCAGGACCGGAACCAATGTCCTAGGGGAGTGTTTGCTATTGCTATTGGGGAGGAGTTAAACTAATATGGCAGGGGGATGGGAACCTATGCAGGGAGACAGAGGGAAGTAGAATGGGGACAGAAGCAAAAAATAGAAAGGAGAATAGTAAAAGTGGAGGGCAGAGAAACCGAAGGCAAAAAACAAAAAGGGCCACTTTACAGCAAAATTCTAAAGGGGCAAAGTGTGTTAAAAAGACAAGCCTGAAGGCTCTGTGCCTCAATGCGAGGAGTATTCGGAATAAGGTGGACGAATTAACTGCGCAGATAGCAGTTAACGGATATGATGTAATTAGCATCACGGAGACATGGCTCCAGGGTGACCAAGGCTGGGAACTCAACATCCAGGGGTATTCAACATTTAGGAAGGATAGACAGAAAGGAAAAGGAGGTGGGGTGGCGTTGCTGGTTAAAGAGGAAATTAATGCAATAGTAAGGAAGGACATTAGCTTGGATGATGTGGAATCTGTATGGGTGGAGCTACGGAATACCAAAGGGCAGAAAATGCGAGTGGGAGTTGTGTACAGACCAGCAAACAGTAATAGTGAGGTTGGGGACAGCATCAAACAAGAAATTAGGGATGCGTGCAATAAAGGTACAGCAGTTATCATGGGTGACTTTAATCTACATATTGATTGGGCTAACCAAACTGTGGTGGAGGAGGATTTCCTGGAGCATATTAGGGATGGTTTTTGTTGTGTTCCTAACACAGATAAGTAACAGTGACCTCAGTCTTTATTAAGACACTCCAGAGTGAGTAACAGGCCTGAGGGGCCGGCTTATATACAGTGCTCCCAAGGGATGCTGGGATCCCTTGGGACTTCAGGGGATGCGCTCCCTTGTGGCGGAACATGGGAGTGCATGCTTTACAGATACACAACATCACTCCCCCCTCCAAAGTCAAAGTGAAAACTATTTACAAGGTGAGGCGGTCGGGAGCCTTTCTTTCCCTGGTGGACCGCCTCGGTACAAATGTCTGTGCTGGTGTGTTGGCTGTGCCCTCATTGGGCTGGCGTGTTGTTGGCCCTGCAGGGCTGCTGGGTAAGCCTGGCCTTGCTGGGATGTTGGGCATGATGGGTTTGATTTCCTGGTCCGGCGTGGTGTCCTTTGGGCGTGTGTTGTGGGCTCAAAAAAGGTGGTGTCTGCTGTGGGTTGTTCAGGGCAGCCTGTGAACCACAGCCTCATTTGGTCCAGGTGCTTTCTGCAAATTTGTCCTTTTTCTAGTTTGACTACAAACACCCTACTCCCTTCTTTAGCTAACACCGTGCCGGCGATCTACTTGGGACCATGTCCATAGTTTAGCACATACACAGGGTCATTCAGAACAATTTCCCGTGACACAGTGGCGTGACCATCATTTACATTTTGTTACTGCCGCCTGCTCTCTACCTGATCATGCAGGTTGGGGTGAACCAGCGAGAGTCTGGATTTACATGTCCTTTTCATGAGTAGCTCAGCCGGGGGTACCCCTGTGAGCGAGTGGGGTCTCGTGAGGTAGCTGAGCAGTACTCGGGACAGGCGGGTTTGGAATGAGCCTTCTGTGACTCGTTTGAGGTTCTGTTTGATTGTACTGCCCTCTCTGCCAGCCTATTGGAGGCTGGTTTAAACAGGGCCGAGGTGACATGTTTGATCCCATGAATTTTTTAAATTCGGATCTGGTGAAACATGGCCCGTTGTCACTGACCAGTATGTCAGGCAGGCCGTGAGTAGCAAACATGGCCCTCAGGCTTTCAATGGTGGCGGTGGCGGTGCTTCCCGACATTATTTCACATTCAATCCATTTTGAAAAAGCATCCACCACCACCAGGAACATTTTACCGAGAAACGGGCCCGCATAGTCGACAAGGATCATCGACCGTGGTCTGGAAGGCCAGGACCACATACTTAGTGGTGCCTCTCTGGACGCGTTGCTCAACTGAGCACACACGCTGCATTGCTGTACACAGGACTCTAAGTCAGAGTTGATACTAGGCCACCACACGTGGGATCTGGCTAAGGCTTTCATCATTACTATACCCGGGTGTGTGCTGTGGAGATCTGAGATGAACGTCTATGCGGTTACCTTTAACAGGCAGTCTGCTTGTCCTTTCGCTGCTGGAACAGCTTGATTAGCTCTTGCATTTCAATGGGGATGCTGGCCCAGCTCCCATGCAGTAAACAGTTTTTTACGAGGGACAGCAGAGGATCTTGGCTGGTCTAAGTCCTAATCTGGTGGGCCGTGACAGCTGATTTATCATTTTCAAACGCTTCCATGACGATCAACAAGCCCGCGAGCAGCGCCACCATCAACAAGTTTGCAGGCTGCGCCATTTCCACCCCCGTGGTGGGCAATGGTAGCCAACTGAGAGCATCCGCACAGTTTTCGGTGCCTGGCTTGTGGCGGATGGTATAGTTATACACTGATAGCGTGAGTGCCCACCTTTGTCTACAGGCTGAGGCATTAGTATTTATCCCCTTGTTTTCATCGAACAGGGATATGAGGGGCTTGTGATCGGTTTCCAGCTCAAATTTGAGGATAAACAGGTACTGATGTATTTTCTTTACCCTGAACACACACGCTAATGCCTCTTTCTCAATAATGCTGTAGGCCCTCTCGGCCTTAGACAAGCTCCTGGAAGCATCGGCGACAGGATGCAACTTCCCCGCAACGTTAGCTTGTTTTAATACACACCCAACTCCGTACGACGATGCATCACATGCTAGCACAAGTCTTTTACACGGGTTATTCAATACAAGCAGCTTGTTGGAGCATAAAATGTTTCAGCCTTTCTCAAAAGCCTTTATGCAATAACACATGTCGGAGCTCTAAGATGGTGCTTAACCCCGGTAGGAAGTTATCAAAATAGTTGAGGAGTCCCAGGAATGACCGCAGCTCTGTGACGTTCTGTGGCCTAGGCGCGTTCCTGATAGCCTCTCCCTGCCGCCCTCCCTCCCTCTCCCTGCCTCCCTCCCTCCCTCTCCCTGCCTCCCTCCCTCTCCCACTCCCTTGGCGTCTGTGGGCCGAATGCCGTCCGCCGCAATCTTTCCCCCCAAAAATTCCACTTCTGTTGCCATGAAGATGCATTTCGACCTCTTCAGCCGCAGCCCTAGGCGATCCAGTCGCTGGAGGGCCTCCTCCAGGTTTTGTAGGTGCTCGACGGTGTCCCGACCTGTGTCCTAAAAAACCACCTTGCGTGTACTGATTTGAGTCAGCTCTCCATGTTTCTCTGGAAGATCGCTGCAGTCGACCGAATTCCAAACGGGCATCTTTTGTAGATGAACAGTCCCTTGTGTGTGTTGATGCAGGTGAGGCCCTTCGAAAACTCCTCCAGCTCCTGCGTCATGTAGGCCGAAGTCAGGTCTTGCCTCCTGCCAGCGTCGCAAATAGGTCGTCTGCCTCAGGTAGCGGGTATTGGTCCTGTCGTGAAAAACAATTAAAATTTACTTTATAATCGCTGCAAATCCTGACTGTGGCATCACTTTTGAGTTCTGGTACAATCGGGCTGGCCCACTCGCTGAATTCCACTGGGGAGATGATGCCCTCGCGTTACATCCTGTCCAGCTCGATTTCTAACTCTCTCCCTCATCATGTGAGGTACCGCTCGCGCCTTGTGGTGAATGGGTCGTGCCTCTGGGACCAAATGGATCCACACCTTCGCCCCGGAAAAGTTTCCAATGCCTGGCTCAAAAAGGGAAGGAACTTTGTTGAGAACCTGGGTACATGAGGCCTCATCGACATGTGATAGTGCTCGGATGTCATGCCAGTTCCAGCAGATTTTGCCCAGCCAGCTCCTTCCAAGCAGTGTGGGGCCATCGCCCGGGACAATCCAGAGTGGCAGTTCGTGCACCGTGCTCTCGTAGGTGACCTTGACCATGGCGCTGCCCAGGACAGTGATAAGCTCTTTGGTGTATGTTCTCAGTTTTGTATGGATGGGGGTCAGGGCTGGTCTGAGTGCCTTGTTGCACCACAGTCTTTCAAACATCTTTTTACTCATGATGGATTGGCTAGCGCCAGTGTCCAGTTCCATTGCTGCAGGTAAGCCATTCAATTTTACATTCAGCATTATGGGTGGACATTTCATCGAAAATGTGTGCACCACGTGTACTTCAGCATCTGCCGCCTCTCTTTGAGGCTCGAAATTGCTTTGGTCCACCATGGACCGATCTTCCTCTGCCACGTGGTGGTTAGCAGGTTTTGCAGAGCTTGCAGCTCGTCTGCAAGCTTGTTCGAGGTGCCTCATTGTTCCACAGCTTTTGCAAACATATCCTTTGAAGAGGCATGAATAGGCTGAATGGAAGCCTCCAGAACACCAACAAGGTGTGAATTGCCTTGCATTCATCCTTTGTGGCGGACTCTGAGTCATCTGGGTCACCTGAGGCCTGCTGGCAGTTGCAGACTCATGATTTCTGCCCTATACATTTCTGCTCACAAACCCAGTTCCAGTTAATTTATGAACTACCACAGAAAGTAGTTGAGGCCAATTCACTAAATATATTAAAAAAGGAGTTAGATGAAGTCCTTACTACTAGGGGGATCAAGGGGTATGGTGAGAAAGCAGGAATGGGGTACTGAAGTTGCATGTTCAGCCATGAACTCATTGAATGGCGGTGCAGGCTAGAAGGGCCGAATGGCCTACTCCTGCACCTATTTTCTATGTTTCTATGTTTCTATGAACATTGCTAGCACTTGTGTGCTGAGAGATTTGTTTGGTGTTATCACTGGTGGACATAAACGCCTGTGCTATCGCAATGGCCTTATTGAGGGTCGGTGTCTCTACGGTCAAAAATTTTCGTCGGATGGTCTCGTGGCCAATGCCCAGTACAAAAAAGTCTCTGAGCATTTGCTTCAGGTAGCCATCAAACTCACATTGTCCTGCAAGTCGCCTTAGCTCGGCGACGTAGCTCGCCACTTCCTGACCTTCAGATCGCTGGTACGTATAGAACCGATACCTCGCCATCAGCACGCTCTCCCTCGGGTTAAGATGCTCCCGAACCAGTGTACACAGCTCTTCATACGACTTATCTGTGGGTTTCACCGGAGCCAGAAGATTCTTCCTGAGGCTGTAGGTCGGTGCCCGCAGACCGTGAGGAGGACCGCTCTCCTTTTTGCAGCGCTTCCTTCTCCGTCCAGCTCGTTGGCTACAAAGTACTGGTCTAACCGTTCAACATAGGCTTCCCAGTCCTCAGCCTCCGAGAACTTCTCCAGGATGCCCACAGTTTGCTGCATCTTTGCGTTGGATTCGTATACTAGTCGCCAGTTATTGTGTTCCTAACACAGATGAGACTGCACACAGGGAGGTTAAAGTAACAGTGACCTCAGTCTTTATTAAGACACTCCAGAGTGAGGAACAGGCCTTAGAGGTCGGCTTATGTACAGTGCTCTCAAGGGATGCTGGGATCCCTTGAGACTTCAGGGGATGCACTCCCTGGTGGCGGAACATGGGAGTACATGCTTTACAGATACACAACAGTTTTCTAGACCAATATGTCGAGGAACCAACTAGAAGGGTGGCCATCCTCGACTGGGTGATGTGTAATGTGTAAATAACTGCCTGGATGTTGTGTAATTAGCAATCTTGTTGTGCGAGGCCCCTTGGGGAGGAGTGACTATAATATGGTTGAATTCTTTACTAAGATGGAGAGTGACACAGTTAATTCAGAGACTAGGGTCCTGAACTTAAGGAAAGGTAACTTTGATGATATGAGACGTGAATTGGCTAGACTAGACTGGCGAGTGATACTTAAAGGGTTGACGGTGGATAGGCAATGGCAAACATTTAAAGATCACATGGATGAACTTCAACAATTGTACATCCCTGTCTGAGGTAAAAATAAAATGGGGAAGGTGGCTCAAACGTGGTTAACAAGGGAAATTAAGGATAGTGTTAAATCCAAGGAAGAGGCATATAAATTGGCCAGAAAAAGCAGCAAACCTGAGGACTGGGAGAACTTTGTAATACAGCAGAGGAGGACAAAGGGTTTAATTAGGAAGGGGAAAATAGAGTATGAGAGGAAGCTTGCTGGGAACATAAAAACTGACTGCAAAAGCTTCTATAGCTATGTGAAGAGAAAAAGATTAGTGAAAACAAACGTAGGTCCCTTGCAGTCAGATTCAGGTGAATTTATAATGGGGAACAAAGAAATGGTGGATCAGTTAAACAAATACTTTGGTTCTGTCTTCACAAAGGAAGACACAAATAACCTTCTGGAAATACTAACGGACCGAGGGTCTAGTGAGCAGGAGGAACTGAAGGAAATCCTTATTAGGCGGGAAATGGTGTTAGGGAAATTGATGGGTTTGAAGGCTGATAAATCCTCGGGGCCTGATAGTCTGTATCCCAGAGTACTTAAGGAAGTGGCCCTAGAAATAGTGTATGCATTGGTGATCATTTTCCAACAGTCTATCGACTCTGGATCCGTTCATATGGACTGGAGGGTAGCTAATGTAACACCACTTTTTAAGAAAGGAGGGAGAGAGAAAACGGGTAATTATAGACCAGTTAGCCTGACATCAGTAGTGGGGAAAATGTTGCAATCAATTATTGAAGTTCTCCCAGTCCTCAGGTTTGCTGCTTTTTCTGGCCAATTTGTATGCCTCTTCCTTGGATTTATCCTTAATTTCTCTTGTTAACCACGGTTGAGCCACCTTCTCCATTTTATTTTTATCTCAGACAGGGATGTACAATTGTTGAAGTTCATCCATGTGATCTTTAAATGTTTGCCATTGCTTATCTACCATCAACCCTTTAAGTATCACTCGCCAGTCTAGTCTAGCCAATTCACATCTCATATCATCAAAGTTACCTTTCCTTAAGTTCAGGACCCTAGTCTCTGAATTAACTATGTCACTCTCCATCTTCGTAAAGAATTCAACCATATTATGGTCACTCCTGTTGGAAAGCAGTGATGGGATTGGCCGAAGTCAGCATGGATTTATGAAAGGGAAATCGTGTTTGACAAATCTAGAATTTTTTGAGGATGTAACTCGTAGAGTGGACAAAAGAGAACCAGTGGATGTGATGTATTTGGACTTTCAAAAGGCTTTTGACAAGGTCCCACACAAGAGATTGTTGTGCAAAATCAAATCAGATGATATTGGGGGTAATATACTGACATGGATAGAGAACTGGTTGGCAGACAGGAAACAGAGAGTTGGGATAAACGGGTTCTGTTCAGAATGGCAGGCAGTGACTAGTGGGGTACCGCAGGGCTCAGTGCTGGGACCCCAGCTATTTACAATATACTTTAATGATTTGGATGAGAGAATTGAGTGTAATATCTCCAAGTTTGCAGATGACTCCAAGCTGGGTTGCAGTGTGAGCTGTGAGAAGGACGCTAAAAGGCTGCAGGGTGACTTGGACAGGTTCAGTGAGTGGGCAAACGCGTGGCAGATGCAGTATAATGTGGATAAATGTGAGGTTATCCACTTTGGTGGCAAAAACACGATGGCAGAATATTATCTGAATGGCAGCAGATTAGGAAAAGGGGAGGTGCAGTGAGACGTGGGTGTCATGGTTCATCAGTCATTGAAAGTTGGCATGCAGGTACAGCAGGCAGTGAAGAAGGCAAATGGTCTGTTGGCCTTCATATCTAGGGGATTTGAGTACAGGAGCAGGGAGGTCTTACTGCAGTTGTGCAGGGTCTTAGTGAGGCCTCACCTGGAATATTGTGTTCAGTTTTGGTCTCCTAATCTGAGGAAGGATGTTCTTGCTATTGAAGGAGTGCAGCAAAGGTTCACCAGACTGATTCCTGGGATGGCAGGACTGACATATGAGGAGAGACTGGATCGACTGGGCCTGTATTCAATGGAGTTTAGAAGGATGAAAGGGGATCTCATAGAAACATATAAAATTCTGACGGGACAGGATCGGTTAGATGCAGGAAGAATGTTCCCGATGTTGGGGAAGTCCAGAACCAGGGGACATAGTCTAAGGATAAGGGCTGAACCATTTAGGACTGAGATGAGGAGAAACTTCTTCACTCCGAGAGTTGTTAACCTGTGGAATTCCCTGCCGCAGACAGTTGTTGGTGCCAGTTAATTGGATATATTCAAGAGGGAGTTAGATAAAGCCCTTACGGCTAAAGGTATCAAGGGTTTGGAGAGAAAGCAGTAAAGTGGTAATGAGGGGAATGATCAGCCAAATAATCTTCTTGAATAGTGGTGCAGGCTCGAAGGGCCAAATGGTCTACTCCTGCATCTATTTTCTATGTTTCTATCACCGCTCTTGCACTTAAAACTACTGCTCTTTTGCCCTTATCTACAGTGGCACTCATCACCAGGTCTCGCAGAGCAGATATCCCAATTCTTTCACTCTCAACTTCTGATAATCTTCCTTTTCAACTTGTTGCTCTGGAGGTTAATTTCTCCAAGCTCCTCCTCATCCCTTTTATTTCCTCTAATACCAACCACTCCCCCACCCCACACACACCCAACCTTACTGATAGATCCTCATTAGCTACTGGCTCTGTATCACTCGACAGGCTGTTTTCTTTCTCAGGAACAAGATCCTCACCATCCATGACCTCATCACGGATGAATCTGTTGCTTGGTGCTGAAAGATACTCGGATTTTGAGCAGTTACTCCTTCACGCTCACCAAAACGACTGGCTAAAAATGTTATCACTTTCTCTGACCAAACTGCCGTTGTGCTGCTCTTTTCACCAAGTTCTACTTTCGTCTCTTCTATTCTTTTGGAAATCGCTCCTCCTTAAAGCACATCACCTCTGTCCATCCATCCTTGTTAAAATCCTCAGATTTACCGGCAAACCCCATGTCAACTTCTTCATCGCAATCTCCTCCTCAACATCGTCACCCAGAAACTCATTCTCAGTAATTTCAACCTACGCTCAAACTGCCTTACTTCCCTCTCCTCCAATTCCTCTACCCACCTATTCTCACTAAGTCTTACCTATGACATAAACTCTCCCAACCACACCCACAGCTTCCCCCCTTGATCTTACCATTTTTGGCTTTTCGACTTCCAAAGTTGTGATCACTAACAAGGCCTATCTCTGACCACTTCCTCGTCTCCCTTACCACTCAGATCGCTCTATCTACTCCTAATCCCAGGGGGAAACCACTTTCCTTGTTCCCTCACTCGCAAATCGCTCTCCTCTGGTCCTCCATCCATCACCATGTCTCTACTGCTGCCCATTTCTCAACACATTCAATTTTCCTCCTCTTCAAATCCTTTCATTGGCTTGCCCCACCCTATCTCTGCAATCTCTTCCAGCCTTATAATTCTTCCCATACTTTTTGCTTCATAAACTCTGGCCTATTGTGCATCCGCCTCCAGCAACCCATCACTGATAACAAAGTCTTCAGGCACCATCCCTCCCTAAAACATCCACCGCTCCACTTCTTCACTTTTCTCTCCACTTTTAAAAACCTCCATAAAATCCATCTTTTGGCTAAGCTTTTAGACAGCTCTTGTAATTCTCCCACCATGATTCAGTGTCTACTCTGTGTCCCCCTTTATCTGTTTAATGTACGTTATTTATTTTCTCTTTAATCTGTGAATCCTCTTGGGATACTTTCTATGTTAAAGACACTATATAAATGAAACGTGCTATTGCTTTAGTGGCAACATCTAAATTATTGAAGCTGCTGTTCACTCTCAAATTATCTATCACCTTGTAAGTACTGGCCTAATCCATTATTGCCAATATTGTTCTCAGCATGGCTGCTCCTTTCCTCTAAGCTTCAAATGCATCACCCATATCCTCTTCCTCCTTCCTACATCTCTACTGTGTTGAAATCGAGACTGTTTGCTCCGTCTCCGATTCATATCTTTCCTTTCCCAGTCCTCAAATCAATAGCAGCTCACTCTTTCTTCCCTCCAGGTTTTTAAAACCTAGCTTTAACATCACTGAGTCACTGCTTCCCGATTTACTGTACCTTCTCTTTTATACGGTTCAACCCGTGTGCTACCTGCCTTATCAGCTTTGGTCAGCATGTTCTGGAGAGGGGAGAAAAAGGATAGAAAATTTGGAGGAAAGGAATCCAAACACCAGCTATCTTTATGGATTCTTCAATTCAATTGTTCCATGAAAATTAAGCTGCTATAAACTGTCCACTCCCAACTACCTGTCAAAGTGCGATATTGATCCTGTTCTCAGTTCTAGTTCCAGCAGAACTCCTGATCTCCAGTTAGAAATAATCTTTAGCAAAGGACTGAATGAAGCACATTAAATATAAAGACAATGATTGTTTATTGAATTCTAATGATAAAGCACTTGAGCTGCAATGCAAGGGTTTGTTCGACTCTTGGCAGTGAAGGGTTAATATCTGATTGACGGGTTAATCTTCAGAATGCAAGCATTAAAACATCTTTAATGTTTAGTGCATTGGTTTGTATAATAAAATTGCCTGTTCTAGCCTTGCAAACAAATTAAGTGCATCACTGTTTTGAGATGCCAGATGCAAGATAATATTAAATAGCCTTTTTGTAAACCTCAAATTATCCCACTTGATAAATCTACATATTAATTCCTCATTACTTTCACATCAGAGGACAATTGAAGCAATTTGCTTTTGATCATCATATGCTTGCACTGAATTCTAATTTTTAGCCTTTGGAGATTGTGACTTTATTTATCACAATAAATCGTCAATCATGCCTTTATATTCCTCCCCAGTGTACCTAAATGTTTTTCCCGAATCACTTTGCGTGATTCTAATTTTTTGTTTCTTTTGCTTTCCCTTTTAAATGTAAATCAGAATAGCTAATTACAGAATGTAGCTTAAATTGTGATTCATAATTTCCCGAGATGCTGTATTGCTTTTTGTTGGTGGAGAGCCTTACACATGACACCGTTCACTGTTCGCAAGCTTGCAGTACTAAGATATTCAGTGCTATGTGAGATTGTTCTGGGAAAGCATACAGGATGATTGCACTTCTAAATCAGGACTCTTCGCTTTCCACAAAAACCAAGTGCCTCTGGAAGGATAGTCTAAATCGTACCTCATTTATGCTTACTTACTATGGTTACTCATTTGAGAATACTTTCAGCACTTTAATATTTTGTTGGATAGAAAGTTGAATTGTACAACATGGTAGCATTCCTTATAAAACAAGTGCAATGTAGAATGTGGATCTGATATATATAATAACCCAAGCAAACTGAAAAGCTGCTTTAACTCAGTAGCACATATTGCAGAGATTAATATTGGCTAATCTAAGAATAAATTAGGATTTTGTCAAGATTCTCTTAAATTAGGTTTTCCTAGTAAAATGTTTAAGTAGTATTTAACTTTACATTTAGAAAATAATTCCAGATTTTAATCATCTAGTTAAATGTATGATGAATTATGGTTACCAGGCATATTGGTTATGAAGCTTCAGGGTAGTAGAGCTATTTATGTCAAATGAATGCTAATGCAATGTACCACACTATTCTCTCAGCTAGAATGAAGGCACAAATGATTACCGTTTATATTAGTGATGTTAAATGCTGAACTATAACATAAAAGCTATTAGTTAATAACTGCAGCATAATACTATCTTTCTAATGGTTTCCAAATTTCCTCTCAGGTATTGCCCTGTCCTAGCTCTGAACTCACAACCTTCTCCAGTTTCTCTCATGCCCTCTCTGAGCTCATTGTGTCCATGAAACTCACTTCCTGTTACCTTGACACTATTCCCACTAAACTGCTGACCACCTCGCTTTTTTATCTGGCTCCCTGTTAGCTGATATTATTAACGGTTCTCTTTCTTCAGGTACTATCCCCCTCTCCCTTAAATCTGCCATCATCACCCCTCTCCTCAAAATAACAACCCTTATTGATCTGTCCTTGCAATCTCCAATGTCGCTTTCCTCTTTAAAGTCCTTGAACATGTTGTCGACTCCCATTTCTGTACCCATCTTTCCCAGAACTCTATGTTTGAATCTCTCCAAACAGGTTCCCGCCCCTGCCACAGTAATAAAACAGCTCAAAGTCACAAATGACATCCTTTGCGACTGTGACAAAGGTAAACTCTGCCTTCTCATCTGTCTCAGCCTGTCTGTAGCCTTTGACACAGCTGAACACACCGTCCTGCTCCAAGACTTCTCCACCGCGTCCAGCTGGGTGGGACTGCACTCGCATGGTTCCATTCTTATCTATCTAATAATAGCCAGGGAATAACCTGCAATGGTTTCTCTTCCCAGCCTGCACTATTACCTCTGGTGTCCCCCCAAGGTTCTATCCTTGGCCCCCTCCTATTTCTCATTTACATGTTGCCCCTTTGCAACATCAGCCGAAAACACAGCGTCAGTTTCCACACGTACCCTGACGACACCCAACTCTACCTCATCACCACCTACTCGACCCCTCCACTGTCTCTCAGAGGTCAGCTGTGGCTCTGTGGGCAGCACTATCGCCTCTGAGTCAGAAGGTTGTGGGTTCAAGTCACACTCCAGAGACTTGAGCACAAAAATCTAGACTGATGCTCCAGTGCTGTACTGAGGGAATGTTGCATTGTCAGAGGTGCCGTCTTTTGGATGTAACATTAATCTGAGGACACGCCTACTCTCTCAGGTGGATATAAAAGCTCCCAGGGCACTAGTTTGAAGATGAGGAGGGAGTTATACCCGATCCCCAGGGCAATATTTATTCATCAATCAGCATCACTACATTATCTGGTCATTATCACATTGCTGTTGTGTGAGTTTGCTGTGTGCAAATTGGCTGCTGATTTCCTAAATTACAACAGTGACTGCACTTCAAAAGTACTTCATTAGCTTTAAAGTGCTTTGACACGTCCTGAGGTTGTGAAAGGCACTATATAAATGCAAGTCTTTCTTTCTAATTGTCAGACTGCTTGTCCGACATCCAGTATTGGATGAGTAGAAAATTCTTCCAATTAAATATAGGGAAGACCAAAGCCATTGTCTTCGGTTCTCTCCACCAGCTCCATTCCCTAGCCACTGACTCCATCTGTCTCCCCAGCAACTGTCTGAGGTTCAACAAGACAGTTCACCACCTTGCGGACCTACTTGACCCAAAAATAAGCTTCCGTCCACATATCCGCGACATCACTAAGACCGCCTATTCCCATCTCCAGAACATCACCCGAGTCAGCCCCTGCCTCAGCACATCTGCTGCTGAAACACTCATCCATGCCTTTATCACCTCTAGATGATTATTCCAACTCACTCCTGGTTGCACTCCCACGTTCTACCCTCCGGAAACTTGAATTCATCCAAAACTCTGCAGCCCGTGTCCTAACTCACCCCTGTGCTCGCTGACCAACATTGGCTCCAAGTTGAGCAACGCCTCGATTTTAAAAATCTCATCCTTGTTCTCAAATCCCTCCATGGCCTCGACCCTCCCTATCTCTGTAACCTCCTCCAGCCCCACAAGACCCTGAGATACCTGCGCTCCTCTAATTCTGGCCTCTTCAGCATTCCTGATTTTAATTGCTCAACTATTGGTGGCTGGGCCGTGAGTTGATTGTTTTAAAATAAGCCGTTATTTTTATCCTAATGTTACAATTAAGCAAGAGCTTTCATTTGGTGAGCATGTTTAAAGAAATAAGAAGGGGGATTTTCAATTGCCAGCTGCCCATTTCTCACCTAAAAAACAGGCAACTGGCAGAGAAAACTCTGGTTCACTCTTTGGACCACCGTTTGCCTGCTTTGTTCAATTACTCTGGAATTCCATTCCTAAACCGCTCCGCGTCTTTGCCTCTCTTTCCTCCTTTAAGACACTCCTTAAAATGTACCTCTTTATCTGCTCGAATATCTCCTTATGTGGCATTTTGTTTTATAACGCTCCTGTAAAGCACCTCGATTTTAAAGTTCTCATCCTTGAGACATTTTACTATGTTAAAGGCACTATATTAATACAAGTTGTTGATATTGTTGTTAAATGTTGATGACATTTTAAAATGTATTATTTGTATGCAATTATTTGCAGGAGGGGATATGGACAACAGGAGGTAAGAATAACCATATATTTTTACTGATGTTTCATCATCTTTTATGTCTTACTACTTCAGATAACTAATGTTTAAAAACTCTTCCAAAGGAAATCCAATATTTATCTATTTTACCACCTCCTCCTCTTTGTTCTTTTTTCTTACAACTCTTTGCCAGCAACAGCAATTACTGAGACCCTCACTTCTTAGACCTGAGGTACAATAGTCTGTCTATGTGTTAATAATTAATCACAATCTTCTCACAAGTTAGCATACATATATGTGTATCTGCATTCAGAAAATCTACTTTTCCAATTATTTGTCTGTTCTTGATTTGCATTTGTGCTGACTGATAACAAAGGATTAATTCAACCACACATGAACACAAATACTCATTATGTTGCTTATCTGAATGACAGGAACTCTCTATGGAATCAGGCATTGATCCTGGCCAGGACTACTATGCACAGGATTACTACAATTATGAGCCTGGGTAAGCACTCCTGTGTGAGGTTTTTAGAATTTTTAAGCAGTACAGCAAGTTTCTCTTCATAGAACCCTACCAAGGGAGCTTAGGCATAGAACATTTGTTGGTCTGAATGTATAAGGTATGTAGGGCAAAGCTCCCCAAATCAGAACTGATTGTTTTAAAATAAGCCTTTATTTGTATCCTAATGTTACAATTTAGCAAGAGCTTTCATTTAGTGAGCACGTTTAAAGAAATAAGAAGGGGGATTTTCAATTACCAGCTGTCCATTTCTCATCTAAAAAACAGACAACTGGCAGAGAAAACTCTGGTTCACTCTTTGGGCCACCGTTTGCCTGCCTTATTCAATTTGCAGATAGGCTTTTAAATGGACACCCATCACTCCCACTCAAAGCAGGCAGCAGGCTGTTTAAATATACAAATTAGGGTCCTATGCCAGTTGTGGGACCCTGATTGCAATGTTAACATACAAACGGGCAGATCATGTCCTGTGCATGCTAAGTCCCAGTTGTACTCGGCATTGAGTGGCCTAACCAGCAGTCCTTAAAGGGATGGCTGCAGGTCGGTTTCAGGAAATACTGTGGGTGCAAGAGCAGGTCGGAGACTGGTTATTCTGCGGCGAGTGACTCACCTCCTGACTCTCCAAAGCCTTTCCTCCATCGACAAGGCACAAGTCATGTGATGGAATACTCTCCACTTGCCTGGATGAGTGCAGCTCCAACCATGCTCAAGAAGCTCGATACCATCCAGAAAAGAGCAGCCCGCTTGATTGGCACCCCATCCATCACCTTAAATATTCCCTCCCTGCTCCACCACCGGCGCACCGTGGCTGCAGTGTGTACCATCTACAAGATGCACTGCAGCAACTCGCCAAGGCTCCTTTGGCAGCACCTCCCAAACCCACGACCTCTACCACCTAGAAGGATAAGGGCAGCAGGTGCATGGGAACACCATCATGTGCAAGTTCCCCTCAAAGTTACACACCATCTTGACATGGTAATGTATCACCGTTCCTTCATCGTCGCTGGGTAAACATCCTGGAACTCCGTCCCTAACAGCACTGTGCGAGTTCCTGCACCACAAGGACTTAAGAGGCGGCTCACCACCACTTTCTGAAGGGCAGTTAGGGATGGACAATAAATGCTGGCCATGCCAGCGATGAATGAATCAAATTTTTAAAAGCCATGTTTTTTTTTTTTAACTCTCACCCCTCCCCCAGGATCCACTTCCCCCTGTCAACTGGCTAGCTACGTACAAAAGTAGGAGAATTTTCTGCCATCCTAAACTGGCAAACTACCACAGAGCCCCTGTAGCTCATCGGTAAAATTTAAATGAAGCCTGAATTTAAAAACAGTCCAGGCCTCCCCACTGTGACATGGGGTACCATGGGCAACCCAATGTCAATTTTGGGTCAAAATCCCACCCAAACTGTTTGGACAAGCTGCTGTTAGTGTATTGTACAACTCGATAGTAGAAATAATTGGGGAAGATTTTACCTACAACACAGGTTTATGTTGTGGACGTATTGCAGTTGGTTTGACATTAGGGGTTGGATTTTAACTTTCACTGCCGGGTGTTACATACAGTGCTGCGGGTCGACACCATCATATATCCTGCTCCATTTTCATTTTCACTAACTCATTTAAAGGAAAACTAGGTGGAACGTATAAAGGGCGGCCAATCCAGAAAGTCGAGTTTACCACCCGCCGCTGAAAGATAAAATCTACCCTTAGGTATCCTGTGATGTTTCATAACTACACGTTCTGAACAGGCTGGGATGTGTTTGATGGCCTGAAACATAGAAACATAGAAAATAGGTGCAGGAGTAGGCCATTCGGTCCTTCGAACCTGCACCACCATTCAATATGATCATGGCTGATCATTCACCTCAGTACCCCTTTCCTGCTTTCTCTCCATACCCCTCGATCCCTTTAATCATAAGGGCCACATCTAACTCCCTTTTGAATATATCTAACCAACTGGTCTCAACAACTTTCTGTGGTAGAGAATTCCACAGGTTCACAATTCTCTGAGTGAAGAAGGTTCTCCTCATCTCGGTCCTAAATGGCTTAGCCCTGCATTATAACAAGCCATTAATTACACAACTGTGATATTCTGCACATTAGAAATGTACAATCAAGTAACATTTTTGCCTTGACTTATCAGTAAAATATTTTTCGGTCTGGCACTGGTGCAGATGAAAGTTTTACTTCAGGACAGGCAGATGGGGGTGAGTGAGGGGTGGGGAGGGGGGGGCGCGGTGAGGGGGGTGGTGGTGTTGGGGTGGAATTTCCAAACTCGGCCCAAAACGGGCGCGATGTTGGCGATGCACCCGCCTACGGCCACAGGCGCAGGGACTGAACTATTTCAGTTTCAGGCCTCATTTGAATATTACCAGTGAGCTGCGGACATCAAACGGGCACTTCATTGCAAAACGCCTGAGCATCATCTGGTATCTGCACAGAGCCAGCCGGCAGGTGTGCACGAGAACAGGCATGAAAGCCTAGCCCCACAAAAATCTTATTTTGTTAAAACATACCTTTTCCTGAGCAGCCTTCAGCGGGCCCTATAACTGGGACCATCATGCAAGGTGCAGACGCATTTAGACATTAAAATTGCAATCGGGGCCCGACAACTGCAGTCTTCTTCTTTTGTATGGTCAGAGCAAATCAAATCAAATTCTTCCAAGCATTTCGCCATCAGTTATCAAGGCTGAGAGGAGATCACCGATGGCCTAAAATGGCCTTCCAGATTTGAGACGGGTTGGTGGTAGGTTGTTGAAGTCGGCCTGGATCGGCATGTCTTTGCTGATGTAGCAATTGTATTCTCTGGCGACTGCATATTCGCGGCGCAGGTGTGGTGGTGCGATGTTTGCACACGGGCAGCCAAGGTGTTGGCATCGATAAATGCGTACCATTCTCATAGTAGAATTCAGAATTCAACTGGACATCAACGGATTTAACATGCGGAATTGATAACCATGCCAAAGAGCAGTATACCGATTTCTGGTTCGAGTTGACCCGACTCTTAGTAGGAGCCTCTCCAGCACTTTATAACAAGTGCAAAGTAAGGAGATCGGAACGTGGCTGGAGGCGTCACAAGCTTTCTTCCCCTGCTTCAGGAGGGCAATTATTTTAGTCTCCCTCGAACTAAGTGGAATTTTACCAGTTGCCAATACCTCAGATAAAAAGGAGGTCAACCGTCTCTTAGCTTTGGGTCCCAGTGCTTTTAAGAATTCTACGTAAGCACCATCTGGTTCATCAGCTTTTCAAGATTTGCTTGTCGACAACTGCAGGAGGACCCTATTTACATATTTAAACAGCCTCCCATCTGTTTTGGGTGGGATTGCTGGGACCCTATTTAAAGGCCTGCCTGAAAATTGAATCAGGTAGCAAGTGGCGGTCCAAAGTGTCAACCAGATTCCTCTGCTTGGTGAGATAAAGGCGCTTGGCCATTGAAAGATACACCCCCGCCCCCCACCCACAGTGGCCGAGAAAACCCGGTCAAGGTCTTGCCGTGGGCGAATCACTGGAAAAGGGAAAAAAGATGCGCACTTACCTGTTCCTGCTGCGCCCACGAGAGATCCCGGTCCTGAGGCTCCACTCACTGTGTGCCGCAGCACGTGCATGTCGGGACGAACATAAGCTGGAGCTGGAGTCACATGACTCTGGGCATGGTACAGTATTTTCTCATTCCGTAAGTAGGAGTTCCCATTATTATGATTGAGAAACAATCCCCCAAGCACCAAAATACTAATAAGGAATAGAAAAAATACACTACATATTTAAGATTACTTTAAATTAAAGTTATTAATAATGTCTCATAAAAAAATATACATTTTTCCGATTTAAAAAACATTTTTTTTTAAATTATGGTTTAAAATAAACATACCATAGTGGGCAGGGTTTTTAAACAATAAAATGTGTTTTTTAAATTTTATTTTGTTATGTTTTTGTATGTTTTAAAACTCATGACTGTAAAAGTATGCTGTGCGCCTGCTTTCTTCAGGCGCAAGAGTTTTCAGGACATCTGCTGGGCAAGATATGAGTAAATATCACAATCTTGCCCATGTGAATGTCCTAGCTGCCGAGATATGGAGGATTTGTCAAGCTGGAGTTTGACAGATCGGAAAAGCCAGTTTTCAGCACATGCACATTGTGCACTGAAAACTGGCTTTTGCGCTGCCTTCTCAAGTCCGTACACACTCCGTACAGACCTGGGGAGTCCGGGATTTTTCGGCTGATATGTTGCCTCACTGGTAGTTGCAAGCTGTCAATATTAGATAACCAGTCTTTGCAAAATATGACAGGGCGGAGGCAGATCACCATCTGTACCCTCAAATATTTATTTAGTCATCATCATCATCATTATCCTAGGCAGTCCCTCGGAATCGAGGAAGACTTGCTTCCACTCTTAGCATGAGTTCTTCGATGACTGTACAGTCCAATACGAGAACCACAGTCCCTGTCACAGGTGGGACAGATAGTCGTTGAGGGTAAGGGAGGGTGGGAGAGGTTTGCCACATGCTTTTTCCACTGCCTGCACTTGATTTCTGCTTGCTCTTGGCGACGAGACTCGAGGTGCTCAGCGCCCTCCCAGATGCATTTACTCCACTTCGGGCGGTCTTTGGCCAGGGACTCCCAGGTGTCAGTGGGGATGTCGCACTTTATCAAGGAGGCTTTGAGGGTGTCCTTGTAATGTTTACGCTGCCCACCTTTGGCTCGTTTGCCGTGGACGAGTTCCGAGTAGAGCGCTTGCTTTGGGAGTCTCGTGTCTGGCATGTGGACAATGAGGCCTGTCCAGTTGAGCTCATCAGGTGTGGTCAGTGCTCCAATGCTGGGGATGTTAGCCTGGTCGAGGACACTAGCGTTGGTGCGTCTGTCCTCCCAGGGGATTTGTAAGATCTTGAGGAGATATCGTTGGTGGTATTTCTCCAGCGACTTGAGGTGTCTACTGTACATGATCTATGTCTCTGAGCCATACAGGAGGGCGGGTATTACTACCGCACTGTAGACCATGAGCTTGGTGACAATTTTGAGGGCCTGGTCTTCAAACACTCTTTTCCTCAGGCAGCCGAAGGCTGCACTGGTGCACTAAATGCAGTGTTGGACCTCGTAGTCAATGCCTGCACTGTTTGATAGGAGGCTCCCAAGTGAATGCATGGACTACTGTACCAGACATGTCAGGATGCTCAGCATGTGCATGCCCAGTTTTTGCCTTTTTGCTGCTGCACCTCACATTGTAATCCTTCTCTGCTACGGACTTCAACATGATTAGAGCAGATAAAATGGACGCATTAAATACCTTAATTATACATTTCTAATACTGAAGACTGCTCGGGAAGAATGCAACATGAAAACATAGAAATTTACAGCGCAGAAGGAGGCCATTTTGGCCCATCGAGTCCGTGCCAGCCGACAAAGAGCCACACAGCCTAAAGGTTACATATAAATCTAAAGGTTACATATAAACCGATGAACAATGACGGAAAGGCAAAGAGCACCCAGCCCAACCAGTCCGCCCCACGCAACTGCGACACCCCTTACACTGAAACATTCTCACTCCACCCCAACCAGATCCATGTGATCTCCTGGGAGAGGCAAAAACCAGAAAAAACCCAGGCCAATTTAGGGAAAAAAAATCTGGGAACATTCCTCTCCAACCCATCCAGCGAAACTAGTCCAGGAGTTTATCCTGGACGTATTCTATTCCCTGCAGTACTTACCATTATATCTGTGCCGTCCAACAAAAGGTCATCCAGTCTAATCCCAGTTACCAGCTCTAGGTCCGTAACCCTGCAGGTTACTGCACTTTAAGTGCCCATCCAACCATTTCTTAAATGTGGTGAGGGTTTTTGCATCCACCACTCTTCCAGGCAGCGAGTTCCAGATCTCCACAACCCTCTGCATAAAGAAGCCCCCCCTCAAATCCCCTCTAAACCTTCCACCAACCACCTTAAAACTATGCCCCCTCTTAATAGACCCCTACACAAATAGAAATAGACCTTTACTATTGACTATATCCAGGCCCCTCAATATTTTGTACACCTCAATGAGGTCTCCTCGCAACCTCCTCTGTTCTAATGAGAACAAACCCAACCTATCCAATCTGTCCTCATAACTAAGATTCTCCATTCCAGGCAGCATCCTAGTAAATCTCCTCTGCACCCTCTCTAGTGCAATCACGTCCTTCCTATACTATGGCGACCAGAACTGCACGCAATACTCCAGCTGTGGCCTAACCAAAGTATTATACAATTTAAGCATAACCTCCCTGCTCTTATATTCTATGTCTCGGCCAATAAAGACAAGCATTCCGTATGCCTTCTTAACCACCTTATCCACCTGGCCTGCTACTTTCAGGGGTCTGTGGACAAGCACTCCAAGGTCCCTTTGTTCATCTACACTTTTAAGTGGCCTACCGCTTAATGTGTATACCCTTTCCTTATTAGCCCTCCCAAAGTGCATCACCTCACACTTCTCTGAATTAAATTCCATTTGCCACTGCTCTGCCCACCTGGTCAATAGATTGATATCCTCCTGAAGCCCATGATTTTCCTTTTCATTATCAACCACACAGCCAATGTTAGTGTTGTCTGCAAACTTTTTAATCATACTCCCTATATTTAAATATAAATCGTTGATATATACCACAAAAAGCAAGGGACCCAGTACTGAGCCCTGCGGAACTGCACGGGAAACATCCTTCCAGTCACAAAAACATCCATCAACCATTACCCTTTGCTTCCTACCTCCAAGCTAATTTTGGATCCAACTTGCCACTTTGCCATAGGCTTTAACCTTCATGACCAGTCTACCATGTGGGACCTTATCAAAAGCCTTGCTAAAGTTCATATACACTACATCGTATGCACTACCCCCATCGACCCTCTTGGTTACCTCCTCAAAAAATTCAATCAGGTTAGTCAAACACGATCTTCCTTTAACAAATCCATGCTGACTGTCCCTGCCTTTGCAAATGCAGATTTATCCAGTCTATCAGGATTTTTTCCAATAATTTTCCCACCACTGAGGTTAGCCTGTAATTACTCGGCCAATCCCTTTCTCCCTTCTTAAACAAGGGTACTACATTAGCAGTCCTCCAATCCTCCGATACCGTGCCCAGATCCAAAGAGGACTGGAAAATGATGGTAAAGGCCTCTGCTATTTCCTCTTTTACTTCACTCAACAGCCTGGGATGCATTTCATCTGGGCCTGGGGACTTATCTACTTTCAAAGCTGCTAAACCCCTCAATACTTCTTCTCTCACTATATTTATTTCATCCAGAATATCACACTCCTCCTCGATAGCAGTATCTGCATTGCCCCTTTCCTTTGTGAACACAGATGCAAAGTATTCATCAAGAACCTTACCAACATCTTCCACCTCCACACAAAGATTACCCTCATGGTCTCTAATAAGCCCTACCTTTTCTTTAGTTACCCTCTTATTCTTAATATATTTATAGAACATCTTAGGTTTTCCTTAATTTTACTGACCAAGAATTTCTCGTGCTCTCTCTTAGCATCCCTTTTTAATTTTGCCTCTTAACTTTCTATATTCCTCGAAAGATTCTATCGTGTTTAGCCGTTGGTATATGACATAAGCATCCCTATTTTTCTTAATCTTCCCCAGGGGGCTCTCGAATTATTTTTCCCAGCCTTTTTCTTTCAGGGCACATGTTTGGCCTGAGCCCTCCAGATCTCCTCCTCGAATGCCTCCCACTGTTTCGATACTGATTTACCCCCAAGTAGCTGTTTCCAGTCCACTATGGCCAAATCACTCCTTAATTTAGCAAAATTAGCTTTTCCCCAATTCGGAACTTTTATTCCAGGCCTATTCTTGTCTTTATCCACAACCAACTTGAATCTGACTGAATTATGGTCACTGCCACCCAAGTGCTCTCCCACTAATACCCCTTCAACTGCCCAGCTTCATTCCCCAAAACTAAATCCAAGACTGCCCCCTCTCATGTTGGGCTTGCTACATACTGACTAAAAAAGTTCTCTTGAATACATTTCAAGAATTTCACACCCTCTATAATTTGTCCCAATCAATATTTGGATAGTTAAAATCCATTACTATTATTGCCCTATGGTTTTTGGGCTTCACAGCAATTTGCCTACATATTTGCTCTTCTATCTCCCTCCCACTGTTTGGGGGTCTATAATACACACCCAGCAGTGTGATCACCCCTTTTTTATTTTTCAATTCGATCCATATGGCCTTGGTGAGGCCACACCTAGAGTATTGTGTACAGTTTTGGTCTCCTAACTTGAGGAAGGACATTCTTGCTATTGAGGGAGTGCAGCGAAGGTTTACCAGACTGATTCCCGGGATGGCGGGACTGACATATCAAGAAAGATTGGATCAACTGGGCTTGTATTCACTGGAGTTCAGAAGAATGAGAGAGGATCTCATAGAAACGTTTAAAATTCTGACGGGTTTAGACAGGTTAGATGCAGGGAGAATGTTCCCAATGTTGGGGAAGTCCAGAACCAGGGGTCACAGTCTAAGGATAAGGGGTAAGCCATTTAGGACCGAGATGAGGAGAAACTACTTCACCCAGAGAGTGGTGAACCTGTGGAATTCTCTACCACAGAAAGTTGTTGAGGCCAATTCACTAAATATATTCAAAAAGGAGTTAGATGAAGTCCTTACTACTAGGGGGATTAAGCGGTATGGCGAGAAAGCAGGAATGGGGTACTGAAGTTGCATGTTCAGCCATGAACTCATTGAATGGCGGTGCAGGCTAGAAGGGCCGAATGGCCTACTCCTGCACCTATTTTCTATGTTTCTATGTTTCAATATTTAATGATCCCTCTAACATATCATCCCTTCTCACCGCTGTAATAGCTTCTTTAATCATTACCGCAACCATCCCCCTTCCCCCCCCCGCTTTTTAAAGCCCTTTCTATCTTGTCTAAAAATCCTGTAGCAAGGAATATTAATCTGCCAAGCCTGCTCCTTTTTGAGCCATGTCTCTATAATGGCTATAATGTCATACTCCCAAGTGTCTACCTGTGCTCTTAGCTCATCTGCCTTATTCGCTATAGTCCTTGCTTTAAAGTACATAACATTCAGCACAGGAAGACCTCCTTGCTAACTACATACTAAGCCCTGTTTCCTCTGTCTTACAGAGTCGCTTTATAGATTCTTGCTATCTAATTTCTGCTTTACTTCCTTCCCTTTTGAATTCGTTCTCAGGTTCCCATCCTCCTGCCAAGCTAGTTTAAACTCTCCCCAACAGCACTAGCAAAACTCCCCGCGAGGATATTGGTCCCGGCACTGTTGAGGTGCAACCCGTCCGGTTTGTACAGGTCCCATCTCCCCCAGAAGCGGTCCCAATGCCTGAAGAATTTAAAGTCCCCCCTCCTACACCAACTTTAGAGCCACGTGTTCATCCTATCTAGCATTCTATTCTTATTCTCATTAGCAAGTGGCACCGGTAGTAACCTGGCGATTACTACCTTTGAGGTCCTACCCTTTAATGTTCTTCCTAGCTCCCTGAATTATTCCTGTAGGACCTCATTGTTATGTATGGGTAAAGAGTCAGACTGAACACTGTGAGCTCAAAGTAAAGTGTGAACCTTAGTCTTTTATTGCAGGTCTCCAGAGTGCCTCTCCAACCTGTGAAGCCTCCTTAAATATCTGTGCTCCCAAGGGATTATGGGATCCCTTGGGACTCCAGTTGATGAGTCCTCTGGTGGCTGTACAGAGTAAAAACAAGTCCACATATATAACACTCATCCCTCATTTTACCCAAGTCATTGGTCCCGATATGGACCACGACCTCTAGCTGTTTACCCTCCCCCCAGGATGTCCTGCGTCCGCTCTGTGACATCCTTGACCCTGGCACCTGGGAGGCACAAAACCATTTGGGAGTCATGACTATGGCCGCAGAAACGCCTGTCTGTTCCCCTAACTATAGAATCCCCTATCACTGGCAATCTTTTGTTCTTTGTCCCTCCCCCTGTGCAGCTGAGCCACCCGTGGTGCCTTGGAACTGGCTCTGGCTGCGCTCCCCAGAGGCACCATCGTCCTTACCGATACTCAGAAGTGAATATCGGTTTGAAAGCAAGATGGGCTCACGGGGAGACTCCTGCACTACCTGCCTAGCACACTTACTACGTCTGGTGGGTCACCCACTTCCCCTCTACCTGCATGCCTTTGATCTGCAGGGTGACCATCTCCTGAAACGTGCTATCCACGGAGCTCTCAGCCTTGCGGAGGCACTGTATTGACTCCACCCGCTGCTCAAGCTCCGAAACGCAGAGCTTGAGCAACAATCATTTTACACATCCCAGCGTAAGATGTTTGTGTTTGCACCAAGCTCATTGCTGGTACTGGGGATTTCTGCCCCCACTCCCGGATTGTAACTATTACCCATCATAACATTTGAAATGACATTGATTTTCACCTTAATAAAGCTATGCCTTCTGAACTGAAAAAAATAAAATTTTCAGCCCTTACTGCCTTTTAAAAATCAAAATCAATAAGAAGAATTCCCAAATGGGAGTTTTCAGCTCTTAAATCTGAATTCCCTTCAGCATCTCAAAAAATGGGCTAAGTGCTTCAGCACTAACACAAATAGCTCAGCAAGCCAAGGAAGGGACACCCAGGGTCTCGCACGCAGCATTCCTGCTTTGTGCCACGGGTTAACACTGCAAGAGAGGTCCTCTACCCACAGGGGCCAGGAGGCCCTCCAGAAAGAACCATGTAGGACCACATCACCGAGGCCATCACTGCCAGCAGTGTCGTCCCCACCACCTGGCTCCAGTGCCCAAAGAAGCTTCATGACCTCAGACCACTGGTCAAGGTCAGCGAATGCATCTTCAAAGCTGTCTCCTACCAACTGAATCACTAACCTCACACACTGCTCAAAGCCTGACTTCCCCGCTCTGCCCCCGATCACTCATCTACTAACAATCTGCACCAATCACGAGGCACATCTCCCATTCCTAGCCTCATCTCACCCCTTTAAAGGAGATGGTGGCCATTCTTTGCAGGTGCATGGCTGAGCCCTTGGCCAGCGGTGGGGCTGAAAGTACACAGGATGCTGGTATCCTCATTCATTATCCTTCTTCCGGCATGCATCTCTTGCTTTCCCGTCTTCTCCGAACCACAACTCCACCCCTGTGACTTCCTCATTTCACACACCCAAGAAATGCAGCCTGCCCAGCCAGTGGTTGATCAAGGTCAACCAGCAAGGCCATTTGCAGTGTCCCCCACAAAATCAGCAGCCTTCCACCAGCCATGATGAGAGCTACAAGGGCAGCACTGCATGACACTCGTGGGAGAGCGAAGTCATGGCAGCAGGAAAGTCCGGTAGGTTGAAGAGTGGTTTGAGCAAAATTCTAAAGGGGCAAAGTGTGTCAGAAAGACATGCCTGAAGGCTCTGCCTCAATGTGAGGAGTATTCGGAATAAGGTGGACGAATTAACTGCGCAGATAGCAGTTAACGGGTATGATGTAATTAGCATCACAGAGACATGGCTCCAGGGTGACCAATGCTGGGAACTCAACATCCAGGGGTATTCAACATTTAGGAAGGATAGACAGAAAGGAAAAGGAGGCGGGGTGGCATTGCTGGTTAAAGAGGAAATTAATGCAATAGTAAGGAAGGACATTAGCTTGGATGATGTGGAATCGGTATGGGTGGAGCTACGGAATACCAAAGGGCAGAAAACGCTGGTGGGAGTTGTGTGCAGACCAACAAACAGTAATAGTGAGGTTGGGGACAGCATCAAACAAGAAATTAGGGATGCATGCAATAAAGGTACAGCAGTTATCATGGGTGACTTTAATCTACATATTGATTGGGCTAACCAAACTGGTAGCAATGCGGAGGAGGAGGATTTCCTGGAGTGTATTAGGGATGGTTTTCTAGACCAATATGTCGAGGAACCAACTAGGGAGCTGGCCATCCTAGACTGGGTGATGTGTAATGAGAAAGGACTAATTAGCAATCTTGTTGTGTGAGGCCCCTTGGGGAAGAGTGACCATAACATGATAGAATTCTTTATTAAGATGGAGAGTGACACAGTTAATTCAGAAACTAAGGTCCTGAACTTAAGGAAAGGTAACTTCGATGGTTTGAGGCGTGAATTGGCTACAATAGACTGGCAAATGATACTTAGAGGGTTGACGGTGGATAGGCAATGGCAAACATTTAAAGATCACATGGATGAACTTCAGCAATTATACATCCCTCTCTGGAGTAAAAATAAAACGGGGAAGTTGGCTCAACCATGGCTAACAAAGGAAATTAAGGATAGTGTTAAAGCCAGGGAAGAGGCAGATAAATTGGTCAGAAAAAGCAGCAAACCTGAGAACTGGGAGAAATTTAGAATTCAGCAGAGGAGGTTTAATTAAGAGGGGGAAAATAGAGTATGAGAAGAAGCTTGCCAGGAACATATAAACTGACTGCAAAAGCTTCTCTAGATATATGAAGAGAAAAAGATTAGTGAAGACAAACATAGGTCCCTTGCAGTCGGATTCAGGTGAATTTATAATGGGGAACAAAGAAATGGCAGACCAATTGAACAAATACTTTGGTTCTGTCTTCACGAAGGAAGACACAAATAACCTTCCGGAAGTACTAGGGGACCGAGGGTCTCGTGAGAAGGAGGAACTGAAGGGTATCCTTATTAGGCGGGAAATTGTGTTCGAGAAATTGATGGGATTGAAGGCCGATAAATCCCCGGGGCCTGATAGTCTGCATCCCAGCGTACTTAAGGAAGTGGCCCTAGAAATAGTGGATGCATTGGTGATCATTTTCCAACAGTCTATCAACTCTGGGTCAGTTCCTATGGATGGGAGGGTAGCTAATGTAACACCACTTTTTAAAAAGGGAGGGAGAGATAAAGCGGGTAATTATAGACCGGTTAGCCTGACATCAGTACTGGGGAAAATGTTGAAATCAATTATTAAGGATGAAATAGCAACACATTTGGAAAGCAGTGACAGGATCGGTCCAAGTCAGCATGGATTTATGAAGGGGAAATCATGCTTGACAAATCTTCTGGAATTTTTTGAGGATGTAACTAGTAGAGTGGACAAGGGAGAACCAGTGGATGTGGTGTATTTGGACTTTCAAAAGGCTTTTGACAAGGTCCCACACAAGAGATTGGTGTGCAAAATCAAAGCACGTGGTATTGGGGGTAATGTACTGACGTGGATAGAGAACTGATTGGCAGACAGGAAGCAGAGAGTCGGGATAAATGGGTCCTTTTCAGAATTGCAGGCAGTGACTAATGGGGTGCCGCAGGGCTCAGTGCTGGGTCCCCAGCTATTTACAATATACATCAATGATTTAGATGAAGAAATTGAGTGTAATATCTCCAAGTTTGCAGATGACACTAAACTGGGTGGTGGTATGAGCTGTGAGGGAGATGCTAAGAGGCTGCAGGGTGACTTGGACAGGTTAGGTGAGTGGGCAAATGCATGGCAGATGCAATATAATGTGGATAAATGTGAGGTTATCCACTTTGGGGGCAAAAACGCTGAGGCACAATATTATCTGAATGGTGGCAGATTAGGAAAAGGGGAGGTGCAACGAGACCTGGGTGTCATGGTTCATCAGTCATTGAAAGCTGGCATATAGGTACAGCAGGCGGTGAAGAAGGCAAATGGTATGTTGGCCTTCATAGCTAGTGGATTTGCGTATAGGAGCAGGGAGGTCTTACTGCAGTTCTCCAAGGCCTTGGTGAGGCCTCACCTGGAATGTTGTGTTCAGTTTTGGTCTCCTAATCTGAGGAAGGATCTTCTTGCTATTGAGGGAGTGCAGCGAAGGTTCACCAGACTGATTCCCCGGATTGCTGGTCTGACATATGAGGAGAGACTGGATCAACTGGGCCTTTATACATTGGAGTTTAGAAGGATGAGAGGGGAACTCATAGAAATATATAAAATTCTGACGGGAAGGGACAGGTTAGATGCGGGTAGAATGTTCCCGATGTTGGGGAGGTCCAGAACCAGGGGACACAGTCTTAGGATAAGGGGTAGGCCATTTAGGACTGAGATTAGGAGAAACTTCTTCACTCAGAGAGTTGTTAACCTGTGGAATTACCTGCTGCAGAGAATTGTTGAGGCCAGTTCATTGGATATTTTCAACAGGGAGTTAGATGTGGCCCTTACGGCTAAAGGGATCAAGGGGTATGGAGAGAAAGCAGGTGAATGTTCAACCATGACCTTATTGAATGGTGGTGCAGGCTCGAAGGGCCAAATGGCTTACTCCTGCATCTATTTTCTATGTTTCTATGAGTGGAGATGTGGAGATCCACTGCTCAATGATGGAGGTGAAGGGCAGGCATGGTTGGGGGTTGGGCAGTGGACTCAGGTAGCTTCACCTGCAGCATGGATTTCTGCTTTATGAGTAAGAAATGCACCCCCTATTAGGGCCAGGGGAAGCTTAAACAGTGGAAGGGGAGGTTGGGGGACAAAGTGGGTAGGATGGCAACAGATGGCCATGGATAAAGTTGTTCAGCAGAGGAGCTCCCTAGGGAGCTGCTACCCTGGCAGCCATCTTGATCCCTGATTCAGCAGCTGGCCGACAGCCATGATTTGCGAGGATTCTTCACCGCAGTCAAGTCCACCTATGGCCCCAGCACTCAAGGCCCCACCCCACTGCTGACCAAGAATGGGGAGACACTCATCAAGGACTCTGAGGCAGTCAGGACCCGCTGGAAGGAAAACTTCAAAGATCTCCTTAACCGAGACTCTGCCTTTGACACGATTGTCCTCGACTCCATCCCGCAGCATGCTACCCACCACCATCTCAGCAAAACACCAGCCCTGCACGAGGTAGAAAAGGCCATCCATCAGCTCAAGAACGACTTGGAAGAAGACCCCGAGTGTAAGGTAGCCAAGTTTGCTGACGATACAAAGATGGGAGGAAAAGCAATGTGTGAGGAGGACAAAAAATCTGCAAAAGGACGTAGGCAGGCTAAGTGAGTCGGCAAAAATTTGGCAGATGGAGCATAATGTTGGAAACTGTGAGGTCATGCACGTTGGCAGAAAAAAAATCAAAGAGCAAGTTATTATTTAAATGGAGAAGGATTGCAAAGTGCCGCAGTACAGCGGGACCTGGGGGTACTTGTACATGAAACACAAAAGGATAGTATGCAGGTACAGCAAGCGATCAGGAGGGCCAATGGTATCTTGGCCTTTATTGCAAAGGGGATGGAGTATAAAAGCAGGGGCCTTCCTTTACCATCAGAGGCCTTGAAAGCATTCAGCAGCACACCCTACGCACTTAAAAAAAACTTTTAACCCGAACCCTAACGTATTGAACCAAGCCACTACATCAACAAAATCAAAAAAATTCAGTCCAAAACCTTAAATGCAAACTTACGTGAAAGATGTGTGTGTCCCTTTAAGAGGTGCTGACAGTGCCTCTGTGAATCTGCTGAACACTGTGGGGCCGAAATTGCCCACCGCTTGAAATGGGTACCCCGTTTCTTGTGTTTTCACCACCGTGGTGGATGAGATGGCCTCTTGAGCGAAATTCCGCTCTTTGGCTTTTTTTTTTTGGCGGACCAGAAGTCGCTCATAATGGGGGCGTAAGTGCAGCGGTGAGCATACTCGAAGGCGGAAGTTACGGAGCGGCGGCCACTGACCGTCATTAGCGTCACGCTGATGATGTCATCACGGCGCTGCGTCACCGCGGCTCTCCCCTTCACTTAACGGTGAAAGCCTGCGCGATTTTTAAAGTTCGGTCCACTGGGCCACCAGGGAGGGTTTCGGCTGGGCCAGTGGCCCGGCACCCAAGAGGGGGTGCCAGGCTGCCTGTTGGCGGCTCAGCCGAACTGAGGGGCGTAATTGTCGGGCCAACATGGCAGTTGGCCGACAAAAAAAAAAACACGGCAGTAGCAGCGGTGCGTCCTCCCCTTTAATAGGAGCCGCACCATCATTTTGTAAGGCCACAGCCTCACTGGCCTGTCTCAAAAAAGCAGGTTTTGGAACTGCCTGGCGAGAGGAAGATTTTCTTGCCGGAATTTCGCCGTCGGCATGGGGAACATCGCCGGTGCGCTCTCTGATGACGCACTTAGGAATGGATCGACTCGGCTTATATTCACTGAAATTTAGAAGAATGAGAGGGGATCTCATAGAAACAAATAAAATTCTGACGGGATTGGACAGGTTAGATGCAGGAAGACTGTTCCCGATGTTAGGGAAGTCCAGAACCAGGGGTCACAGTCGAAGGATAAGGGGTAAGTTATTTAGGACCGAGATGAGGAGAAACTTCTTCACTCAGAGAATTGTGGGCCTGTGGAATTCTCTACCACAGAAAGTTGTTGAGGCCAGTTCGTTAGATATATTCCAAAAGGAGTTAGATATGGCCCTTACGGCTGAAGGGATCAAGGGGTATGGAGAGAAAGCAGGAATGGAGTACTGAAGTGCATGATGAGCCATGATCTTATTGAATAGTGGTGCAGGCTCGAAGGGCCGAATGGCCTACTCCTGCACTTATTTTCTAAGTTTCTTTGTCTCTATGTTAGGACAGCTCGGCATCAGCAGAGCGGTAGCGGGGGAGCGGGTCACTGCCAGGATACCACAGGAGGAGAATTTTGATAATGACGGCCATTACACAACAAATCAGCGGCCATTGCACTCTGCAGCAAGGCCGGCGGTTTCCGATGGTAACAGGCCTTAAGGAAAGGGACAGTATCGGCCCCTGGGTCTTCATGGCGAGCTTAGGATCCAGCGCTATGGTCCAAGTTCCCCAAGGTGACTTTAAGTTGGCGTTGCCCTCCGACTGACGTCACCTCTCCCTAATTTAAATTTGCAGGGCCATCGATCTTATTGGCAGCGCTGTTGGGCCTCAAAAAATGGCGGATACTGCAGGACCTGCCACCAGCTAATGAAAGAGTGGCTTTCACTACTATTTTCGCTACTTTTTGCTGGTAACCGATGGTGTAAAGTCCCTGAATTTTTAGCGCAATTTGCTTCCCGTTCGCCATGTTTCTCGAACTTGTATGACCTTGTCCTTATGAGCTGGCATGGATGAACTGGTTTCCTTTAGTGATGTTTAGGATATGCTTTGCAGCATTTATTCACAAAAAAAACATTTCATTGGGTGTTTATTGGAGCTGAACTAAAGCAGTCAAAAATTAAAATCTTGTGGGATTTCATAAGGTGATTTGTGAGATTCTACTTGATATAATAGGTAAAGTTTTAATAGCACAACATGAAAAAGAATTATAAATTAAAATATTCCAAATGTGAAAAAAGAACATTTTAGTAGTCATTTAAAATCTGGGGTTCTGTCCTGCCAAAATTGACATTGGGAAACAAGTTGAATTCGGACTTCAGTTTTGTCTTTAATTTATTCAGCCGATCTGGTTTGTCAAAACACTGTATGTGCATGTCAGTTGTTGCTTAAATTGAATACTCTTCAAATGGACCACTGAGGATAAAGCTCTGAATAAGTTTGACCATTTAAATACAAGTTGTTGTTTTTGTTGTTTCAGTGTAGTTTTGTTTATATCACATATTTGTCACTATTCCTACATAATGTAGTATAGCTATTCTTGTTCTTTGCAAAAATGAGAGATTACTTCAAATCCTCAAGCTTATCTGAGACCTATTGGGTCAAATGGCAGGCTTCTATGCTGTAAATACTATGTTACTGTATGATAATAATAGCACCTGGTAGTGGTCCTATATTTTATGTCTATTTTGTGACATCTTTGTCATTAAGCATGCATCTAATAGAAAGATGATATTCGATCCTACTTCAAATGTGGTTTATAGTTTATCACATTAAAACATTCAAAATCGCAGGATAGATGCTGTGGTCTTTAATTGGTGGAAGTTTACCTCATGGGCAATAATGCACCACATATGTGATTAATTAACTTCGAAAATTAGCGTTTGCAGTAACTTCTGCAAGAGTAGGATTAGCGCCAAAATAGCCATCTGCTCTAAGCCCTAAACAAGCAGCAATCTTCCCACAGCAAGACCGATTGCAGCTGCCGTCTTTTGCTAATCAGTGTGCTGACTAAAACTGAAAGTTTTAAACCTCTCATAGAATTTATTGTCTGAGACAAGAAATAGTGACACTTCAACTTCTGACACCAATTCTAGGTATGAAGTACCGCAGTATGGAAGCCGACGCAGATTAATTTCCCCCTCCGGAATGTATGATGACTATGGAGAGGTGGTGATGGAAGATGATGGCGGCTACTATTACAGTCCACAGGGGTCAAATGCAGATGCAGAGGTAATTATGTACAGCAGATATGTTTTACATTTCGATGTTGCATTTGATGGATCAAGAACATTTTGAACTAGGAAACATCAACTATTTTGTAAGAGATACTATTCAGGTTTGGTTTTACTATTCAGCTCAAAATATGCACACCTTAACTTTTTTTTTCCCATAGCCTACAATCATCATAGAATATGATGTAAATGTTGATTTTTTTTAACTTTGCTGACATGTACATTTGTACTATTTTGTTGATATATATTCTTAATTAAATTAGAACATCAATTTTAATTCTGATCCGCATTTCAACCATTACAAAATATCTGAAACATCACTATTTTATTTTACTTGCTCCTATCGATGGATAACATGAGTAAAAGAATGAGATAGGCCCCTTCAGCCTATCCAGCTAATCTCAGTCTAGTACCATAACCACTAGGACCTTGATACTAACAGCCCCAAAGGTAGAAAGTCCAAATCCCACTATGATAAGTTGTAAAACAGAATTAAGTCCGGTATTATGTAGGCTGGCACCATGAAAATGCTGTGGAAGTTGATGGATTGTCGTAAAACACTAACTGGCTCACTCGTGGCCTTTAGAAAAGGAAACCTGCCAACAGTAACTAACAAGACCTAACTGGTCTGGCTACCATGCGACTCTAGTCTCACACTATGGGCTCAACTTTCCCCAAAGCTTTTTTTTGGCGTATTTGAATAGTTACGTCTGTTTTTTTTGGGCCCAAGTACGGCAAAAAAAAATGTTCTAAGTTTCCCCATTGGATTGCTTCATTTTGGCACAGCCTACCACGTCCTTTAGTTTTGGGGGTGGAGCCTTGATCTGCGCCAAAAAGATCGAGTTGCCACGGTAACCAGGAACACAATGCGAGCTGACATTGGAAAGTGAAAAATATAGCCAGCTCACAACACATTAAAACACATTGCATCAACTTAAAAACACATTAAAACACATTGCATCAACTTAAAAATATACTAACATATATTACAGCAACTTACCTCCAATTATTAAAGTCCGCCCCCTCCCAATGCTGGTGTGGGTCCCACTCCCCCGTCCCTAGCCCTGGCCAAAGGCCTTGCCGGTTCCACTCCACCCACCACCCCCGAACCCCTTGCATGTCCCAGGCCGAGTGGCCTTTCGATCCACTCCTCCACCCCTATCCCAGACCAAGTAGCCTCCTGGTCCGCTCCCTGCCCCTATCCCAGGCCGAATAGCCTCCTCCCTCCCGGTCCCTGCACCTAACTACACCCGAAAGGCTTCCCCCCACCTCTCCATCCCCCCACCCCTCCCCCCTCTCTCTCCCCCCCCCACCTCCACCCCTCTCTCTCCCCCCTCCTCTACCCCTCTCTCTCCCCCCTCCTCTGTCTCTCTCCCCCTCTTTTCCCCCCCTCTCTCTCTTCCCCCCACCTCTCTCTTCCTCCCCCACTCTCCCTCTCTCCTCCCCCGCCCCCCCCCCTCCTCCACTCTCCCCCCCCGTCTCCCCCCCTTCCCCTCTCTCTTACCTCTCCTGCTGCTGCTGTCCGGGCATCTGCTGCACTTACCTGGGCCGATTTCCTTACCTGCGCTGATTTCTTTAACTCTCCAGAAGGTTTTTCAGGACAGGCCACATACGCTGGCCTAAGCAGAACTGGAGTAACTCTCAGTTGGCCAAATTTGCCTAACTGGCCAGAATTGGCGCGGGTGGCAGGTTACATTCCCTTTGGCTGAAAAAAAAAGTAGCTAAATAAATCGTAACTAACTGAGTTACGCTGATGCAAATTGATTGGGGAAACTTTGTTCTTTTAACAGGACAAAAAACGCAACCTGCTCAAAAAAAACGGCGCAAATCACTGGGGAAAATTGAGCCCTATGTACTTGACTCTAAATGCTCTCAGGGCAACGAGGAGGAGCACTCCTCCTTCTCCAAAACCCACAAAAATAACTTAAAATTTATCTTTTTCATTCGATTGCCAGAGAAACTGGTCAGCGAGAGTATTGTGAACGTCTTGACCAGTTCCATCCTAAACTAGCAACCAGGGACCTGTACATCGTTTGCCTATTAATGAGGCCCTAACACTTGAAACAGGACGATGCTTTAGCCCAGCAGTTGGCCCCTATATAAGAAGCAGCAGGCCAATTGCCTGCCTTAAAGGGGCAGTAATTCCATGTTGTGGCCATTACCATCCGATTTCAAGAAGTCAAAATAGACCCTGTTAACATTTTCAGATCTTGTAGTATGAAATATTGCGTGAGCTACAAAAAACAATTCAGGGACAACTCTATCACTTGCACAGCAATCTCTTTAAGTACTCTTGGATGTATTCTGGCCCTGTGAATTTTAAAGGACAATAGGTTTTCTTTTCTTTAATGACACAGTTTCATTACTAATCTCAGTTTCCACCATGAATCTCCCACCCCACCAGCTATAGGGGAAGAATATCATTTCCATTTAGCACTATATTATTTTCCACTTTCACAATTTCACCTCCTTCACCTTTTCGGACTCTACTTATCCTTAAATGCTCTGACTATGAATACACCCTCAACATGAGACACCGAGTTGAGCTTTTTTCAAAGGCGTAAAATGTACTCCTATCATAATAAAAGCACATTATTTTGGGGAGTAAAAGGGTGCTCAATTTTCATGGTGTTGCAAACCTTTTAGGGATCAACTACAATGTGTAGCTGTATTTACAGCACCAATCAGCCTGCTTTCCTTTACTGCCACATTTTCTTTGTTCCAGCACTTCCTGTTACAAGCACATCTTCCCACAATTTAATTTCCTGCCTTCATTTCCATATCTCAGACTGTGTTAAATTTTGCATCAATTTTCTTTTTTGGTCATCAATGACAGAGATGTTTACCCGAGCTAGCTGATTGAATTGTGATTGAGGGCCGAAAGGTGAAAGAACAGCGTGCTAACCAACTATACTACTCAATTCCCATGAGCTCTTTCTTTCCCCTCTTCTAGCATGTCCAGAACATTTGAACTTTATTTAATTCTTTCTAACTTCTTCAGCATGTTGGTGCAATTCAGCTGCTGTCAATAATAGACACTGGTCATTCTTTCACTGGTAACCCAATTTTTGGTTAGTGGTAATAAATCGTTTCATTAAGCAATTGCTTTTTCTCCGCCCTTAAGAACACCAGCGATAGAGAGACAAGCTTGAGGGAGATGGGAGTTCGCCCACTGTCGCAGCCAACATTTATCCCACCACAAACGTTAAACAGAATAGTTGATCATTTCTCTTGTTGCTGTTTGTTGGACCTCGCTACGCACATTAAACTACATAAAACAATGACGACATTTGAAAAGTAATCGATTGGTTGTAATGTACAATGGGAAATACTAAGGATGTGAAAGATTCCATTCAAGTGCAAGTTCTTTCTTTCTGTAATTAACAGAATGGAATGTCATGTCTAATAATCAAGTGCTTTTTTGTTCACAATAATTCTACGTATAGTGTTTAATTCAGTTCCATTTTCATAATTTCAGGGAGTGCCTCAAAGCAAAGGTCCTGTTAGGAAAAGTGCAAAACAGGAAGCAGGAGATCAGGCTGATGCAGGGACATCAAGGGGTGATGCATTAGGTCCAGGTAGAACTGCAGAACAAGCAGGTGGCTCAGTGGCTGTGGAGAAAGCAGCAGCAGGAATGGTTCAGGGTGGAGAGGGAAAGAAAAAGCTGAAGAGCGTGTTGCAGATCAGTAAATTAACAGCAGATACTAGCAAAGTGAAGGCAGGCAGAGAGCAGCTTGTGGAGCCTTCCATCTCGTATCAATCTCGGTGGAAGAAAGCAAAAATATTTCCGATGATACTTCAGAAAGTAAAAGGTGGCAGCAAGGATTCCAATTATGCTAAACTTGTGTCTGCACGCCGTGTGGAAAGCCAAGATAGTGTGGTAAATGGTGACTCAGGAACCGTGGTCATTAATGGAAACTATTTCCAGAAGTCAACAACAGATAAGCCAACAGAAAAAAAGAAAGTGGGCAAAATGTTGAAGGGTGTCAAAATCTCTAAAGAGCTGCAACCCAAGCGTGAATCACAAAGCTCTGTCAGTAAGACTTCAGTTGTTGAAAGTGAACAGGAAGACGGATCCAGGACTCATGAAAGTAGTGGGTCTGAAAATGAAGAAAATAAATCAAAAGTCTCAATTAGTGTCACGACAGAGGGTGATGAGGAAAAGAGCGATGCTTCTGACCTTCAGAAGAAAAGTGATTCTTCCAAAAAGTCGAGAGATGACTTGTCAGTAAGCAGTGCTGAACAATCAGAAACTGAAGATAAAGACTATCTTAAAGTGACACTAGATCAAGATGAAACAAATGAAAGTACAGTGGACTCTGAGGAAGAAAAAGATGTTGAATCAGATGCAACAGAAGACGAAACAAAATCTGAGCCAGAGGACGAAGAATCGGAGGAGGATAGAGAGGATGAAGCTGATTCTGAAGAAGATTCCAAAAGTGAAACCTCTGAAAAGACTAGTTCTAGAAGCAGAAAGACTTCACAGAGCAGAATGTCTGATACAGAAGGTCAAGATTCGATATCAAGGACGTCATCTAAAATCGAATCCACATCACGTAGTTTAGACGAACTATCCGATGAATCTGATGACGATGCTGATACTAGCAAAACAACAGAAATAACATCTTCAAGAACAGAGTCCCAAGGAAGTGGAATTAGAAGGGGTACATCAATAGCAACAGAAAGTAGTTTGATGTCAGATAGTGAGGTCAGTCAGAAAACATCAGATGTAAGTAGTTCCAGAGAAAGGTCAAGCTTGTCAACTCAAGGAAGTATAAGTAGCAGGGGAACATCTGCCACAAGAAGTAGCAAGAGTAGCTCACATGGAACCTTTTCAGCAAGAGGAGCAAGTGTAAGTACATCAGTAACATTCGCCAGTGGATCTGAAGATATTATTGAGGAAGAATCAGATGAAGATGAAGGCACCACCTCTGAAGCAGAGGATGAAGATATTGAAAGCAAGGTTAGTGAAGATGAAACTGGTGACATGAATGATGGAACAATCAGTAGAAATATGAGCACTTATAGTCAGTTGGCAGATGAGCAGAATGTTAGTACTGCAAGCAATGCCAGTCAGTCGAGTCAGAGTGAGAGTGCTGAACATTCTGGCCTTAGTGCCAGAAGCAACATAAGCCGTAGTTTGACAAGTGCAGCAGTTTCCAATCAAACAGAAAGTTCCGACTATTCCGAATCAAAAAACAATAAAGCAGATGATGCAGGTAGTAGGAGTGAGAGTTTAAGCAAAGGAACAGCTTCAGAATATAATGAAAACAGTAGTGACGGAGGAGCTCTGCAAGAAGAGGAGAGTGAAGCAGTGGCAGAATCAGGAACATCATTTTGAAAGGAACTACAGGTGTTCAAAAGCATTTTCTAAGAGTGGATTTTGACGTTTGCTGTGATTATTTTGTCAATGAGTTAAAAAAAATTGGATTGTAATGGTTGCTGTGACTTTTGCTAATGCACATATATATGTGTTCTCTGAAATGGAACAGCTATATTAGAATCAGTCTCTTGAACAACTGGATGCCTCAGCATTTTTTTTGTTTGGTTTTGGTTTTAATTGATCGCTATGATTTATTGTTCATAATATTAAACTAACCTCTTATACTGAGCTCAACATGTTATTGCATTGTGTTGGCATGTTTATTTTGAACCGAGTATAGTCTGAATGGCATATCAGCACTTTTGTTATTGTACTGCATGTAGTTGGTTTTCTAAGATTGCTGTGTGGAATTACCATGTTTGGAAATCATAAAACGTTTTAAAATATTTGCTTTACTTTAAAAAAATATATAACATTTTGACGCGTTCAGTGTTATAACATTTCTTTATCGCTTAACTGATTGTGAAAGTTTTTTAAATATTATAAATATGAAGTCATCCAGCTTCCTCTGCTGTTTTCCCTTTCCCTTGTCCCTACATCAACCTTCTCTGTCCTCTTCCCTCTCTAGCTCTGAACTCGTGTTTGTCTCTGGATTCTTACCCATCTTCCGCTCACAACCTCTGCAAGCATTTTGTCCATGAGACCTACCTCCTGCATCCCTGACCCCATTCCCACAAAACAGCTAACTACTCAATGTCCCTTCATGGCCTCCATGCTCGGTGACCTTGCCTAGTAAATACTCCCCTTTCCTCGAGCACTATCCTGAACTTATTCAAAAGCCCTCATCGCATCCACCCTCACAAACTCACCCTCTAATTCTTTGCTTTCAATAACTACAATCATATGTAAAACCTACTTTTCCTCTCAAATATCCTTGAACGCTTTGCCACATCTCATCTCTGTATCCATCTCTCCTGCACCTCCCTGTTTGAATCCCTTCCATCGGCCACTCACTCTCCCACAGCACCAAAACAGCCATAGCCAAAGTCACAAGTGACATTCTCTGTGACTGTTGACTGTGGTACCTCATCTCTTCCCATTCTCCTCAACCTCTCCACAGCTTTTGACACCAGCCTCGTCCAACACCTCTCTGCTGCTGTCCAGCTCCATGGACCTGTTGTTATTTGGTTCCAGTGCCCGTTTGGCTCAGTTGTAGCTCTCTCACCTCTGAGTCAGAAGGTTGTGAGACCAAGCCGCACGCCAGGACTTGGGCACATAATCTCAGCTGGTACTTCAGTTCTGAGGGAGTTTTGCATTGTCAGAGGTGTCGTCTTCCAGGGGGCTTGATGAGGTGGATGCAGAGAGGATGTTTCCACTGATGGGGGAGACTAGAACTAGAGGGCATGATCTTAGAATAAGGGGCCGCCCATTTAAAACTGAGATGAGGAGAAATTTCTTCTCTGAGGGTTGTAAATCTGTGGAATTCGCTGCCTCAGAGAGCCGTGGAAGCTGGGACATTGAATAAATTTAAGACAGAAATAGACCGTTTCTTAAACAATAAGGGATAAGGGGTTATGGGCAGCGCGCAGGGAAGTGGAGCTGAGTCCATGATCAGATCAGCCATGATCTTATTGAATGGCGGAGCAGGCTCGAGGGGCCGTATGGCCTACTCATGTTCCTATTTCTTATGTTCTTATGTTCTTATGAGATGCAAAACCAAGGCCCCACCCACTTGAACTTAAAGGATCCCATGACACTTTTTTAAAGGTAAGCAGGGAGTAAGCAGGGTTCTGACCAACAGTCATCCTTGAATCGATTCTGCCAAAATAGATTAACTGGTTATTCTTCTCAATTGTTGTTTGTGGGACCTTGTACATGCTCTTGCATTTGCCCACAAACCTAAATTGACTAAAATTCAGAAGTAATTTACTGGCTGTGAAATGTGTTGGGATGTCCTGAGGATATGAAAGGAACTATCTAAATGCAAGTCTTTCAAACCTTTGTTTTCATTTCTTATTTATTCGATTGCAGTAAGAGTATCTCCCACTCTGACACCATCACCTCAGGAGCTCCCCCAAGATTCCATCCTTGGTTCCCTCCTCTTCGTCATCGACATGATATCCCTTGGCAGACATGGTGTAAGCTTCCACATGAATGCTGATGGCACCTAGGCCAGCTCTCCATCACCTCTGTTGACTCCGCAACTGCTTCAATGCTGTCAGACTTCTTGCCTGACATCTGGTGTTAGATGAGCCTTAATATCCTTCAGTTAAGCATTTGGAAAACAGACACCATCATCTTTAGTTTCCACCAACAACTCTACGCTCATAACTTCATCCCCTCCCCGGCCACAGTCTTCAACCTTCACCCCCCTCCCTGGCAGAATCAGACAGTTTTCAACCTTGGTGTCCTGTTTGACCCCAAGTTCAGCTTCAGACCCCATATTCTTTCCATTACAGGACTGCCTACTTTCACCTTCATAATGCTTCTCATATCGACCGCCACCTTATCCCATCCACTACTGCCACCCTGAGATGTGCCCTTGTCAACTCAATTACTCTAATGCTCTCCTTGCTGGTCTTTTGGACCCTGCTCATCCAAAACACTGCTGCTTTTAACTTACCTGGCACAAGATTCTGCTTGTCCGTCAACCCACCCTGTCCTCAGTCACGTATCTCTGTAACGTCCTCCAGCTCTGCAACTCGCTCGATCTCTCTGTTCCTCAGACTTTGGCCTTTTGTGCCTCTCTCTCGCCTTTCATCATTGATGGTTCTGCTTTCAACAATCCAGGTTCCACTACTTCACATCCAACTCCACCTTTTAAGACCCTCCTTCAAACCTACCTATTTAATCAAGCATGTGATCACTCCTTCTAATCTCTACTTCTGAGGCCTAACGTCTGTTTTCTTGATAACTCTGTGAAACACCTTAGGACATTTTTCTATTAAAAGTGCTGTAGAAAGTTGTAATGGAAGAAGGAAGATTGGTCTGAAGCATTACTTCAATATGATTCATATTTGATCTAAGTAACCCATATGATATTTGGACTACATTTAAAAGGTCTCAGCAGAATAATGTCAAAAGGCTTTCTAAAATATATTTTTCCTCACACAGTGGTCTCGCCATAAACGAGTAAAGTTGGTTGTAGATCGTGAGTATGAGACCAGCTCAACTGGTGAGGACAGTGCACCGGAAACACAAAGGATTCGTATTAAGCATCCAAATAACCATAGCAACATTAACAGTAATATCTACATTGCTCAAAATGGATCAATCGTAAGAACAAGACGCAGTTGCCCTCCTACCAATGGGAAAGCAACCTCACCTGCAAGAGTAGGAAAACATTTTAAGAAACTAGACAAACTGGCAGCAACGCAGGAAGAAAAGGTCCCATTGAACAATCCATTAGCAAATACAACAGCTTCTTGCAGTAATGACAATCTGAATGCAAGGCCATCAAGTAGCTCTGTGGCCTCCAGCAGCATGGGGCCCAACAGCTGCATGTCCAGACTGAACGCAGTAAAGGCAAAGAACGAGAGAGTGAAAAGCACAGATGACCAAGAATCGGCTATTGACAATGAAGATGTTAAGGAGCCTTTTGAATCTCACAGTGATCAGACACAGTCTGATGAGGAGGAACTGTGGATGGGACCTTGGAATAACCTCCACATACCAATGACAAAACTGTGATTTAGAATTTTTACTGCTATTAATGAGAACATTCACTTTTTATGGGTACCGTTGAAAAGTAACAATGGTTTCCAATCTGTTCACCTCGAGCATACGTTTTGATTTATGTAACTTGCATTCAATGGGGTCAGCAAGCATCCAAATTCCAATGTTTACAGAAATGGATAACATCTCTAAGTGCAAAGAAACTCCTAAACTTGATCGTGTTTTGGTTGATTAGCCTCTTGTGAGCAGCAGCAGCCAACTTTTCAACAAGATGTGACAGATTGTCAGAGAGAAGACATTATTTGCTTGCTCATAGAAGTATATGTAATAGACTCAGTGCTGACACATGCCCTGCCTGGGAATCACTATGAAGTAAAACTAAAGGTTAATTCTGTGAGGTTCTGAAGTAAATTGGTTCCTTTACATAAAACGTAATGTAGTTATTCTGATCCATTTTTGCAGATGTTGATAGATTTAGCTGATTTCAAACTGTAGACCAATTCTGACAAATCCAAATCCAAATCCATTACCTTCAGTAATTGATAGAAATAGCAAAAATGTCTTAGAAATAAAAACCATGGTGCTTTTTGGAGCCTCTCTCCTTCCCAATCCCTTCACTCCACTATTAAATTAATTTTTCTCATTTCAATAGGTGCTCATGAGAGGGGATCTCATAGAAACTTATAAAACTCTGACGGGACTGGACAGGTTAGATGCAGGAAGAATGTTCCCGATGTTGGGGAAGTTCAGAACCAGGGATCACAGTCTAAGGATAAGGGGTAAGCCATATAGGACCGAGATGAGGAGAAACTTTTTCACCCAGAGAATTGTGAACCTGTGGAATTCTCTACCACAGAAAGTTGTTGAGTCCAGTTTGTTGGATATATTCAAAAGGAAGTTAGATGTGGCCTTTATGGCAAAAGGGATCAGGGGATATGGAGAGAAAGCAGGGGTGGGGTACTGAAGTTGCATGATCAGCCATGATCATATTGAATGGTGGTGCAGGCTCGAAGGGCTAAATGGCCTACTCCTGCACCTATTTTTTCTCATTCTATGAGTCAGCTAATTTCTGGCAATGAAAGTGATTGAAGATTTAGCAAATCTGGCTATAACAACATTCTTCTGAGCCTTAGTGCAGCACAAATTTTTAATGAATGAAACATGACACGTATTTCCAGCACTCCCACACTTGTAGAATTCATTTGCAAGTCTATCCCCTATTTCATTTATTTGGTTTTAATCTTTGATGAATGTTAATTGTCTTTTGCTGCATAAACTTGGCTCAGAATTTAAATGACAAGAAAAGACAAGAAATGTTATATACTGAAATAGTTATTCCTCTTGAATCTTACTTCCCCTGTGACAATATTGATGTGAGGTTTGATAAACAGTAAATTACCTGCTGATGTTGCATTGTGTAATTCTGATATCTGCCGAAGTCTGTGCTGGTGTTTCTGGTGAGATGCTGCTTCCAGTTGGTAGATCAAAAGAGACAAAGAATTTTACATAAACCTGTCTGTGGTAAAGTAACATAGCCAATGACTAAACAGAATACCTGGCTATTGCTCGCAGAATAAGATTAATTTATTTGAGGTATGTGCCTTTGCACTGGCAAGCTCATTTAACAGATTCCATTCTAGTTTGATGCATTTCAGAACAGGTCCTAACAGATCTGGATCTCAGCTGATATCTGAATTTCTTTCAAATACATATTATTTGGCAAGTTACACTTTAAATTCTCCAAAGTTGAATTTTTTTTTTTAGATGTCACAATACTAACCAAGTTTTAGCCAGATCTGTGGGTAAATTATGCATTCTGTTCACACATCACTTTCTCTCTCTCAGTGAAATCACATATAGAAGCTAGCATGGGATGTGGCACAAAACGTTTTTACGTTAAGTATTATTCAGGCTAGACTGCTCCAATAAACTGTATATCAGTGCTGGGATGCAGCTCAATGGGGCTGAGCAAACCACCATTACACTGTCCAACTGACCATTCCTCACAGCCTGGACAGTAAATACCAGCAGGCTATTTGACTATGGCAGGATCATAGTAGTTTCTTCATTTCTGTAAATTGTAAACTTTAATATTCTAATAATTAAGGAAAGTAACTGTCCTATCCACACTAATGAGGCTAAGGTCCTGCCACTAAGTTTGTTTTCATCTCTGATTAGCTGTCTTCTTATGTTGTTGCTCTAAGTATCAATACATTTTAAAACTCGGATTTCAAGATTTCTTCCTTGTTCTTTTTATGTTTGTACCTTTTGCCCCCGTTATTAATTTCACAATATTTTTCTTCAAAAACTTCATTCAAGAGTTCTTACAGGACAGTTTTGAGGTAGCCAAATGTTTTCTGAAAAATGTTGAATAGCTTTAGTTTGTTTTGCAGTTGTGATTTATTATATTCATAAGATTGTGTTTGCCATTGTGTATCATTTATCGAAAGATTTAAATCTTCTGGCTTCTGTCAAAGTGAATCACTGTGTACTTTTAATCAGTGATGTCTCACAACCTGGGTCTACTACAGACCAAACAATTCAAAGTTGCTTACACATTTTATACTTAACAAAATATTATAAATGTAGTCCAGATTACAGTAAATTGATCTTTTGAATGAATTATTAGGTGTAGTATATCCCAACGATGTGGGTTTGTAACTGTAACACTATTTATTTACACCAGTTTGTAGTTAACAAAGATGGAGAAAGGTTACGACAGGTCAGGTCAAGAAAAGGCCAATCAGCCCTTTGAAGTTCACCCCCATGGTACGCTAACTCTCCCATCACATAACTCTTACCTTGCACAATTGCACTGTTTTTGCAGCCACTACCCTACCATTACAAACAACTCTCATTCTGTTGGGCAAAGGAGTTCTCCCTAATTTCTATTTTAAATTTACTTTTCCATAGTTTATGTTCTTAAATCCTACCTCCCTTGTTTACTTTGAAGTAATACTCTGGACTTATTTTATCTATACTGTTTAGCAATCTTCTTTAACCAGCTTCCTTCATGACTGTAAGGTTTAAACTGCTTTAATTGTTCCTTATAGTTCATCCTTCATTTTACACTTAGGATCAATTTCTTGCACTTTGTGCCCTTTCCAATGCGTGTATTTTTTTATGACACGAGGACAAACATTTATTAAGTGTGGTCTAACCAGTGCATTTTAAAGCCTCATCCACCCATAGATGTATTAGACTGCTCTGGTCCTTTATTCCAGCAGTCAATTGCTTTGCCATGATTATCTAGAATATTGAATGTGACATATTTACTGTTAATCCCATGTCCCCGATCTAAGCCTCCCTGTTCTAACTATTTTTTTACCCATTGTAAACTTATGTTTTCATGTTTTTAATGTGAGTGCAAAATGTAATTTGCCATTTCTTTAGCTGCTGACTCAGTCCGTACTACTCTCCATATTTTAGTATCATCAGCAAACCTGACAAGTTTACAGTTAGGCTGATATCCAGGTTGTTTATGTTGACTGGAAACAACAAGGGTTGATGTACTGGCCTCCCTTGGTATTTCATTCAACATCTCCCTCTAGACTGATGTTACAATTCTCATGTGTGCTCACTGATTCCTAGTTTTAACTTGCTTTGTAGGGCATTCCATGTTTTACGCTTTCATGTGGAACTTTGTAAAAACCTTCTGTAAAAACAACAAAACTCCAAAAACGTAAGGTGTGTCACAACTTACTTTATCTGTAGCATGCTCAAAATAATCAAGGAGGTTTATTAGGCAAGACCTTTCCCTAAATCCATGCTGGCCTTATCCCATTTTGTTATCATGTTAAACATACTGCTCCAGCCTATCCCTTAGAATAGTTCTATTTTTATAGATGGTGTATCGATGGGTTTAATCAATCTTAATGCTGTCTCTGTGGGGCCACGGGAACTATGCTACGTGCATAGCAGCCCCAAGCACTCTAAGAGAGTGCAGGGCTGAGGAATCGTGGGGTCAAAAGCAATCAGAAGGCAACAGACTGGGGAGTGTAATAAAGTTGGTTCTACCTGACTACCACTGCCTTTAAATATCGCTCCCCAAGCAGATAACCAAGGTGACAACGCCTCCTGTTGCTGCCATTGTTGACCCCCGGTGATGTCGCAGGGGTCGGGAGCGAATATCACATCCGGGATGCTAATGGGGCGCCGCGCACCGGATGATGTAATCTCCTATGGGGCACAAGAGAGCGAGGCGGTAAGTGTTAGCGCCACTGCAAACCACCAGGGAAGTTCGCAGGCGTCGGTGAATTCGCCATGCCCGGTCGGTAGCCCCTTTAACGACCCATTACCGCCCCCCCGCAGGCGCTAATGGGACTTGTAAACCAGGCGAATTTTTCCCCTCAGATATTGATGCTCGGCTAATGAGATTGTAGTTGCCTGGGTCAGATGCACCGCCCTCTTCTCTTTTGCACCTTTATTAATGCCAGCATTTGCCCAATGATGTAACCAGTGTCCTTGCACCTAATTCCAGCAACAGTTCCATCATGTAACCAGTTTCCGGCGAGCTCACCAATGCTAGTGATTCCCTCATGATATGACATTGATGTAGCTAATGCGCTACAAATTTCCTCTCTCGTCCCTTTCAGAACAATAGAATATATACCATCTAGCCATGGTATTTATTTGTCTTCAATCTGCGAACGTCTGAATCTTTTTTAAGTTCACTACCACTTTCAAACTTTACAGCTCTAACTACCCTTTCACTGTTATGACACTGGAAGAACTTTTTAGCAATATTCTTAACCTAGTACAGTCCTTTGTGCGCGTTTTGTAAGCAGATATTAATCCATTTATTTTAAGTGGATTAATGCTAGCATAAAAATACAATATAAGCACGTTAACCTTTCACATGTGAATCTACCAACAGAATTCCTACCCCTGCATCATTGATATACAATTTTTCCAGAGTTCTCTCCTTTCTCTGAAGACTATGGGGGATATTAACTCACCCCACCCAGTGGGAATGGGCCAACATGCAGTTAAAATAGCTGGGCAAAGATATACTACCCCACTTCCGCTCGATTCATGCCTGCCGTCACCTTAACTGGACCCTTTTACTGGGCTGAGGTGCCTGCCTGACTCAGGCAGGAGCCGCAATAATACATGCAAATCCGCCTTGATGTTGTTGGGACACTGATGGCATTTTAATGGCCCACTGCGTAAAAGCTGGCGGGAAAGAAGAAGGTGCCATCTTTAGGTAAGTCAAAAACGTTATTTAACAGGACCAGGATGATCAGGAATGCTCTTCTGGGCCCCACAAGGAAAGTGTTGGTCTCTGCTGCCTGGACTCCCCCACTTGCCCCCCCCCCCCCCCCCCACAAAATGGCCCCAATCTCCCCACCCCATGATTGAGCTTGGTGCTGGCCGGTGGTTTCTGGGCCCTGTGATTTCCGGGCCCTGAAGCCGGCAAGCTGCCTCTTTCCCCTCGTTTCAAGCAAGCAACTGGCTGGTGGAATGCAAATGAGGCCCGGCTGTTAAAATACCCTGGGCCTCAAACTGATGACCTCAGGCATGTCAGATGCTTGTCCACCCCCAACCCCTCAACAAAAAAAAACTCTTTCCCAGTTGAATTCTCCCTTTGTATAATTTGCTTTTCTTTATATTCCCATTTTAATTGACCTCTTATTTGTGACTGCTTGACGAACTGAAACTTATTTTTCTAGGGCATGTCCTTATCTTGAGCACTCAGGATTTTCATTTTAAAAGTATTGTATTACATTTTCCTTGACTGAGATAACTTTCAGCATTATTTCTGTTAATTAATTTGAATTTGTCCTCATTGAATTGTTTCTTAAAATCATGTTTTTTTCTGATCTTAACTGATGTTGACGATTAGACAATCATATATTTAAACCCATTGTACACCAGTTAACATTTCTCTTTCTGTTATTTTACTGTTCTACTTTTTGTTATCTTGTTACTCTTTTTTCATTTTTAACTTAAAAGACTTGCGTTTATATCGCGCTTTTCATGTAACATCTCAAAGCAGGCGGTGAAGAAGGCAAATGGCATGTTGGCCTTCATAGCAAGAGGATTTGAGTATAGGAGCAGGGACGTCTTACTGCAGTTGTACAGGGCCTTGGTGAGGCCACACCTGGAGTATTGTGTACAGTTTTGGTCTCCTAATCTGAGGAAGGACATTCTTGCTATTGAGGGAGTGCAGCGAAGGTTCACCAGACTGATTCCCGGGATGACAGAACTGACATATGAAGAAAGACTGGATCGACGAGGCTTGTATTCAATGGAATTTAGAAGAATGAGAGGGGATCTCATAGAAAAATATAAAATTCTGATGGGATTGGACAGGTTAGATGCAGGAAGAATGTTCCCAATGTTGGGGAAGTCCAGAACCAGGGGTCACAGTCTAAGGATAAGGAATAAGCTATTTAGGACCGAGATGAGGAGAAACTTCTTCACTCAGAGAGTTGTGGGCATGTGGAATTTTCTACCACAGAAAGTTGGTGGGGTCAGTTCGTTAGATATATTCAAAATGGAGTTAGATGTGACCCTCACGACTAAAGGGATCAAGGGGTATGGAGAGAAAGCAGGAATGGGGTACTGAAATGCATGATCAGCCATGATCATATTGAATGGTGGTGCAGACTCGAAGGGCCGAATGGCCTACTCCTGCACTTATTTTCTATGTTTCTATATTTCTAAAGCGCTTTACAGCCAATGAAGTACTTTTGGAGTGTATTCACTGTGCCATGGGATCTTTTACGTTCGCCTGAGAGTGCAGACGGGGCCTCGGTTTAACATCTCATCTGAAAGACGGCACCTTCGACAGTGCAGCACTCCCTCAGTATTGCACTAGAGTGTCAGCCTACAACTTTCAGAGGTGAGTGTGCTACCCACTGAGCCACAGCTGACACTATGTTACGTTTACAGAAAGCGAAGAAATACAAGCAAAAAACAACTAAAGAAAAAGCGGTCAGGACTAGACTATATACAGCAGGATAGCTATATTACAGCAATAACAAACTACAATCCAAGATTATAACTGTCAAACGCATGAGATAAGATTACACCAACCAATTACATAACACTAAGTTAGGTGGCACAGTAAATGATGTTGGTGGGAGCAGAAAGTTGCAAAGTGACATTGCTAAAGTGAATGGGCAAAACTGTGGCAGTTGGAGATCAATGTGGGAACGTGTGAGGTCATCCACTTTGGACCTAAGAAAGATAGATCAGAATATTTCCTAAATGGTGAGAAGCTAGGAACTGTGGAGGATAAAGAGATTTCGGGGTCCAAGGACAGAAATCAGTTAAAACTAGTGAACAGGTACTGTGCACTAGCTTTAAGTGATTTAAAAGGCTAATGGAATGTTGGCCTTTATCTCAAGAGGGCTGGAACACAAAGGGGTGGAAGTGATGTTACAGCTGTACAGAGCTCTGGCGAGACCCCAGTTGGAGTTCAAATCTGGGCACTGCACCTCAGGAAGGCTATATCGACCTTAGAGCAGGTGCAGTGTAGATTTACCAGAATTATCAAGACAGATTGAAACTAGACTTGTATTCCCATGAACATAGAAGATTCAGGGGTGATCTAATTCCGGTGTTTACGATGATTAAAGGATTTGATCGGGTAGATAGAGAGAAACGATTTCCTCTGGTGGGAGACTCTAGAACAAGGGGACATATCCTTAACATTAGAGCTCGTGCATTCAGGGCTGATGTCAGAAAGCACATCTTCACAGGATAGTGGAAATCGGAACTCGCTTCCCCAAAAGCTGTTGAGGCTTGGGGTCAATTGATAATTACAAAATGGAGATTGGTGGATTCTTGTTAGGCAAAGATAGTAAGCGTTTCGGAATCAAGGCGGGTAGATGGAGTTAGGATACAGATCAGCCATGATCTAATTGAATGGTGGAACAGGCTTGGGCTGAATGGTTTACTCCTGTTCCTATGTTCCTATTACAGTAACAATGAAAAAGCATATAAACTGAGATAAGAGAGTATTGCAGTAAAAGTCCCAATAAGAACTAATCTGAAGAGAACCACAAGAGGCCTTTAAAAACCCAATATTTAGCTGGGGTATGTGGGACCAGGAGACAAATTAAGTTTATATTAGGAACGGTCTTTGTCATGATTGTCGAGCTTTTAACGGTTAAACTAATAAAGGGAATGAGAATTTGCGGCAGACCAGTGGACACCTGACCTGCAGGAGAAAAATGGGAAAATAATAATATGGGGAAGAGAAGGAATACTTGGGCAGGCCCCAACCCCAAAATACAATGAGATAGGAAAACAAGAACAGGGCCCTCCAGAATCCCAGTAGCACCAAGTATAATGCCAATGCAAAGTCCCAAGGGTCAATTGACAATGTCAGGACTACACAATATATTGACAAGTATCATCTTAGTTAATAACATCTCACTTCTGAGTCAGAAATTCGCTCCAGGATTTGAGTGCATAATTTGAGCTCAGTGCAATATTAAGGGAGTGCTACATCGTGTGAGGTGTCATATTTTGTATGAGATGTTAAAGCAAGGCCCTGTCTACATGTTCAGATCTATGTAAAAGATCCAATGAAGCACGGGGAGTTCGTGGCTAACATTCATCTTTCAGCCAACATAACCAAACACAGACTTACTGGACATTTGTGTCATTTGCTGTTAGTGGAGTCTTAATCTGCAGAAGTTGGCTATAATGTTCGCCTACCTAACAATGACTGCACCTCACAAGCAATTAATGGGCTATAAAGTGCATTGGGGCATACTGCTGATGTGAAATGGTGCACTATAAATGCAAGCTTTCTTTCCTTACATTCTTTTACCCATTTTTTTCTCTGTTTACCAGAATTGTCTGCATGTACGCTTGCACATTCTAATAGCATAAAAAGCTTGATTTTTACCAGCTGGACATGTACTTTCCTCATATCTTCAGGTTTCCTTGAAAACCAGATTCGAAACTATCAGTGTATTGAACTGCGAGTCCAAATAGATTCTGGATTTCAACCCTAATTTACCACCTTGATTATAAAGCTTCTTGGCAGCACAACTAATTTTCTGTTAGTCGTATTCAGTGAAAATAGTGAGCAGAATTTTCCAAAGGCCCACGCTTCCATTAATGCGAATGGACAGAAAATCACACGCAATTAGTTGTCCGCAGCATGCGAGCCTCCATAATCACAAGGGGCCTTGTAAAATTTCAACTGTACACAAAGCTTCTAACATTTCATTTTAAGGATTTTTTTTTACATTCCAACTGCAGTATTGGTGCAAATCAGATTTGCAGTTAGAATGTAAATGCAGTCTGAATCTGGAGTCGGGGCCTGAGCTGACACTGGAGCAAAGCAGAGAAAGTGTACCTGGAGGAAGGAATATTACTCCGTATCACTTCAGAGCCAATTCAGACCTTAATATCCAAATTATCCAAATTATACTTCACAAGTTTAGCACTGGCGCAAAACCAAAACGGCTTCACACCAATGTTAAACTAAGCAAATGAGTTACCAACTGGGCGAGGTGCTGTTAACAACTCCCGCCATATTAGGCTGGAGTTTAGTGGCAGTGCTTCGGCTTAACAGGAGGTGCAAATGAGTTGAATTTCGAGCCCTTAGTCTTTAAGATTTGGCCAATCAAGGAAGAAACCTTTTTTACTTATTTATCCACAGGTCCTGTTAATTTGCTGATGGAACATAATTATTTCTCCTACCATGGAACAATAGGATTCTCAGTTTATCATGCTTGCAAGAATTTCTAAAAGTAATAACGTTCCAATATCTCAATTTTCCCAGCTCACTATTTATAGTCATTCCTTTTTGAACTCTTGATTGAAATAGGCAACCTGCTCCCAGATTTTTGGTGATGCTTTTGGGAGATTAATCTGAAGGCAACATTTCTGGGAAAAGGCACTGAAAGCAGAGACTAATATAAATCATTCTTAAAGGGCCAATATAGCAGAAAAATGTATTGGTGGTACAACTGATAGTCCAGCAGACTGTAAGGTTTAGGTCTGTGCCTGTTGTGTGGTCCCATACATAAGTTCTCAAACTTGGGTTGGGTTATCTGGAGAATGCACAAAGTAATACTTTAATGGTAAGGAAAGGAATAATTGAAAAGCAGCCATCACGTGCCACTTTGAAATGATGGGGTAGATTACCATTTTCACTGCCTAGGCAGTTAACTGCCAGAGCAAATTACACACCCATTATAGAACATGTCCTATTTCATTCCACTGATGCTCCAAATCCAGCTTGCTGAATAGTTGGATGCAATAAACCCTAGGATGTTGGTGAGCAATGCCATGTCCAGATTGAAGTTAAAATTGAGTGCAATGGATCAGGAAGAGATGGAAGAATTGATCGAGAGAAATTGCATTTATAGCACGGATTTCAGTCAGCAGGTTCAAGAAACCAGTCCAGATGGGATGGGGAGCATTGATGTTTAGTACGTGAATTTGCCTCAGGAGAATAACCAAACAATGAGTGACAGATGCTTCCTGTGCAAAGGCTGATTGGACATTTAAAAAAAAAAACTAGTCAGTGCACATTTGTGGATATAAAAATAACAGCACAGAACAGTATCTCAGTAAAAGATGTTCATCAGAATAACATTAACTTATTAAAAAAAAATTAGAGCACCTATATGTTGATAAAATGCACCAATATGCCTTCAAGGACAATGAACCTTGTTGATGTATGCTTCATGCTGCCTTTTGGCTGTCACTCTGCTGGCTGCTCTATAACTGTGATAAAAATGTCCTGGTATTTGATTATTTTTTTAAACCAAGTGTTTGTACGTACGCTTATGTTGAAAGAATCAATCCTGTCTGTTTGATTTATTAATAAAATGCATCAAATACAATGTGAATAGCTTAGTTTTCAAATGGCTCTTATTTGTAACATGTGTTGTCTTACTGCACATCACCTCAAGATGAATTGCATTGTTGAGTGTGGGGACAGGCACATTTCCAGGTCTCAAAATTATTCGAAGAATTGGTGATAGCATACTAGGAGGGGAATTCATGGCACCTTTGCGTGACAGTGACATTGTATATATTTGATGTAATCTGGGATAAATCAATATACAAGTAAGCAACCTAAAAGGGTTAAGACAATGTGGGAAAAGCTGAAATGAATTGAATTGGGGAAAGGATAGTATTCCAAAGAACCTCCGGTGAGGACATATGGGGCATAGTTGCGAGGCATAACAACTGGTGTGGAGCTTTACTGGTGATCTGTATGGGTGGGAGACTGTGAGTTACAACGTTATGGTCATAGCTCCAACCTACACTCACTCATGTCAAGCGTGGTTCCATGCTAAAGTGGGGCCTCCCAGTTTTAAGCTCTGATCAATCTGAGACTGTCAGACAAAAATGTTGCATTGCTCCATATTGGATAGCTCACAAGCCATATCAAATGACCCTCACTTTGTAACTTCTAAAGAATAATAAACAGTGGATATGCGGCAGGGTTTTAACAGTTATAACCAATGGACCTGACCGTTACAAAGTAAACAAGTGTGTCATTGAGGCTGTTAATTTTTTAGATTAGTAGTGATCTTGTCATTGTTGCTCCATGTAAAATGCTGTATAAGAACACAAATCAGATGCAATGGTTTAATGGTGGGCTAGGCTGAAAATGTTTTTTGTTTTACCAGTTTCAAAATGGCTGAGAGCTGTTGAAGAGCTGTATCCTTCAGCATTTAGGCATCCCAATTGCATTACTGATTGGCTTGACAGCTTAACAAGCAAATGCTGCATGATTTGTGTGACAAATTCAAAGAAATATAGATTTTACAAACCTCCTCCCTGGTACAGAGCTTTACATTTTGGGGGCACAGATCAGTGGGTCCAGCAGGATCGCTAGTCCAACCAAGAGCTAAATTGGTAAAAACTACTCCGTAGAGTCTGACTAAATAATCACTCACTACAAGAGCTCTGAAGGGCAAATGATATGCTTAACCTATATGCTACTGCCATCTATTGGAGCCCTGTCAGAGAAACTCTTGGTATAAGTTAATTTGTAACGTGTAAAGCTATCTTTCAATTCATGTCTCTGTGTCAATTCTGTCTCCAAAACAACAGTGAAGTTAGTACGGAGGCAATGGCATGGAAATTCCGACATCCCGGGCCAGTAGGAAGTTTCTACGGACCTGGGGAGACATCAGAAAAGCCGGTTTTTAGCCACACAATGCGCATGCGTTGAAAACCAGCTTTTCCGATCTGCAAAGCTGAAGCTTGACAGATCATCCGCATCTCGGGAGCGAGGACATTTGTACGGGCAAGATTGCGGGATTTATGTGTGTCTTGCCTGGCAAATGTCCTCAAAACTTTTGTGCCTGGTAGAAGCAGGCGCATAGCCTACTTTTACAGGTGTAAGAGTTTTAAAATATATCAAAAACATGATTAAAATAAAATTTAAAAAAGCATATTTATGTTAAAACCCTGCCCACTCAGGTAATGTTATTTTAAACCCTAATCCTAACTTTTTTTTTTAAATCGGCAATTTTTTTTTAAACATTTATAACAACTTTAATTTCTATCAGTGTATTATGTGAGGTGTTTTTTTAAATGTTTTATGTGGTGTTTGTGCGTTTTGGGGGTTTTCTCATTCATAGTAATAGGAGATTGGTAACTTACAAATCTCCAATTAATATGAATGAGAAAATACTTACCTGTGATTGGGTGTCCAGGCCCACGTGTCTCCTGCGAATGTCCCGACGTGAACACGCTGCGGGCTGCGGGCGCAGCAGCTTAAGGTAAGTGCGCATTTTGGCCCCAAGTTTCCACATGATTTGCTCCTGGTTTTTAGGAGCAACTGGTGTAGAACGGAGTATCTTAGAAATCGGAATTCTCCACATTTAGTTTGCTCCAGTTCTAGTCAGGTAGAACAGTTTCACTTTGGAACAGAATTTTTTTTTCAAAAGGGGGCGTGTCCGGCCACCTACGCCTGATTTCAAAGTTTCGTGAGTGAAAACTTACTCCAAACTAACTTAGAATGGAGTAAGTGAAGATTTTTGTATACTCGAAAAAACCTTGTCTACACTTTAGAAAATCAGGCGTAGGTTACAAATTAGGCGTAGGGAATGAGGTGGGAGGGGGGAAGGGAAGTCATTAAATTCTACAATCAATCCTTAGTTATACTTATACAAATATTATACGAATAAATCCAACCTGAATAAAAATTTATAAGCAAAGAACAGATTAAATAAACCATGTTCCTACCTGTGTGAAAGTGCTTCAGGCAGGCCTTTCATGTTGGAGACAGGCAGCGGTGTGGCGTCAGTGTCTCGACGGCAGCGGCAGCAAGCTTCGAGCTGAGCTGCAGTGCTTGAGGCAGGCCTTCATTCTCTTCGTGGCTGGCCGCGAAGAAGCAGCACCGGACGGACCCGAGGCCATTCGGCCATGAGATATCAGCGGCGTCAGTGGCTGGCCGGCAGCCGAAGAATCAGCGGACCGATGTGAGGCCATTCGGCCATGAGATAGCAGTGGCGTCAGTGGCTGGCCGGCAGACGAAGAATCAACGCAGGACACACGCAGCTCAATAAGGTTCTTGAGGCCATTCGGCCACGCTTTAGGGGCGGCGTCAGTGGCTGGCCGGCAGCCAAAGATACAACAGCAGCCTTCGAGCTGTGAGGGGGACTGAGGCCATTTGGACAGGGAGAGGCAGCCACATCCACAGTTTTATATTTAAATTTGCAGAATGGGTGCTGCATTGTCAACACCACGTATTATTGCAAAGTTGAATTGGCACTCTTATTTCCCCAAACACACAGTCCTTAATTTTCATGCACCAATGCAGCACCGGTTCTGCAAGTTTAGCAGTGAAAAGCTGAACTCACTGATTTCAGCAGGTGATTTATTCAGCAGTGCTGCTAAAAGCACTCCCTCACACACAGAAATATAAAAAAAATTAAATTACAAGCCTTTGCAGGGGTCCAAGAAACAAATCTTTGCTTCTTCTGCAGTATTTTTAAAAATGGCCGAGTGCCAATGTTTGTGTGAGGCTGCGCGTGTGCGCACGCTCCAACGCGCACGCGCAGGGTTGCCGGCACCACGAAGGCCAATTTAAATTGTACCCTCCCCCTGCTGCTTAGAAAATCGGCGTGAGTGTTAGGCTCCGCCCCCTGCTGCGAAGAGCGCGCCGCGCCAAGCAGACATCGAGCTCCAAGGAGCTCGAGAATATCGGACATTTTTTTTTAGGCGCAGTTTTCGGCGCGAAAAACAGGCGCCCAGCTCGGAGGTGCGCCGTTTTCGCCACGGCACGAAACTTGGGGCCTTTATTTCTATTCTACAGTGCTTTGGGGGCCATTATTTGAGATTGCTAACTTCCCCTATAATTTGGCTGCCAGTTAAATATGTTGTACCTGCAGGGAATCCATGTCCACATTCACTCAGTTCACATGTAATCACAGATGTGAACAGGCCAATTACCCAACAATATTTACAACATTTTATCCTTGATAATTCTTGATTCCATGGTGTGTTCGAAAAGCAGATCTGAATGGTAGAAGATGCAAAATAAGTTCTGATTCTGAGTGATTACACTTCATAAATTCTTCTCTTTTACAGGTTTAAAAAAAAAGGCAGTGAAATAATGGCTCACAAATCTAGTTCTGAATCCCAAAACAACGCGCAAGAGAAACTTAATGGTCCGACAAGGACAGACAGAGAGCACAAACTTTGCATTTTAAAAATGAAAGGGTGAAATTGCGTTCTGCCCAGGAACAAGAACTCCCGCCCGCTGACCTCTATTCCGCTTACCGCCCCCGAGAGCAAGTGGAGCGCTAAATATCATGCTCCACTTACTCTGTGGGGCGGGAGTGGGGCAAAAGGACTCCGCGAAGGGCACAGCGCTACGCAGTGAGACACGTAGTCCTGCTGCAAAGACAGGGCCCTTCCCTTCATTGCAGGGGAGGGCCCATCTGCCGACTCTGCGGGCGGGAAATGGGGCCATCCCCGGACCACCAGGGAGCGGGGTGACGTTGCACACAAGCAGAGTGTCTGACTGCGAGATCGCAGCACGGACCCCGCGATCGAGGAGGAAGAAGGCCGCGACTGACCGGTAAGTCGTCCATTTCTTTTTTTTTTTTTACATTACCCGCCTCCTCTTTAATTATCGCGAGTGGCCTACACCCTGGTACACACATCCTGATGCTGTCACAGGCAGGCATCGCCCAGCACAGGGGGCGCTATCGAATTTTCACTCCGGGGTGAAAATGGGTCACTGCACACGGTGATGACGTCATAAGTATATGCATTTCTTGCCCTCAATTTTTAATTTCCGGGGCGGAAATTAAAGGGGTGGTGGCCAGCTGCTGAGAAAAAAAATCTGCCCTTTTCGCTGCCATTCCGGTTGCAGTTTTAACTGTGTTCCTAACACAGATGAGGCTGCACACAGGGAGGTTAAAGTGACAGTGACATCAGTCTTTATTGAGACACTCCAGAGTGAGGATCAGACCTTAGGGGCCAGCTTATATACAGTGCTCCCAAGGGATGCTGGGATCCCTTGGGACTTCAGGGGAGCTCCCTGGTGGCGGAATATGGGAGTGCATGCTTTACAGATACACAACATCACTCCCCCGCAAAGTCAAAGTGAAAACTATTTACAAGGTGAGGCGGTCGGGAGCCTTTCTTTCCCTGATGGACCGCCTCGGTACAAATGTCTGTTCTGGTGTGTTGGCTGTGCCCTCGCTGGGCTGGCGTGTTGTTGGCCCTGCAGGGCTGCTGGGCGAGCCTGGCCTTGCTGGGCTGTTGGGCGTGATGGGTTTGATTTCCTGGTCCGGGGTGGTGTCGTTGATCCTTTGGGTGTGTGTTGTGGGCTCAAAAAAGGTGGTGTCTGCTGTGGGTTGTTCAGGACAGTCTGTGAACCGCAGCCTCGCTTGGTCCATTGAAAATTTGTCCGTGTCTAGTTTGACTACAAACACCCGACACCCTTCTTTAGCTATCGCCGTGCCCGCAATCCACTTGGGACCATGTCCATAGTTTAGCACATACACAGGGTCATTCAGATCAATTTCACATGACACAGTGGCACGACCATCGTTTACATTTTGTTGCTGCCGCCTGCTCTCTACCTGATCATGCAGGTTGGGGTGAACCAGCAAGAGTCTGGTTTAGAGTGTCCTTTTCATGAGCAGCTCAGCCGGGGGCACCCCTGTGAGCAAGTGGGGTCTCATGCGGTAGCTGAGCAGTTCTCGGGACAGGCGGGTTTGGAGTGAGCCTTCTGTGACTCGTTTAAGGCTCTGTTTGATGGTTTGGACTGCCCGCTCTGCCTGCCCATTGGAGGCTGGTTTAAACGGGGCCGAGGTGACATGTTTGATCCCATCGCGGGTCATGAATTCTTTAAATTCGGCACTGGTGAAACATGGCCCTTTGTCACTGACCAGTATGTCAGGCAGGCCGTGGGTGGCAAACATGGCCCTCAGGCTTTCAATGGTGGCAGTGGCGATGCTTCCCGACATTATTTCACATTCAATCCATTTTGAGAAAGCATCCACCACCAGAAGCATTTTACCGAGAAACGGGCCCGCATAGTCGACATGGATCCTCGACCATGGTCTGGAGGGCCAGGACCACAAACTTAGTGGTGCCTCTCTGGGTGCGTTGCTTAACTGAGCACACGCGGTATTGCCGTACACAGGACTCTAAGTCAGAGTCGATACCTGGCCACCACACATGGGATCTGGCTATCGCTTTCATCATTACTATACCCGGGTGTGTGCTGTGGAGATCCGAGATGAACGTCTCCCTGCCCTTTTTGGGTAGCACTACGCGATTACCCCACAACAGGCAGTCTGCCTGAATGGACAGCTCGTCCTTTCGCCACTGGAACGGCTTGATTAGCTCTTGCATTTCAACGGGGATGCTGGCCCAGCTCCCATGCAGTGCACAGTTTTTTTTTTACTAGGGACAGCAGAGGATCTTGGCTGGTCCAAGTCCTAATCTGGCGGGCCGTGACAGGTGATTTATCATTATCAAACGCTGCCTTGGTCATCAAGTCTGCGGGCTGCACCACCATCAACAAGTTTTGCAGGCTGCACCATTTCCACCCCCGTGGTAGGCAATGGTAGCCGATTGAGAGCATCCGCACAGTTCTCGGTGCCTGGCCTGTGGCAGATGGTATAGTTACACGCTGATAACACGGCTGCCCACCTTTGTATGCGGGCTTAAGCATTAGTATTTATCCCCTTGTTTTCAGCGAACAGGGATATGAGGGGCTTGTGATCGGTTTCCAGCTCAAATTTAAGGCCAACAGGTACTCATGCATTTTCTTTACCCTGAACACACATGCTAATGCCTCTTTCTGAATCATGCTGTAGGCCCTCTCGGCCTTAGACAAGCTCCTGGAGGCATAACTTCCCCGCAACGTTAGCTTGTTGTAATACACACGCGACTCCGTATGACGCCACATCATATGCTAGCACAAGTCTTTTACACGGGTTATACAATACAAGCAGCTTGTTGGAGCATAAAATGTTTCTGGCTTTCTCAAAAGCAATTACTTGTTTTTTTCCCCATACCCATACCTTTATGCAGTAACACATGTAGGGGCTCTAAGAGGGTACTTAACCCCAGTAGGAAGTTACCAAAATAGTTGAGGAGTCCCAGGAACGACAGCAGCTCCGTGACTTTCTGTGGCCTGGGCACATTCCTGATAACCTCTGTCTTGGCATCTGTGGGCCGAATGTCATCCGCCGTGATCTTTCTTCCCAAAAACTCCACTTCTGTTACCATGAAGACACATTTCGACCTCTTCAGCCGCAGCCCTACGCGATCCAGTCACTGGAGGATCTCCTCCAGGTTTTGTAGGTGCTCGCTGGTGTCCCGATCCGTGACCAATATGTTGTCTTGAAAAACCACCGTGCATGGTACTGCCTTGAGTAGGCTCTCCTTGTTTCTCTGGAAGGTCGCTGCAGTCGACCGAATTCCACACGGGCATCTATTGTAGATGAACAATCCCTTATGCGTGTTGATGCAGGTGAGGCCCTTCAAAGACTCCTCCAGATCCTGCATCATGTGGGCCGAAGTCAGATTGAGCTTGGTGAATGTCTTGTCTCCTGCCAGCATTGCAAATAGGTCGTCTGCCTTAGGTAGCTGGTATTGGTCCTGTAGCGAGAAATGATTAATAGTTACTTTATAATCGCCGCAAATCCTGACCGTGCCATCACTTTTGAGTACTGGAACAATCGGTCTGGCCCACTCGCTGAATTCCACTGGGGAGATGATGCCCTCGCGTTGCAGCCTGTCCAGCTCAATTTACACTCTCTCCCTCATCATGAGGCACTGCTCACGCCTTGCGGTGAATGGGTCGTGCATCTGGGACCAAGTGGATCCGCACCTTCGCTCCGGAAAAGTTTCCAATGCCTGGCTCAAAAAGAGAAGGAAATTTGTTAAGAACCTGGGTACATTACGCCTCATCGACATGTGATAGTGTTCAGATCTCATCCCAGTTCCAGTGGATTTTGCCCAGCCAGCTCCTTCCAAGCAGTGTGGGGCCATTGCCCGGGATAATCCAGAGTGGCAGTTCGTGCACCGTGCCCTTGTAGGTGACCTTGACCATGGCACTGCCCAGGACAGTGATAAGCTCTTTGGTGTACGTTCTCAGTTTCGTGTGGATGGGGCTCAGGGCTGGTCTGAGTGCCTTGTTGCACCACAGTCTCTCAAACATCATTTTACTCATGATGGATTGGCTAGCACCAGTGTCCAGTTCCACGGCTATGGGTAAGCCATTCAATTTTACATTCATCATTATAGGTGGACATTTCGTTGAAAATTTGTGCACCCCATGTACTTCAGCATCTGCCTCCTCTCCCTGAGGCTCGAAATTGCTTTGGTCCACCATGGACCGATCTTCCTTTGCCACGTGGTGGTTAGCAGATTTTGCAGAGCTTGCAGCTCGTCTGCAAGCTCGTTGGAAGTGCCCCATTGTTCCACAGCTCTTGCAAACATACCCTTTGAAGCGGCATCAAGAGGCTGAATGGAAACCTCCACAATGCCAACCACGTGTGAATTGCCTTGCATTCATCCTTTGTTGCGGACTCCGAGTCATCTGGGTCACCTGAGGCCTGCTGACAGTTGCAGACTCGTGGGTTCTGCCCTGTACATTTCTGCTCGCAAACACAGTTCCAGTTAATTTATGAACATTGCTCCCACTTGTGTGCTGAGAGATTTGTTTGGTGTTGTCACTGGTGGACATAAACGACTGTGCTATCGCAATGGCCTTACTGAGGGTCGGTGTCTCTACAGTCAAAGGTTTTCGCAGGATGGTCTCGTGGCCAATGCCCAGTACAAAAAAGTCTCTGAGCATTTGCTCCAGGTAGCCATCAAGCTCACATTGTCCTGCAAGTCGCCTTAGCTTGGCGACGTAGCTCGCCACTTCCTGACCTTCAGATCGCTGGCACATGTCGAACCGATACCTCACCATCAGCATGCTCTCCCTCGGGTTAAAATGCTCCCGAACCAGTGTACACAGCTCCTCATACGACTTATCTGTGGGTTTCACTGGAGCCAGAAGATTCTTCATGAGGCTGCAGGTCAGTGCCCCGCAGACCATGAGGAGGATCGCTCTCGTTTTTGCAGCGCTTCCTTCTCCGTCCAGCTCGTTGGCTACAAAGTACTGGTCTAGTTGTTCGACATAAGCTTCCCAGCCCTCACCCTCCGAGAACGTTTAAAGTGTATGTGGATCTGCAAGAAATGTATTTCATTGCAAATAACATAATCCAAGTTCCAGATAATGCAGTCCAGAACCGGGCTGTGTTGGAACGTCAGAAAGCGATCTTCTTATCAGTGGCAGGTCCAGCATTGTACGAAAACCTTGTAAATCTGCTTGTGCCTGACGAGCCAAAGGACACAACGCTTAAAGAGATTTTAACGGAGCTGGAGCAACACTATAACCCCAAACCGTTAGAAATTGCTGAAAGCTATCGTTTCAGGATTTGTCAAGTGTCGTGAAAGTATCAGAGATAACATCGTAGCATTAAAAAAGCTATCGATGCACTGTAATTTTGGAAATTTTCGAAATTGAGCATTACGGGATTGTTTTGTTTGTGGGGTGAAAAATGATGCGATCAGAAGGAAGTTATTGACGATGGATGACTTGACTTTTGAGATTGATTGTCAGACAGTGAGGTAAATGAACATGGCCAAACAATATTCCCGAAAATTAAATAATAATTACGATCTTCAGTCAACTGAAGTAACTCACCTGCAGGTTCAAGGTAAAAGACGGGCATGGCCCAAAGTCTCAGAAACTGGAAATTCTAACAGAGCGTCGAAGTCGTGCTATAGGTGTCTGGGACAACACATTGCTCAAAGTTGTCCATATGTGAAGGCAGAGTGTTTCTTCTGCAGAAAGACTGGGCATCTTGCGAAGGCATGCCGACTGAAGGGTAAACCAGTTTTTAAAGCTATCAGTCCAGCATTCAAAGCTATGAGTAGAAATCCAAAGAGACTACATAGCATGGAAGAACAACAACAGGACGAAGAGATGTTAGAGTTACACGTCATCAGGAGCATGAGGTTAACAGACAACGATTCGGAAAGCATCAAAATCCACATAGATGTTGTGGGATTCAAGATATCAATGGAAATTGACATGGGTGCATCTGTGAGTGTAGTACTAGAGTCACTATACCGTGACAAATTGCGTGATTTCCAACTGGAGAAATCCAAGATAGAGCTGCAAGGCTACTCTGGAGTGAAAATTCCTGTAGTAGGTCATATCACCGTACCGGTGAAATATAAAGATCAATTTCAGAATTTGCCTCTAACAGTAGTGAAAGGAGACAAGCCTGCTTTACTAGGAAGAAATTGGTTGAGCTCACTGAAGCTGGATTGGAGGAAGATTTTCTGTGTGGAAGCGAGATTTTCATCAATGAATGAGGTTATCAAGAAGTATCCGAAGGTGTTCTGCGAAACGGGCAGTACGATCCAAGGCTTCAAGGTGAGTGTCAGGGTACAGAAGAACGCTAGATCAGTTTACTACAAGCCACGTTCCGTACCAAGGAGAAAGTTGAGCAAGAACTCAAAAGACTAGAGACTGAGAACATTATTTGTAAGATAGATCGATGTAATTGGGCTACACCCATTGTTGTTGTACCTAAGTCTGATGGTAAGGTAAGATTGTGTGGTGATTATAAAGTAACCATAAACCAGGTTCTCGAGGGTAATGTCCCCAATACATTGCCGAATATAGAAGGTTTGTTCACAACACTGACAGGTGGTCAGATCTTCCCAAAACTGGATCTTATGAATGCCGACTTACAGCTTGAACTAGATGAGGAGTCCAAGTCATGTTTGACTATAAATACTCATCTAGGCCTAAATCAATTTAATAGGCTACCATTTGGAGTGTCTTCTGCCCCTGCCATATTCCAAGGGGTGATGAACCAGATTTTGCAAGGTATTGAAGGGGTTGTATGTTATTTGGATGATATACTAATTTCAGCACCAAATAGGCAAATTCATAATAACATATTGAATGAAATCCTCAAACGGCTAGAGAAGCACAGAGTACGAGTGTCTGCTCGGAAGTGTGAGTTATTTAAAAACTCAGTGAAGTACTTAGGGTACAGAGTAGACAAAGATGGTTTACATCCAACCATGGAAAAATTGGATGCAATTAGAAATGCACCCACTCCCAGGAATGTCACGAAGTTTGTTCATTCTTGGGTCTTTTGAACTATTATGGGAAGTTCCTACCAAATTTGGCTACAGTATTACATCCACTGAATGAACTTTTGAAAATACAGGTCCATTGGAAGGGGTCAAAAAAATGCGATACAGCATTCAAGGAGTGTAAAGCAAATTGGTCAAGAGCACCATGTTAGTTCACTATGACATATCTAAGAATATTAAGCTAGCATGTGATGTCCATCCGTATGGAGTTGGGGCAGTAATCCCTCATGTATTAAGTAGTGGGGAGGAGAATCCAATTGCTTTTGCTTCACGCACTCTCAGTGCCAGTGAGAGTTATTATGCGCACATCGAAAGGGAAGCTTTGGCATTAATTTATGGGGTCAATAAGTTTCACAAATACTTGTATGGTCGTAAATTTACCATCGTTACAGAACATAAGCCCCAAACAGCAATCCTCCATCCAAAGTCCACAGTTCCAACATTAGCTGCAGCCCGAATGCAGAAATGGGCTTTGATTTTGTCAGCATATACATATGATATTGAATACAGATGATCAGCTGATCACAGTAATGCTGATGCAATGTCTAGATTGCTTTCCCCATCACAATTTACACCCGATAGGGAAGAAGTGTTTTATTTTTCATACATTGATGAACTGCCAGTCACAACTGAAGAGATTGGTAGAGCAACCAAACGTGACCCAGTGATGTCAAAGGTGTATGAGTATATTGCAAATGATTGGCCAAACCAGGTAACAGACAAAGATACACATCCATTCTTCATTCGTAGGAATGAATTATCAGTCGATAAAGATTGTATCATGTGGGGTGCAAGAGTGGTTATACCAAATAAATTCAGGTCCAAGTTATTCGGAGACCTCCATGACCAGCACCTGGGAATGTGCTTGACCAAGAGTTTTGCACGCAGTTATTTATGGTGGCCAGGTCTTGATAAAGATATAGAGTACATCGTGAGTCAGTGTACGACATGTCAATCAGTAAGCAAGCAACCACCATCAGTACCATTACAGCCATGGAAATGGCCTCCCAGGGTGTGACAAAGACTACATATTGATTTTGCTGAGTTAGAAGGACAATAATTGTTCATTGTGATTTATAGCCATTCAAAGTGGGTTGAGGTGTTTCCAATGTGGAAAATAACAGCAAGTAAAACATTGGACATTTTATGAAAATTATTTTTTTCATTTGGCCTTGCTGAAGAAATTGTTTCGGATAATGGACCACAATTTCGTCCAGAAGAATTTGCACAATTCACGAGGAAAAATGGTGTGAAACATACCAAGGTTCCACCATAGCATCCTGCTTCGAATGGTGCAGCAGAGCGCACTGTACAAATTGTAAAACCTGCCCTCATAAAACAAATGTTAGATCCTAATCCAAGCAAATGACAGTTGTCATTGGATCACAAATTGTCTAATTTGTTGATAACATATCGAAATACTCCTCATACAACTACTAGTAGAACACCAGTAGAGTTGTTTCTCAAACGACAGCCTCGAACCAGGTTCATAGAAACATAGAAAATAGGTGCAGGAGTAGGCCATTCGGCCCTTCGAGCCTGCACCACCATTCAATAAGTTCATGGCTGAACATGCAACCTCAGTACCCCCTTCTCGCTTTCTCGCCATACCCCTTGATCTCCCTAGTAGTAAGGACTTCATCTAACTCCATTTTGAATATATTTAGTGAATTGGCCTCAACTACTTTCTGTGGTAGAGAATTCCACAGGTTCACCACTCTCTGGTTGAAGAAGTTTCTCCTCATCTCGGTCCTAAATGGCTTACCGCTTATCCTTAAACTGTGACCCCTGGTTCTGGACGTCCCCAACATTGGGAACATTCTTCCTGCATCTAACCTGTCTAAACCCATCAGAATTTTCAACGTTTCTATGAGGTCCCCTCTCATTCTTCTGAACTCCAGTGAATACAAGCCCAGTTGATCCAGTCTTTCTTGATAGGTCAGTCCCGCCATCCCGGGAATCAGTCTGCACTCCCTCAATAGCAAGAATGTCCTTCCTCAAGTTAGGAGACCAAAACTGTACACAATACTCCAGGTGTGGCCTCACCAAGGCCCTGTACAACTGTAGCAACACCTCCCTGCCCCTGTACTCAAATCCCCTCGCTATGAAGGCCAACATGCCATTTACTTTCTTAACCGCCTGCTGTACCTGCATGCCAACCTTCAATGACTGATGTACCATGACACCCAGGTCTCGTTGCACCTCCCCTTTTCCTAATCTGTCACCATTCAGATAATAGTCTGTCTCTCTGTTTTTACCACCAAAGTGGATAACCTCACATTTATCCACATTATACTTCATCTGCCATGCATTTGCCCACTCACCTAACCTACTCACGTCACTCTGCAGCCTCATAGCATCCTCCTCGCAGCTCACACTGCCACCCAACTTAGTGTCATCCGCAAATTTGGAGATACTACATTTAATCCCCTCGTCTAAATCATTAATGTACAGTGTAAACAGCTGGGGCCCCAGCACAAAACCTTGCGGTACCCCACTAGTCACTGCCTGCCATTCTTAAAAGTACCCATTTACTCCTACTCTTTGCTTCCTGTCTGCCAACTAGTTCTCAATCCATGTCAGCACACTACCCCCAATCCCATGTGCTTTAACTTTGCACATTAATCTCCTGTGTGGGACCTTGTCGAAAACCTTCTGAAATTCCAAATATACCACATCAACTGGTTCTCCCTTGTCCACTCTACTGGAAACATCCTCAAAAAATTCCAGAAGATTTGTCAAGCATGATTTCCCTTTCACAAATCCATGCTGACTTGGACCTATCATGTCACCTCTTTCCAAATGTGCTGCTATGACATCCTTAATAATTGATTCCTTCATTTTACCCACTACTGAGGTCAGGCTGACCGGTCTATAATTCCCTGTTTTCTCTCTCCCTCCTTTTTTAAAAAGTGGGGTTACATTGGCTACCCTCCACTCCATAGGAACTGATCCAGAGTCAATGGAATGTTGGAAAATGACTGTCAACGCATCCACTATTTCCAAGGCCACCTCCTTAAGTACTCTGGGATGCAGTCCATCAGGCCCTGGGGATTTATCGGCCTTCAATCCCATCAATTTCTCCAACACAATTCTCATTGTTAAAGCCAAATTTGGCACTGTCCGTAGAAGAGACATAATTAAGACAGAAAGAGAATCATGATAAAGGTCGAGTAAAAGAGAGAAGTGTGAAATTAAACCAGAAGGTGAGCGTGAAGAACCATCACCATAAATGGGTAAAATGGTTACCAGGAAAAGTGGTGAAGATATGTGGTCCTCGCACATATTTGGTAAAGATGTTTGATAATGGACAGGTTAGGTTTGTTCATATTGATCATATTTTACCTGCAGACATGGAAGGAGTTGAAGGTGGGAATGATTAAATTATTTCTGAATCATCAGCTAGTTTTGATACACCAGTAGCAAATCCTAAATCCAATGTACTGGAAACAAATCCAGGAGAGAATCAGAATGAAAGTCTGAGTCCGAGTCAGGAAAACAAAGAGCCTGAAGTTAGAGTGAGTTCAAATGAAAATCAAGGAAATTCCGTGGGGGAAAACGTTCCTCAGGATGAGCCTCAAATGAGTTTACATTCTACACGATGTTTGGAAGGTTCTGTTCGAGAGCGAAGGTATCCTCTTCGAAACAGAAAACAAGTGGTAAAGTTAAATTTGTAAATATGGAAAAAAAATAAGTTTATATCCTGTGTTATGTATAAACATGAAGATTCTGTATGATGTTTGTGATGATGGCTTCTTCATTAAGGAGGGAGAAGTGTAATGTCTGTAAGCTTGTAATGTTTGTAGCTCCATATTGTTAACTGCAATTGCAGAGTTAATCATTAAGCAAAACCAGGCAATCCCAGAGACTTCCGAGAGAGCTGCCTGGCATGTTAGGAAGCTGTTTGTGCTGTGCTCTGTGAATATATCACATTTACGGTGTAAAAAAGATACCACCAATAATTGTTTGCACTCAGGTTTGAGTTAGAGATGGACTACAAGCCCTTAATCTCACTGTTTTCGGAAAGCAAAGGCATAAACACCAAGACCTCATCTCGAATCCAAAGATGGGCACTAACACTGTCTGCCTACGACTATGTAACCCGTCACAGGCCAGGCACTGAAAACTGCGCAGATGCTTTCAGCCGACTACCGTTGCCCACCACCGGGGTGGAAACGGCACAGCCTGCAGACCTGCTACTGGCCATGGATGCCTTTGATAGCGAAGGGTCACCCGTAACGGCCCGCCAAATTAAGACCTGGACCAGCCTGGATCCTCTGCTATCCCTTGCAAAAAGTTGCGTCCTCAATGGGAGCTGGTCAGTGGTCCCTAGGGACATGCAAGACGAGATCAAGCCGTTTCACCGTCGCAAAGACAAAATGTCGATTCATTCAGATTATGGGGTTGCTTCTTATGGGGCAACCACATTATCTTGCCAAAGAAAGGCAGGGAAACCTTCATACGTGACCTACACAGTGCCCACCCAGGCATAGTCATGATGAAGGCTATCGCCAGGTCCCACGTCTGGTGGCCCGGCATTGACTCGGACCTGGAGTCATGCGTGCACCAGTGTAACACATGCTCACAACTGAGCAATGTTCCCAGGGAGGCTCCACTTAGTCTCTGATCCTGGCCCTCGAAACCATGGTCCAGGATCCATGTGGATTATGCAGGCCCCTTTCTGGGAAAGATGTTCCTGGTTGTTGTGCACGCCTACTCCAAATGGATTGAATGTGCAATAATGGCATCCAGCACGTCCACAGCCACCATTGAAAGCCTCAGGGCCATGTTCGCCACCCATGGCTTACCCAACATTCTTGTCAGCGACAATGGTCCGTGCTTCATCAGCTTGAAATTCAATTAATTCATGACCCGTAATGGCATCAAGCATGTCAGATCTGCCCCGTTCAAGCCCGCATCCAACAGCCAAGCGGACCGGGCAATCCAAACCATAAAGCAGAGCTTGAAACGTGTCACAGAAGGTTCCTTACAAACCCGCCTGTCCCGGGTACTGCTCAGCTATAGGACACGACCCCACTCACTTACCGGAGTTCCCTCTGCAGAATTACTAATGAAACGAGCACTCAAAACCAGGCTCTCCTTAGTACACCCTGACCTCATTGATCAGATGGAAACCAGGCGTTATCAGCAAAACACGTACCATGATCGCGCAGCTGTATCACGCGACATCACTGCAAATGACCCTGTGTTTGTGCTGAATTACGGTCAGGGCACCAAATGGGTCGCCAGCGCTGTAATAGCCAAGGAGGGGAATCGAGTGCTTAACGGTCAAATGTGCAGAAAACATTTGGACCAAACCAAATTACGATTCACAGGTAACCAGGAACCTCCAGAAGAGGGCCTCATCTTCAGCGACGCACCGACACACGCCCAATTGACAACAGACCTCGCTGCCAACCACGAGGATGATCCCACCATCCCCAACAGTCCAGCCCAACCAGTCGCGCTGCAAGACAGCAGCGGCCCAACCAACTCACCCAGGCCAGAAGCGACACTCAGCTGGTCAACCAGGGAATGCAGGGCTCCGAGTCGCCCGAACCTCGCATCAAAGACTTTATGGGGGAATGATGTCATGTATGCAAACTCTTTGTATTCACTATGTAACTATGTACGATGTACCACCTGAGGGCGCTGCTGTTGGAGGCCCAGAGGTTTCCTACCCTGGGTGTGCAAGGGCATATAAAAGGCAGCTAGCCATGCTGTCCCTCACTTTGCAGTCATATTAAATGGACTGAAGTCACACAGCTCTTACTCACAATACAAGGTCTCGTGGAGTTATTCAACGGTAATTGCAGACATAAAAAACTGCGGGCAGGGGTGGTGGAGTCACCAAGGCCAAGACGGGCAGTCTTAGAATAAGGCGGAGGAGAGATGGGTGCAGCCTTTCTTTGCTGCTGCTGTTGTTGTTGTTATTATTGTTACTGTTGGAACTGTTCTCAAATTAAAAGTTTTTTGTAAGTTATGTAAATTTACAAGCTTAAAAGTGAGTAAGTGATCTTAAAGTTTGTAAGTGATTGTAACTGAAAACTTAGGGCTAGACTAAAAATGGGCGATGTTCCAGTCTTAGTGATGTTTCAGCTTGCAGGATCGCTGGAAGGTCGCCCATTTTTCTGAATGATACTTTCGTCTTTTTTTGTCGGGGGGGTCGATAGCTCAACGACGTGAAATAGGCCTCAGCAATGTGGAAGGCTGGCGCCCCGAGCAACGGCCATTTTGAGCATGCATTCTTTTTGCAAAGAAGGTTGGGGGGCTGGGGGGATGGATGTATAAATCCTACATTGTTAACTTATCAAAACATTTTATTGAATTTTACAATTGTTGTGCAGTGTCTGCTAATAACATAAGGTAAGGTAAAACATAAATACAATTGTTGGAAAACAATGGCCAGGCCAGGCCAGGCAAGGATGAATGGTAACACAACTGCAACTGTTGTCTTACCGTAACTGTAACTGTCACCAATGTAAGTTCATGCAAAGCGTTCATTTATGAGCTGCTGATGCAAGAGTTTTGCAGCTGCGTAACTACCACAGGGCTTTTTCAGTCTTGCGCGGGGAGGGTTGGGGGGGGGGGGGCATGGGTTCATCGCCCGGCTAATTGTCCTCCCCGAGGTCCTCATCATCCTCCTCCTCCTCCTCCTCCTCCTCCTCTTCCGCCTTTACTGTCTCCAGAGGGGGACCGGCGGGACCATCTGCCAATTGTCCTCTCCTCATATCTAGGTGTGCAACATGCAGCACACCACAATGAACTCAGCGACATGCTCAGGGTGGTATTGCAGGTTGCCTCCAGAGTGGTCCAGGCATCTGAAGCGCTGCTTCAGCACTACAATTGTCTTTTCAACGATATTGCGTGTAGCTATATGGCTTTCATTGTAGCGCTTCTCGGCTTCCGTCTGGGGATTACCCAAAGGGGTTGTCAGCCAGCTGGCAAAGCTATATCCTTTAGCCCCCAGAATCCAACCGTGACCTTGTGGCTGACTCTGAAACAGGTGAAAGACAGCGCTCTCACGAAAGATGTGCGCATCATGGATGCTGCCTGGAAAATTAGCATTTACTGCCATGATTATTTGGTTGTGGTCAACAACAAGCTTCACATTTTGGTGCCGAAACACCTCCGCATTCTGTAAAGGTGCTCTCAGGGTGTTGTGCATACAGTCTATTTCACCCTGCACCTTGGGGAAGTTTGCTATTCTCGAGAACCCCAAAGCACTCTTGGTCTGTGTCTCCCTGGTCATAGGGAAGTTTATAAAGTCCATCCTGCGTGCGTAAAGGGCTTCAGTCAGCTGTCGAATGGAGCTATGTGTGGTGTGCTGAGAGATACCTCAAATGTCGCCAGTTGAGGCCTGAAAGGAGCCCGATGCATAGAAGGAAAGTGCCGCAGTAACCTTTACCTCAACAGGCAGTGCGGTCCTGATGGAGCTGGTATGCTGCAGATCTCCCTTGATGAGCTGGCATATCTCAGCGATGACCTCCTTTCAGAAGCACAACCTCCTAAGGCATGTGTTATCAGACAAGTTCAGGTATGATTGCTTGTCCCTGTAAGTGTGTCGGGTGTAAGGTCTCCTCCTGATTTCTGTCCAATAGGTTAGTTAAGCTTTGTTACCCCTTGTCATGTGCCAGATGGAACTTGAATAGAACAGTTTAGCAATCACAACTCCTGTGTGCACACTGTAAATTTGTTTTTAACCCGAATTGTGGCCTGCAGTGATTTCTGTCCAATAGTTTCTTTCTCATAGTGCCGAGTAGTGCCCACTGGGAGCAACTGTTCTCCAGCAATCTTCTCAGCGAGCGATCAGCCCTGCGACGTGTGGGCGATGTGGCGAAAGTTGCGGTGGGCGATCACCTCGGCGACGTCAACATCATGTGCACCGAAAGTTGGGCCGGCGATCAGTGGCCGATGTTCCGGCCCAACTTTCCACTTTTAAGCTAAAATGGGGATAGCCTGCCTATTTGGGCGATAGATGGGCGATAGCCTGGTGATCATCAGTGGAAAGTCTAGCCCTAAAGTTTGATACAAGAATATTTTTATTAAAGTTAAGTACAAACAAGTTTTAAACTTTTGAATAAAATATATTTTAAATTATAACTGAATCATTTACATTATTTTTCCATTATTAACACAACTTTTGAAGTGAACAAGAATCGTTTCCATCATTTGTTCCATTAACACAACACAACATTACAGAACAGTTCCAAACAGTAAACAAGATCCATGTGGAATAGTTGCCGCTGAGCCTTCAGGCAGCAAAGCGTTCAAGGATGAACTGCTGGTGCAAGACTCGAGCAATCATTAAAGGGGCACGATTAGCCGCCCTCCTTCGCGGTCATGCTCTGGGTTCAGGTACTTGCATAGCTTCCTCATCTCCTCCTCGTTATCTGCATCTTCCTTTTCATTATCATAAGTCACTCTCACTTCAGGTGGGTCTTCTACCAGATGCTGCTGCCTCATGATGGCCAAGTTATACAGCATGCAGCACATAACAGTGGACTGACCGACAATCTCAGGGGAGTATTGCAAGTAGCCTTTGGAGTGTTCCAGGCATCGGGAACGCTTTTTCAAGATGCCAATAGTCCTCTCTATTATGTTGCGCGTCGCAATGTGCGACATGTTGTATTCCCGGTCAGCTTCCGTCTGAGTTACACGTAGGGATGTCATGAACCAGGTGGTCAGGCCGTACCCTTTGTCTCCCAGTAGCCAGCTCTGCCCTTCTGGCTGCTGCTGAAACATGGCAGATATAACGCTGTCGCGTAGGATGAACGCATCATGGGTGCTCCCAGGGTATCTTGCATCGACTGACCTGATGTGATGTATATCATCACACATGAGCTGTACATTAATGGAGTGGAAGCCTTTTCTGTTCCTGTACACCTTGGAATCCTCCAAAGGTGCGATATGGGTACAATCAATGCAGCCCTGTGCCTTTGGGAAGCCAGCAATCCTGGAGAAGCCCACAGCCCTATCACGCATTGCCTGGGTGGTCCTGGGGAACTTTATAGAAACATAGAAAAATAGAAAATAGGTGCAGGAGTAGGCCATTCGGCCCCTCGAGCCTGCACCGCCATTCAATGAGTTCATGGCTGAACATGCAACTTCAGTACCCCATTCCTGCTTTCTCATCATACCCCTTGATCCCCCTAGTAGTAAGGACTACATCTAACTCCTATGTAATCATTCTTCCAATATATAGTGCAGCAGTCACCTGCCGAATGCAGACATGTGTTGCATGTTGAGAAATGGTGCACACATCCCCAGTTGTAGCTTGGAAGGATCCGGATGCATAGAATAAAAGTGCAGCTGTAACCTTCACTTCAACTGACAAAGCAGACCTCCTGACGCTTCTAGGTTGCAGGTCTGTTTTCGCCAACTCACAGATCTCAGTTACAACTTCTTTACGGAAGCACATTCCCTTCTGAGACAGTCTGCATCACTCAGGTGCAGGTACGAATGCCTGTCTCGATATACCCGACGTGGGTCAGGATAAGGCCTCCTGCCCATCACCCTACGGGCTCTGAGGTTCCTCATGAGATGACGTCGAATCAATTGTCTCGTTCGCAGCATCATGATGCAAAAGGCTTGCACAAGGTATGGCATTGTCAGTATTGCCCCCATGCTTAAGTTGTACATTTGCAAAAAGCTCAAAACGGCAGGCAGGCAGGACAAGGTTGTTTGTTCTCTTCCCCACAGATCTGTATGGACTACACCCAGGTCTAAGCAGAGGCAGTGATTGGGAACAGCCCCCCTCCCTCCCTCCCAACCCCCTCGGGCTACATTTAATGTGTAGTGCAGTCTTGTGATACCTTCCGATCGCCTTCCACTGCAACCCCCTTTCGCCCCACTCTCCCAACCCCCTGGGCGACACTTGATGCATACTGCAGGCTTCTGATACCATCCGATCACCTTCCACAGCCCATTTCCCCCCCACCCACGGGCCTCTTTTGCAGCCGAGCCCCGAGCGCTGGACCGATTCTGCCAGCCGACGCCCTGACGCTCCAGCCCTGTTTGCTGACGTTCGGTGGTGGTGTGTCAAGTGAAAGAATATGAAAAGTTACAGAATTATATCAAACTTCCATTTACTGCGTTATAAGGTGAAAAAAAAATAATCTTTATCATGTATATTTAAGTCTTCTTGACTTCCTCTAAAAACTTTGCTGAAAAACAATGGTGTCTTTCTGTGCCGATTTTTCAATGTGTGCTGCTTTTTCTGAATTCATCAGACGGTTTTTCGGGAGTGGTCAGATACGCCGACCTAGGAGACATTTTTTGGGGCAAACTTCCATAATTGACAAAAACCGGCGCAGACATCGGGTTAAAACGGAAAAAAAAAATCGTAACTAACTCAGTGACGCTGGTGCAGATTCCTTGGGGAAACTTTAATTTAAAAACTTATACCAAAAAAAAAAAGCATTGCGTTCCGAAAAAAACGGCGCAAATCACAGGGGAAAAGTGGGCCCATAGTCAACATTACTGACACTGGCTTTTTCTTCCAGATTTATTTAATTAACTGAATTTAAATTCCCCCAGCTGATTAAATAAATCTGGAATAAAAAGCTCTCCTCCCCCTGCCATATTCTCCCAGGAACAGGAACCACACTCTCCATCACTCCCCCCACCAGCCCCCCTCCCCGCGCCCCTTACACCATTGCTCCGGTAACAGGAACCAGACTCCTGAAAGTAAATTGGTTGATGCTTCTACTAAAATAGGAGACGGAAGCATACATACAATGACAGGCATACTGCATTTTCCCACTGGTACTGGAGTCTAAAATTACTAACTGTTATGTCTTCAGATGCTCCAATAATGAATCCACGAGGCAATGTGTCGTACTTGAACTGTAGTGACCTTAGTTCTCTATTGATAACTCCAGAATGAGGATCACACATGGTGGCCTGCCTTTTATACTGGGCCAGGCACACCTGTACAGGTAACCTACAAGTCTCCCACTGCAGCGCCCTCTGGTGGCACACCCTTGTAATAGTACAAGCAGTAACCATGTAGGATACATGACACTAACCGAGGCCAGGAATTTTCTCACAGCTGCCCCACTCTGCCATCGTAACTTGACCGGAAGCCCGGCGTAAATCCAATTGGCACAAAGTTACGTGGAGCAGATCTAAGGAAATTTCTGGCCCTCATCTAATTATCCTTCTTCCAGAGTCATTTGCTGCTTTAAAATACATTTGCATTAATATATGTGTTTATCTCAGTGTTTAAATACCTCTGCCAATTTGAAAAAAAATAACCTACCTATCCTTCAACAATGTAACAATCTTATTACATTTTTTCACATTAAAGCAATCTATTTTTCTCTTGTCTTTCAAAAAATAAACCATCTGATACATGCAAATTCCCAGTTGGTGCCTTGTAGCTTCTCTCTCATTGGGAATTGTGATCTATTTTATTTTATTGTTTGTCCTTTGACCTCAGTGAATAATAGATTTAACTTATTATGATTACTTATGTCCTGCTACTCCCCTGCATCTAGATTACCAACCGTATCCAGTTTATTGCTAAATTATAGATTTGGTATTGTGTATAACCTAGCTCTTTGATTCATGTGCTAATAACTATCTTCAACTATCTTTATGGATTTATTCCATCCCCTTGAAGGTGATTCTAGCAGCTTCCAATTTATTTTGGACTAATTATAAATGGAATATATTGACTACTGGTAATATATTGCGTTGATTACCACCATTTGGAAACTGATAATTTACGTCTAAAGGTTACTTTGTACATGATAAAAATGCCAGTTTACAAATTTGGCCTAGGTTCAGCAAGGTCATACATGTTTTGTATTAGTGGACTATAGACATTACTTCAGCAATTATTGGGGAGTGGATTCAATTAACTTGGATCTGAAAGACTGAACAAATGGGGGCCCTTTTATCTAAAAAAAAGATAAGGCTGACCTGATCGAGGTCTTTAAAAATATGAAAGGATTCGATAGAACAGATGCAGAAAAAATGTTTCCACTTGTGGGGTAGTCCAAAACTAGGGGCCATAATTATAAGGTAAAGAAAAAGAAAGAATTGCACTTATATAGCGCCTTTCATGACCACCAGATATCTCAAAGCGCTTTACAGCCAATAAAGTATTTTGGAGTGTAATCACTGTTGTAATGAATGTGGGAAACACGGCAGCCAACTTGCACGCAGTAAACTCCCCAAACAGCACTGTGATAATGACCAGATAATCTGTTTTTGTTAATGGAGGAATAAATATTGGCCAGGACACCAGGGATAACTCCCCTGCTCTTCTTCAATATAGTGCATGGGATCTTTTACATCCCCCTGAGAGGGCAGTCCAGGCCTCAGTTTAATATCTCATCTGAAAGACAGCATCTCCGACAGTGCAGAACTCCCTCCTTGCACTGGAGAGTCAGCCTTGATTATTTTATGTGTTCAAGTTCCTGGAGTGGGACTTGAACCCACAACCTTCTGACTTAAAGGCAAGTGTGCTACCCACTGAGCCACAGATAGTCACAAATAAACCCAATAAAGAATTCAGGAGAAATGTATTTACTCATAGAATGGTGAATGTGGAACTCATGACTTCATGGAGTGATTGCTGTATTTCAGAGGAAGCTAGACAAATACATAAGGGAGAAAAAAATATAAGGATATGAAAGAATATACTTGCTTTGGAGGCAGTTCAGAGAAGGTTCACTAGGTTGATTCCGGGGATTAGAGGGTTGACTTATGATGAAAGGTTGAGTAAGTTGGGCCTCCACTCATTGGAATTCAGAAGAATGAGAGGTGATCTTATCGAAATGTATAAGATTATGATGGGGCTTGATGTGGTGGATGCAGAGAGGATGTTTCCACTGGTGGGGGAGACTGGAACTAGAGGGCATGATCTTAGAATAAGGGGCCGCCCATTTAAAACAGAGATGAGGAGAAATTTCTTCTCTCAGAGGGTTGTGGATCTGTGGAATTCACTGCCTCAGAGAGCTGTGGAAGCTGGGATATTGAACAAATTTAAGACAGAAATAGACAGTTTCTTAAACGATAAGAGGATAAGGGGTTATGGAGAGCAGGCAGGGAAGTGGAGCTGAGTCCATGATCAGATCAGCCATGATCTTATTGAATGGTGGAGCAGGCTCGAGGGGCCGTATGGCCTACTCCTGCTCCTATTTCTTATGTTCGTATTGATAGTGTGAGATGATGTAAGTTGTGAAGAGACTCGTGCAGAGCATAAACATCGGCATGGTCCAGTTGGACTGAATAGCCTGTTTCTGTGCTGTAAATGCTCAGTAATTCTATGTAACTTAAGTCATGCTACAACTTTTGAATGAATCCCTCTTGTCTTCTATCTGTGTATGAAATTAAATTTTCATAGAATTCATAAACAAGCCATTCAGCCCAACTGGTGCCATTGTTCATGCTCCATTTGGGCCAAACCTAAAATTGGGTGCAAATTTATGGCTAAATTTAGGAGCAGGTTCAGGTGGAAAGGACAGCCAGGAGACAGTTTGCCAGAGAGCCAGCTTTGGTCTCAGGTCTGTTGAAGAGGACACAGTCACAGGGGCCCAGTTTCCGCTTGTTATATCCATGCAATCCGGGCAGTATTCACTGAACTAGCACAAAAGATCTGGGAATTTTAAATGTGTGTTATGCCCAAAACCACTTATGTTCGTATTTTCCATGATCTTTTATGCTAGTTTAAGATTCAATTCACCCGGATCAGGCCCTACCCACAAAACCGGCCACACACCCCGAAAGAAGTTGCGAGATTCCACCAATTGCACTGGTTCGGGAAGGCTCTTTAAAGTGCCCTCATTTCCTTAGGTACACAGGCATCAGTAGACACATTTAAAAAAAATTACAAATAAAACATTATTTAATTTGCTATGAAACTGACGAGTATCCACCAGAGGAATTATTAAATAGTTCTGTATAGTTTTTGTTTTGTCATTTTCAGTGATTTTAAATTAGATTACTCGCAGTTGGAGCACTGATTATTTTTGGTGAAAATCCATTTTCAGCTGTATTAATACAACTGCAGCAGGTTTCCACTCAAATACATCAAGGAATACTTTTTAATGGAAAGTAAAATAAACAATTACATTCTATTACACTGCCCATTTGCGCTGGTTCATGGAAGATTTTACATTTGGGATTGTGCAAATGAATTTAAGCAGAGACTTGAACTGTAACCTCACCAGGGCAATTTCAAGTGCATTTTGGGCATAATTGGGAAAGTGGAAACTACCCTGCAGACTTTAATGGCCGAGTCGTCAAAACAAAAAAGCAGTTAAGTGGGAGTGCTGAGCTGCAGCCTCAACCCAGGAGCACTCATGCATTGGGAGTGAAACATGTTGCCTTCTCTGAGGATGCTGGAGAGCCATCAACTCGGTGAAAGACGCACTTTGGTCTTCCCGAAACTTGCTGGTCTTCCAGAGCAAGGAGATGTCCACGGTTGAGTGTTACAGACTGGCGCAATCCAAGGTCAAGGAGTACGTGCTGATGGACACACTAAAGATTGGTGCAGTCGCCGCAAAGGCACGATGGGGAAGAGCCATAGTTTAAGGCCCTTCCGCCACGGTAAACCCAGGGGATGGAATCAGACCCCCCTCGGGCTGTACTTGTTAATCTGCTTGTATACATAGAGCACCATGTACTGAAAAACACCTGTGTTGTGCCATATATAATGAAAGTCTCTGCACTGTTTAGTAACTTGTAAAGAACTGTAAATGTATTCCCATCCGTTCCATGTACTGCTTTCATCTGCATAGTGCTACATGTAACGTGATTCATGATCGGTATTGAAATGTCTTCTGGAATGTAATGTAAACCTGTTCTCGTCTGCTCCATGTAATACCCTTATTTGCACAGTACTACCTGTAACGTGATTTACGAATTGTACTAAACTGTACCTTGAAATGAAATGCACACTAGTGCATTATATGGAACTGCTTCCAAATGAATTGTATGGAATTGCTGACCGCAAGATACTGAGCTATTTTCCAATATATTGTGAATATTTTATATGAATAAAGTATATTTTGGGGGAAAAAAAGGACACATCCACACCCTCGTGACTTCCACAACTGATGCCCACCCCGGGCCAGATTACTCCGACAGGCCAGATCGAGATGCTGCAGTCTGCAGCCAGGCTCCTAGAGGTCACCGACCACAAGCTCTCAGCTGAGCCACAGCAATCTTGTACCTCCCACGTTGAAGCCACTGGGGTTGCACCTCGTAGAAGAAGTCGTGGGTAGGAGAACACTTAAATAAGGCACTGGGGTCTCACACGAAGGTGATAATTAGTGTATAGGCAGTTGTGTAAGCCAGTAAAATGATAATTGTTTTTGAAATCTGTTTACAGAGTGTGTTCCAGTCATTATCATCATAGGCGATCCCTCGAACGAGGATGACTTGCTTCCACGAGAGTTCACAGATGTTTCAATGAAGGACCCGATGTTCCAGTCCTGGATTCCAGTTGAGGGGGCGGAAGATGCCTGTGCGTGGGTTTTTTTAATGTTGCACATCAGCCACCACGCGGGCTTGACAGAGCTAGGCCTTTATCCAGTGGCAAGGATTAACCAGGACGACTGGCGACCTGCTCTGCTGCACGGACCTAGTGCGCACACATATCGCAGTGTGGGCTGGTCCGTGCTGCCCCTGGGTCCTCGGTTCTTCTGGGCCCCGTACCCTCATTCGCCTCACCTCCGCCACAATGGCCCAGGGCCCGGCGCTCCAGCTCTATTTATAGCCCCGACCTGCGGTGGTGGTCTTTTTTTTTTAATTTCAAAATATACTTTATTCATATAAAAATTTGTACAGTACATTCAAAAGCAGTTCAGTACGTTTAGCTGCGGTCAGCAAACCCATACACTACATTTTGGTGCTGACGGCAGTTCTATTCGATACATTTCCTTGCTTTTCATTTCAAGTACAATTTGGTACGATACGGGATACATTTTAGTACATGCGGCAAATTACATTACATGTGTCACTGTACAGTACACGGAATGGGTGACGGTACATTTACATTTTTTCTTTTCAACGTGCATTACGAAACAGACCTTGCATTGTACATGGCACTACATAGGTGTTTACAGATCATGGTACTCCATGTACACAAAAAAGAAGTTCCAAGTACAGCCCGAGGGGGGTTTGGTGCTGATTCCTGTCCCCGGGTTTACCGTGGCAGAAGGGCTTTAAACTGTGGCTCTTCCCCACCGTGCCTTTGCGGCGACTGCACCAATTTTAAGTGCGTCCCTCAGCACGTAATCCTGGATCGTGGATTGCGCCAGTCTGCAACACGCAGACGTGGACCTCTCCTTGCTCTGGAAGACCAGCAAGTTTCGGCAAGACCAAAGAGCGTCTTTGACCGAGTTGATGGCCCTCCAGCAGCGGGTGATGTCTGTCTCAGTGTGTGTCCCTGAGAACAGTCCGTAGAGCACTGTCTTGTGTTACGGAGCTGTTTGGGATGAACCTCGACAGCAACCACTGCATCTCTTTCCAAACCTGCCTTGCCAAGGCGCAATCCTGAAGGAGATGGGTGACAGACTCGTCCGCCCCGCAGCCGGCCCGGGGGCACCGTGCCGTGCTGCTGAGACGTCGGCTGTGCATGAAAGCTCTGATGGGTAAGGCCCTCCTCACCGCCAACCAAGCTACGTCTTGGTGCTTGTGTGAAAGCTCTGGCGATGAGACGTTCTGCGGTGGTGTTCTCACACAGGTCGGGGCAGCCCACAATGTATTCCAGTACTCCTGCAATGTCAAATGACATGAATGTGAATATTGGTCTGTGGGCAGATGTAGTTCATTGGAGGAAGAAAGCACTGAGACAGATGATGGACATGACTGTCCATGCAGCAGGGCAGGAATTATTCAGCAGAAGTGCTGTTCCATATGCTGCTGCCAAAGGGCTACGAATGCAGGAAGGTGTCGGAGCCCTCTTACTTCTTCACCATCCTTGATATCAACTGTGCCATCTTCACCATCTCGCTGAAAGTCTTCATCCGATGGTAGCTCAATGTGTTGTCCCCATTGCAGAGCGACGTTATGCATTTTGCAGCAAATCACTATTATACGTGACACACTTACTGGGCTGTCTTAGAAGAAGTCACCAGACCTGTCCAGGTACAAGAAACACTGCTTGAGCACTCCAATGGTCTGCTTGATGAGGAATTTAACTGACCCGTGGACCTGGATGCAGTGCAGGTCAGCTGGTGAGGCCCAGTTTCTGAGTGGAATCAGCCAAATGTGCCGAAGAGTGCTGCTGCCCTGAAGCAGCCATCCTTTCAGTTGAGTGGGGGAATGGAGGATTGCCACAAGGTGAAAGCGACATGGCAGCTGCTCGGAAAGCTGACACAGGCCTGGAAGGTACGCCCCGGTTATCACATACAAAATGTACATGAACGGACTTGGGTGAAGCCTTTGATCTGTGCAAAATCCAGAAGCCTATCCTGCTGTCTCTGGTTGTCTGTGGGGAAAGCGATGAAAAGTGTTTCGCAAAGAAGCATCCGTCACCTGTTTACTGCAAGTGTGGACTGCAGGCTGACTGAGGCTACTGATTGCCCTGTGGCCGACTGGAAGGAGCTGGAGGCAAAGAAGACAGGCAAAGGTTGCAACAGGCGAAACAGTGCCAGCCGCGGCAGTGGCAACATGCATGGCTCTCTGACTGCCTCCCTGGAGAAGCACAGCTTTCTCATGTCCTGCTCTTCTGAGAGGTATGCAACTCTTGACCTGCATACCCCTGTTTGGGAAGGTAAGGTCATCTGTGAGCTCTCCTCCTGGCTGCCCTCCCCCCCCCCGCCCCGCCCCCCTTTCTCTGTACCGCCCATGATTTGTGCGTGGATTGCGGAAGGTAGCAGCTCTGGTGCGGGTTTGCATTAAAATGGTATTTGGGTCCTAGATTCATCATATGACTTGCATTTGGATATAGTTATTGGGTTCCTGCCTGTTTCCAGTGGGAGTGCTGGCTGCCCAATTGAGGTTGATACGTCCTTACTATACAGTATAAATGCACATGAGGCCCATGCTTGAGAGAAGGTGAGTCTGTGACCTGTCCTTTATTCCATGACACTCAAGTGATGGAAGTGGGTGGAGCTTGCCCTTTTTTATCTGAAGGTCCAGGTTAGGAGTGTCTCCCACAAGTTCACCACCTAGTGGTCACTGTTCACACGGTGTACAACTTAGGTCAGATTATACATGGGTTACAATGCTGGTTGAATACATGACATCACCTCCCCCGCAAAGTCTTATTGGGATCACAGGTTGAGTCTCTCTGGTGGTTTACGCTCTCTTGTAGAGCGCCTGAGTTGGGGCTCCGGTTGTTGGGCGCTGGCCTGAGTGTCCGCTGTTTGCGGTGCCTCAGGCCTGTCCGGACTGCCCACAGTGACTGGGCTCTCCTCCCTTTGGTTCCTGTGTTTGGTCACCTGTGGAGGAGTGAACTCTACATCGTGATCTTCCTCTGCTTCTTCTATGGGGTTGCTGAACCTCCTTTTTGTTTGATCCACATGTTTGCGGCAGATTTGTCCATTGGTAAGTTTAACTACCAGAATCCTATTTCCCTCTTTGGCAACCACAGTGCCTGCGAGCCATTTGGGCCCTGCAGCGTAGTTGAGGACAAAAACAGGGTCATTTACATCAATACATCGCGCCCTCACATTCTTTTCATGGTAGTCATATTGTGACTGGCGCCTGCTCTCGACAATTTCTTTCATGGTGGGGTGTATAAGGGATAACCGGGTTTTGAGCGACCTTTTCATTAGTAGCTCTGCAGGTGGAACCCCTGTGAGCGAGTGTGGTCGGGATCTATAGGCCAACTGGAGGCGTGATAAGCGGGTTTGTAGGGAACCCCCTTGGAATCTGAGCATCCCCTGTTTGATTATCTGCACTGCTCGTTCTGCCTGGCCGTTTGAGGCGGGCTTGAACGGTGCCGTTCTAACATGGTTAATTCCATTGCCTGCCATGAAGTCCTTGAATTCAGTGCTTGTGAAGCACGGGCCATTGTCGCTGACCAAGATGTCCAGTAGACCGTGGGCGGCGAACATTGCCCATAGACTTTCTACCATGGCAGAGGATGTGCTTGAATTTAAAATGTCACACTCGATCCATTTGGAGTAGGCGTCTACTACAACCAAAAACATTTTTCCCATGAAAGGACCTGCGTAGTCCACATGGATGCGTGACCAAGGCTTGGCGGACCATGGCCAGGGGCTAAGGGGGGCTTCCCTGGGCGCATTACCCAGCTGGGCACACGTGTTGCACCTGCGAACACAAAGTTCCAGATCTGCGTCTATCCCTGGCCACCAAACGTGTGACCTGGCAATTGCCTTCATCGTGACAATGCCCGGGTGCTCATTGTGGAGTTCTCTGATGAACACCTCTCTGCCCATCTGGGGCATGACTATGCGGTTTCCCCACAGTAGGCAATCGGCCTGAATCGAGAGTTCATCCCTGCGCCTGTGAAATGGTTTAAATTCCTCAGGGCATGCCCTGTGTGTGGCTGCCCAGTCCCCATTCAGGACACATTTCTTGACTAGAGACAATAGCGGGTCTCTATTTGTCCAGACTTTAATCTGACGGGCTGTCACGGGTGCGCCTTCACTTCTGAAAGCTTCAACAGCCATGACCATCTCAGCAGCATGCTTGTTAGCCCCCTCAGTGGTGGCGAGTGGGAGCCTGCTGAGTGCATCGGCGCAGTTTTCGGTGCCCGGTCTGTGCCGAATTGTGTAGTCATAGGCAGCTAACGTGAGTGCCCACCTCTGTATGCGGGCCGATGCATTTGCATTTATGGCCTTGTTGTCGGCCAAAAGGGACGTTAGGGGTTTGTGATCTGTCTCCAGCTCAAATTTCCTGCCAAACAGGTACTGGTGCATTTTCTTTACAGCATATACACATGCGAGCACCTCCTTTTCTACCATCCCGTAGCCCCTTTCTGCCTGGGACAGACTTCTGGAGGCAAAAGCTACCTGCTGTAACTGACCCTTGGCATTGACATGCTGCAACACACACCCGACACCATAGGACGACGCATCGCACGTTAACACAAGTTTCTTATATGGGTCATATAGCGTTAACAGATTGTTGGAAGATAACAAATTGCGTGCTCTATTAAAAGCCCTTTCCTGGCTGTCCCCCCAGACCCATTCGCGACTTTTGCGTAGGAGCACGTGTAGCGGCTCTAGCAGCATGCTCAATTTGGGAAGAAAGTTACCAAAATAGTTCAGGAGCCCCAGGAATGAACACAGTTCCGTCGTGTTACGGGGTCTGGGTGCTCTGTGGATCGCTTCAGCCTTGGACGCAGTAGGGCTGATTCTGTCTGCTGCTACCCTTATCCCCAGGAATTCTACCTCTGGAGCTAGGAAGACGCACTTCGCCTTTTTCAGTCGCAGCGCTACCCGGTCCAGTCTGCGTAGCACCTCCTCCAGGTTGTGGAGGTGTTCTTCAGTATCATAACCCGTGATGAGGATGTCGTCCTAGAATCGACTTGAGGAGGCTTTCCATATTTCGTTGGAAGATCGCGGCAGCCGAGCAAATCCAGAATGGACATCTATTGTACTCAAACAACCCTTGTGTGTCGTGATGGTGGTCAGCTTCTTCGACTCACTCGCCAGCTCCTGGGTCATGTAAGCTGAGGTCAGGTCCAATTTTGAAAAAAGTTTGCCACCGGATAGCGTCGCAAAGAGATCCTCCGCTCTCAGTAGCGGGTACTGGTCTTGGAGTGACACCCGATTGATAGTGGCCTTGTAATCACCACATATCCTGACCGACCCATCCGCCTTGAGCACCGGCACAATCGGGTTCGCCCAGTCACTGAATTCGACTGGCAAGATGATGCCTTCCCTCAGCAGGCGGTCCAATTCGCCTTCTATCTTTTCCCGCATCACGTACGGCACCGCTCTGGCCTTGTGGTGTCCTGGCCTGGCGTCCGGGTTTATGTGAATCACTACCTTGGCCCCCATTAAAGTGCCAATGCCGGGTTGAAATAATGAGTTAAATTTGTCCAGGACCTGTGAGCATGATACTCGCTCCACAGAGGAAATTGCATTGACATCGCCCCATTTCCAGTTCATGACAGCAAGCCAACTCCTCCCCAGTAGTGCGGGACCGTCCCCCGGAACAACCCAGAGTGGCAACCTGTTCTCCGAATCTTTGTGGGTCACGACTACCGTGGCGCTGCCTAGCACCGGAATGATCTCCTTTGTGTATGTCCGTAGCTGTGCGTCAATCGGCGATAATTTTGGCCTCCTGGCCTTGGACGCCCACAACTTTTCAAACTGTTTGATACCCATCAGCGACTGGCTGGCCCCTGTGTCTAGCTCTATTGATACTGGGATGCCATTGAGGAGCACTTTCATCATTATCGGTGGCGTCCTGGTGTATGAACTGTATACGTGCTCCACATGAACTCGCTGAACTTCAGCTTCCAGCGATTTCCCCCAGCGTTTATTTCTGCAATTTTTGCAGGTATTTTGCTCATCTCTGCAAACTCCGGCTGAGTGTGTGCCTCCATGCCTCCAACATGAGCTGCTGTTTGAATCAAAAGGTCCCTTGCCAGTCGAGCGTCCCTGACTGCCCCTGTTATTGTCCTTGAGTGTGCCATTAACAGGTGTTGATGGCCCCATTACTGGCCGCATTGTCCCTTGTAATGGCGTGAATCGCCGTTCAGCTTGCCATTGTCTCTGTCGAACTCCCCCTCTGGGTTCGACTACATGTTGCGGCATGCCCGACTGCCCTTGTCTGCCTGAAGAACTGTGTGCTGCTTTAACAATGTTGAATCTCTGTCCCAACCATTCCTTAACACAGTACCTCTCGTCTGTTCTCGTGGCCATGCTCGCGTGGTTTAAATCCCAGTTTCTCGTCGCCATTGATACGTCCTTACTATACAGTATAAATGCACATGGGGCCCATGCTTGAGAGGTGGTCAGTCTGTGACCTGTCCTTTATTCCATCGCACTCAAGTGATGAAAGTGGGTGGAGCTTGCCCTTTTATATCTGAAGGTCCAGGTTAGGAGTGTCTCCCACAAGTTCACCACCTAGTGGTCATTGTTCTCACAGTGTACAACTTAGGTCAGATTATACATGGGTTACAATGCTGGTTGAATACATGACAGAGGTCTGTCCAAAAATCTGAGCAGGTCGGCCTCCAGCGATAAATGTAAAATTTTCATCTCACCACTCTCACGTTGATGTTGAAGAACAGGGCAGTAAACAGAGAAACATCCACCCCCTGTGTGTTCAAACTGCTAAACTCACCAAGTTCAGATATGTGTCCGCAGCTGCACAAGTATATACGTACAATCAAACAGTGGATCCTAGTTCTGCAGCTAAAGTCCTGCCTTCAACAAATTAAGCATGGAGCAATGAATAGGACCAAGCCCAGTCTCATCAAGGCAATAGTAAGTTAATCATATTGAGGGTGGACACTTGCCTATTTTTAACATTGGACCGATGGATCCCCTGCACCCCGACATTGGAGCAATGGATCCCCTGCACCCCGACATTGGAACAGTGCATCCCCTGCACCCCGACATTGGAGTAGCAATGGATCTCCTGCACCCCGACGTTGGAGCAGTAATGGATCCCCTGCAACCCGACTTTGGAGCAATGGATCCTCTGCACCCCGACCTTGGAGCAATGGATCCTCTGCACCCCGACATTGGAGCAATGGATCCTCTGCACCATGACATTGGAGCAGCAATGGATCTCCTGCACGCTGACATTGGAGCAATGGATCCTATGCACCCTGACATTGGAGCAGCACATGGATCCCCTGCACCCCACCGTTGGAGCAATGGATCCCCTGCACTTCGACGTTGGAGCAGCTATGGATCTCCTGCACTGACATTGGAGCTATGGATCCCCCGTCACCACCCCCCCCCCACCCCCACCCCCCACCTGCACAATTGAGTTCCAATCTGTTTGAATCTGTGAGGTAACAAGACTTTGTCGACACTAGTGCCGCTATATTACATTTTAAAGGTAATTCAATAACGTTTCGCTGCAGGTACAGAGTTTTGCCAGTGGTAAGTGCAGATCGGAGAATAAAGCTCTTGTTCTGGCATTACATTTGACTTCACACAGAGCTAGTAATGGAGCTTTGCAACATTACCCCTTATATGCAGAGTTTGAATGTGGAAATCAGAGATGGGCACAAGTCAAAGCACTCTGCTGCATAACTATCTAAAGTGTCATAGCATTTGCAAGTTAGGACATTGTCCCTTTTATTACTTACACAGAATGTACAGCACAAAAACAGGCCATTCAGCCCCAGCTGGTCCATGCCAGCATTTTTGCTCCACGCGAGCCTCCTCCCACCTCTCTTCATCTAACCCTACCTGCATAATCTGTCTACACCTTTCTCCCTTATGTGTTTATCTAGCTTCCCCTTAAATGCATCTATGCTATTCACCTCAACTGCTCCCTGTGGTAGTAAGTTCCACATTCTAACCACTCACTGGGGAAAGTTTCTCCTGAATTCGCTATTGGATTTATATTTCCTCTTGAATTTATCCCTACTAGGATTTTTACCTGTCTTCTTCTTGTATTGTACATCGCTTTCCCAAGTGATCCCAGATTGTGAGAACATTTATTATTTCGTAAGATATTGGGGGAGAAATTCGATCGCGCCTCATTTGGGGCAGTAACCCAGGCCGAGCGGTAATTTTAGCGCCTAGAAAAAGTTTGCACCCTCCACCCAGAAATTCGTCAGAATCGGCCGAGGAGCTGACAGGGACGTTAAATCCAGACCAGAGCAGGGGAGGGGGCCATAACGAAAGTTTGGTATGTAAATTTGGCGGACGCATTGCGCATGCACGGAACTCCGAGTCAGACCCCGGCAACAGCTGAGTCTTAAAGGCACAGCATAGTGATGCACCCATTAAAGTTTTCAAAATCACTTGTTTTCAACCTGTACTGTTATGTGTGTCTGCCACTGCAAACTCGGAGGCTCATGCACCGTGCTGTGTGTAAACGTTGCATTGACTGTAACCTCCGAGGGAAACGCTTCCTCATCCCTTTAAGTAGCCATCAGTTAACGAGCCTGTACCGACTGTTTTTCCAGATGTCATTCTTGGCGTTGCACCAGGAATACGTCATGATCGGAGCGATCGTCAGCAGCCAGGCTCTACTGGTTTGCACCCCCGGTGAGCCCCTAATGACTTCTCGGTCGGGGAGTTAAACACTGCGCTCCCGGTCGGTAACCTCTTATGCTCCCATTAATGCCCCTTCTGGCCGCTAATTGAAGCGTTAGACAACCGAAAATCCAGCCCATTATCTCTTAGAAAGTGCAATAAATGAGAATCATGAACATTCCCAACAATGAGATCTGATCATTTGAGAAAAAAACCACTTAATGAAGTGTTTTAAGTAAAATAATTGGGTTTAGCTCAATGAAGATAAAAAGTGCATAAAAATGAATATGAATGCCATAAGTAAATCTCCGTGCTTTGCTATTTTATAATTTGTAAATTAAATGACCCTTGGAGCAAATGGGAAAAATACATTGATGGTTAAATGGCTTGATCAATGAAACAAAATTACCTTTATAGATGACTTTGCATTAACACATAGAGCTTTAATTTATTTGTACCATGTATTTTGATTGAATTAATCATTCGTGTGATTAATTTGCTAAATCTACAACTCAAATAGGGCAAGTTACAGTTGATTTAAAAATTGTATTGGCATTTAAAAAACAATATCCCTGCTTCAATATGTAAGGAGGTAATCAGATGGAACAGATGGAATTTTTGATTTTTCTATTTAAGCTTGAGCATTTATTATCTGTTCTCATGGGCCATGGGTTATATGGATCACTGAATCAATATGTACCTTATCAACATTATCTGGGGTATAATAGAGAAGTACTTCAATGTCATTGAGAAATAGATGGTGGGCACAATGTATAGTGCACCAGTATTCAGTAAACAGTGACATTGCTTTTAATGACATTTCAGAATAAAATTGCTTTTGGGACTACCATGGGGGAAGAATGTATTTTCAATGACAAAATAAATAAAAATCATGTGGCGTATGCCCTTATTGGGATGCAGTAAAAACTATCTACAGTGATAGTTTAGTGTGGTGTATTTCAGCAAGGCACAGCAAAGCTCCTTTTACGTCTGTTATGTTTTACTTGCTTATATCAAACTGGAGATTGGTTTTGATCATAACATTTCAAGGTTATTGTGCTTCTTAAAGCCTGAAATTTAACAACGTGTTCGTTTCCTAGCTGAACCTAGCTTCTCTTACCCATTAATGTCAAACCCAACATTGAGGCATTTGTAATGTTACACTGTGTATTAAAGAGATAAAGAAGCCGGAATGATAAAAGTCCAGTTACATAGAATTACTTAGGATATAGGGCACAGAAATAACAATCCGGCCTAATTAATCCATGCCGAGGTTCATGCTTCACTCGATCCTCCTCCCATCTTTCCTCGTCTAATTCTATCAGTAAAACCCTCTATTCCCTTCTCCCTCATATGCTTGTACAGCCTCCCCTTAAATGCATCTATACTATTCGCTTCAACCACTCCCTGTGGAGCGAGTTAAACATTCTCATCTCTGGGTAAAGAAGTTTCCTCTGAATTCCCTATTTGATTTCTTGGTGACCATCTTATATTGATGGCTTCTAGTTTTGCTCTTTCCCACAAGTGGAAACACTCTCTCTGTATCTACTCTATCAAAACCTTTCATGATTTTATAGACCTCTATTAGGTCACCCCTCAGCCTTCTCTTTTCAAGAGAAAAAAGACCCAGCCTGTTCATCATTTCCTGATAGGTATACCCTCGCATTTCTGGTATCATCCTTGTAAATCCTCTCTGCACCCTCTCCAGTGCCTCTATATCCTTTTTATAATTTGGTGACCAGAATTGCAGAGTACTCGAAGTGTGATCTAACCAAGGTTCAATACAAGTTTCGCAAAACTTCACTGCTTTTCAATTCTATCCCTCCAGAAATAAACCTCGGGCTGGACTTTCCACTGCTGATCGCTGGGGCTATCGCCCATCTATTGCCCAAATAAGCAGGCTATCGCACATTTTACTTAAAAAGTGGAAGGTTGTGCCGGAACATCGCCCAAAGATCGCCGGCCCAACTTTCGGCACACAAGAATTTCACATCGCCGAGGAGATCACCCACCGCAACTTTCAACACATCGCCCACACATCGCCGGGCTGATCGCTCGCTGAGGAGATTGCTGGAAAAAAGCTGCTCCTAACTGGCACTGTTCACAAGACTCGGCACTACGGATACCATTTTGAACGTCGGAAGAAGTGAGAGGCTGCTTGAAGAAGGAGCTTATCAGGATAATTAATTTGTGAGTTATTTTAAGGGCCTTACTGACAGACCTGCTCACATTACTATTTACTGAGGACAAAGGGCATTTATAGCAATAGTAATGGGGTCTGTAACTTCTCCACCATTATTGGTGAATAATCACATGCTGGAGACTGAAGGTAGGTTTATTGAAGAATCCAAACAAAAAGATGGCAGACTGCTGCTGCGGAGAAGATCTTACACCCGACGCACTTACAGGGAAAAGCAATTATACTTGAACTTGTCCGATAACACGTGCCTTAGGAGGCTGTGCTTCCGAAAGGAGGTTATCAGTGAGATATGCCAGCTCATCAAGGGAGATCCGCAGCCTACCAGCATCATCAGGACCGCACTGACTGTTGAGGTAAAGGTTACTGCGGCACTTTACTTCTACGCATCAGGCTCCTTCCAGGCCTCAGCTGACATTTGTGGTATCTCTCAGCACGTCACACATTGCTCCATTCGACAGGTGACTGAAGCCCTTTACGCATGCAAGATGGACTTTATAAACTTCCCCATAACCAGGGAGACAGGCTGGGAGGTCTTTGGGTTTCTCAAGAATAGCAAACTTCCCCAAGATGCAAGGAGCAATAGACTGTATGCACATCACCCAGGATGCGGAGGTGTTTCGTAACCGAAAGGGATTCCACTCCCTGAATGTGCAGCTCGTGGTCGACTACAGCCCAATAATCATGGCAGTAAATGCTCATTTTCCAGGCAGCATCCATGATGCGCACATCTTGCGTGAGAGCACTGTCTCTGACTTGTTTAAGAATCAGCCACAAGGTCACGGTTGGATGCTGGGGGATAAAGGATATGACCTTGCCAGCTGCCTCATAACCCCCCTCCGTAAGCCCCAGACAGGAGCCGAGAAGCGCTACAATGAAAGTCATATAGCTACACGCAATTTCGTCGAAAAGACAATTGGAGTGCTTAAACAGCGCTTCAGATGCCTGGACCACTCAGGAGGCAACCTACAATACCACCCTGAGCAGGTCGCTGAGTTCATTGTGGTGTGCTGCATGTTGCATAACCTAGCTATGAGGAGAGGACAACAATTGCCAGATGGGGCTGCCGGTCCACCTCAGGAGAGTGGGGAGGTGGAAGAGGCAGATGAGGAGGAGGAGGAGGATAATGAGGACCTCGGGGAGAACAATCAACCTGGCGATGAACCCATGCCCCCACGCCCCGCCCCCCCCCCCCCCCTGCAAGACTGGAAAAGCCCCATGGGAGTTACGCAGCTGCAAAACTCTTACGTCAGCAGCTCATGTCCGAAAGTGTCCCAGGGCAGACAGTGAGCCAGGGCAGCTCTCCCCCAGTCCAGGCTGGCTCACTGTGTAAGTGACAGCAGCCGGAGAGACTCACACAGTCTGGGTAAAGGTGACCGGACCCCTCAGTGCTCAGTCGTGCCCCATCCACCAATGTAATCCAAAAGGAGACGGTGCTAAATTTAGACTTAAATGGCTTAAAAAGGATGCCGATTCCAACCCCTGTCCAGATCTTAGTAGGGATTATATGCAAGAATATAATTTCAGCTTAATTTCAATCCGGGAGATTTCCGTATTATGTGGATCATTACAATTGAAAATCTATTTAATACTTACTCTTGCCGAAGCAACCAGGCTGTTCCACGCTTGCGGCACTGGTCCGACCCCCTCGCCTCATGGGACACCAACGAGACCATGTTGGTGATCTCACCCTAAATCTTTCGGTATGCTCGGGGTGGAAGTTTTCCACATCCACCCCGGGTTAGTTGGCCCCACCGCCTGTGGACCTCATCAACCAAGACCTCGTTCACCTCATCAGAGAAGGGCTTTGCCCTCCTCCTACCCTCCACTCCTGCCCACTCTCAGCAGACTCGTGGGACATATTTTAATATTTTAAAACTGTTATTTTTACTTTTCCCTCCTCTCTCTCTCTCTCGTTCTCTCTATCTCCTTTCAACGGCCTTTCTCTCCTCTCTCTCTCTCTCTCCCTTTGCCTTCTGCGCATGCCTGGATGACCCCTGACCTCCCGAGCCAAGGGAAAACTTCTTTGCAAAAAAAAAAACCGCATGCGCAGAAAGGCCGTTGCTTGGGAAGCCTTGCCTTCCACATCGCTAAGGCCCATTTCACATCGCTGAGCTATCGCTGGGCTATCGCCGGAAAAAAATAGCCGAAAGTTGCGATCTGAGAAATGGGCGATCTTCCAGTGACCCTGAGAGCTGAAGCATCGCTCAGGCTGGAACATCGCCCATTTTTGGGGCCCTAGCGATCTAAGTGGAAAGTCCAGCCCCGAGTTCTTGGTGTGCTTTTTTATGGCCTTTTTAACCTGTGTCGATACATTTAGTGATTTGTGCATTTGTACTCCCAGATCTCTTTGCTCCTCTACCCCATTTAGATACCAAGGGCTGGACTTTCCACTTAGATCGCTAGGGCTTAAAAAATGGGTGATGTTCCAGCCTTAGCGATGTTTCAGCCTTCAGGATCGCTGGAACATCACCCATTTTTGGGATCGATACTTTCGGCTTTTTTGGGGGGGCATAGCCCAGCGATGTGAAATGGGCCCTAGCGATGTGGAAGGCAAGGCTTCCCTAGCAACCACCTTCTGCGCATGTGTTTCTTTTGGCAAGCAAGTTTTCCCGCGATTTGGGAGGTCAGGGGTCATCCACTCATGCGCAGAAGGTAAGTGGAGGGGGAGAGAGAGAGAAAGAGAGAGGATACAGAGAGAAGAGGAAGGCAGAGTGAGGGAAAGAGATAAAGAGCTCCAAAAGAGATAAAAAGAGATGAAGATAAGAGAAAATGTCATCATCAGACAGTGAAATTAGTGTGCATGATGTGGAGGAGGGGCAGAGAGGAGAGCAAAGCCCTTCTCGGGCAAGGTGAATGAGGCCCTCGTCCAGGAGGTGCACTCCCGGTGGGCCGAATTAACCCGGGGTGGGTGTGGAAAACCTCTACCCCGGGCGTACCGCAAGATTTGGGGCAAGATCGCCGGCGTGTTCTCATCGGCGTCCCACGAGGCAAGGGGGTCCGACCAGTGGCAGAAGCACTGGAACTACCTGGTTGCTTCGGCAAGAGTAAGTATGAAATAGATTTTAAATTGTAATGATCCACATAATATGTAAATGTTCCAGATTGAAATTAAGCTGGTAATTCTTGCATATACTGAGGTGTCCGGTCACCTTTACCCAGACTGTGTCAGTCTCTCTGGCTGCTGTCACTTACACAGTGACCCAGCATGGGCTGGGGGAGAGCTGCCCTGGCTCACTATCTGCCCTGGGACATTTTTGGACATTAGCTCCTGTCATTGCCAAGCTCACCAGCTGTCCTGATTTCCCCCCCCCCCGGCCACCCCGCCCCCCCGCCCTGGGAGCCCTTCAATGGAGGTTGTAGTTGAGAGAGATGTTTGTGGCAAGCATTAGATCCTAAACACGATCTTTGTTCTAACCATGCATCAATTGTGGATACAAACCCTATAACGTTGGAACCTGTTGTCTTTCCATGATAGTACTTAGTCAATTAACTTATGCCATGCTCTTGTCACGTTTGCAGAGGAAGATATCTAACAATCGCAGTGAGCAGAGGTGCACCGGAGGAGGCCCTTCTCAGCTACAGCAGCTGACAAACTTGGAGGACCGTGCAGCGGCACTGGTGGGCAACCCACAGTCACACAGCCAACACCCTGGTGTTGCAGAACCCTCCCTTGCGTCACGTGAGTAATGTGCAAAGCTGTGTTAAAGTAATGTAACGTCATTTCATTATAATATATGAATGATGTCATGTTATGCATGCAGCTTCTGTGCTACTCTCAGGTTAACAACATAAGAACATCCGGCCCCTTCCCTGCCCGCTCCCCATAGACCTTCAATCCCTTATCATTCTGTCTATCTCCGACTGATCCAGCCTCCACAGCTCTCTGGGGCACTGAATTCCACATAGATTACTACCATATGTACTACCATATGATGCATTATTCTGCAACGTCTCTCGGTCACATTTATTGTAGTAGTGCTTCTCCTCCTACGTATGCCAGCGCAGCACAAGAGTCAAGTGTACCCTTCTGATCTAATAAGCTCAGTTGTGTTTTGCAGGTCGCCCAGCTCCAGAGGCGCAAAGGGAGGCCACACTCTCACCTGCCCCTGCACCAGCAACATCGCCAGCACCGCTGGAGGTGCTCATCACCACGGGTGGTGAGGAGGAGGAGGAAGAGCACGAGACCACCGAGCCAGAGGTGGAAACAGAGGAGGATGCCCCTTGCATCCCTCTGAAAGTTGTACCTGTGGCCTCTTTGTCGACTCGACAGAAGAAGTAGCGGGACCAGGCGGCTTGCAGCCGGCGATGCCAAGGCATGTATTAGTGCTCACGCTGACCCCATGGAGGTCGAGTCAGCGCGGTCAGCGCACGCTTCCACTGGCTGATTGGATTGAGGGCTTGACCAGACTGTGCACGAAGAGTGTCGCGATAAGTCACGGCCCCCTCCAGGCGTTCGGGGTTTACATGGGGAACATGTCCCGGGTGTCCGCTTGCGTATCGGATGATACACAGCAGATGATCCGGGAGATGCATATGCAGACCGTCGCCGTCCATGCGATAGTGTCGGGAGACGGTACTGCACCCCAAGGTGCCGTTCCACCAACCACCAGCACCAGCACAGATGCGAGTCAGCAGGAAGACCTTCCTTCTGGCTCGGAAAGCGTTTCCACAGGAACGTCTTCCCCTCCATCACGCCAAGAGCTGATTGTACCACCGTCACCCGCTCCCCCCCACCCCCCCGCAGGAAGTCTTGCCGTCGCCCACTACACGTCCGACTCGTTCCGCTACCCGGGGTCCCAAACGGAGGGTTAAGACATGGGGGAGTAAAGGACCTGGAGGGAAATGTGGCCACAGGTAGGGAGGGGGGGTGTTTTATTGATATTGTTGTTGTTGTTTTTTTTTTATTGTTGTTTGGTGATTGTTGGGGGGTGGGGAGGACTTTACAGTTCAAAAAATATTAGTTACATTATTGTTAAATTAATAAACACATTTATTGAATTTTACAATTGTTGTGCAGTGTCTTCTAATAACGTAAGGGAAGGTAAAATTAATACAATTGTTGGAAAACAATGGCCAGGCCAGGCAAGGATGAAACGTAACGCAACTGCAATTGTTGTCTTTCCGTAACTGTAACTGTAACTGTCACCAATGTAAGGGGTTCATGCAAAGCGCTCATTTATGAGCTGCAAACGCAAGGGTGTTGCAGCCGCGTAACTCCCACAGGGTTTTCCCAGTCTTGAGGGGGGGGCATGGTGGCATGGATTCTACACCAGGCTGATTGTCCTCCCCGAGGTCCTCATCAACCTCCTCCTCCTCGTTCCTCCTCCTCGTCTGCCTCTTCCCCCTCCACTCTTTCCTGAGGTGGACCAGCAGCCCCATCTGTCAATTGTTGTCCTCTCCTCATAGCTAGGTTATGCAACATGCAGCACACCACAATAAACTCAGCGACCTGGTCAGGGTGGTATTGTAGGCTCCCTCCAGAGTGGTCCAGGCATTTGAAGCGCTGCTTCAGCACTCGACAATATTGTGTGTAGCTACATGGCTTTTGTTGTAACGCTTCTTGGCTTCCCTCTAGGGATTACGCAGTGGGGGGGGGGGGTCATGAGTCAGATGGCAAGGCCATACCCTTGTGGCTAACTGTTAACCAGATCAGAGACAGCGCTCTCAGGCAAGATGTGTGCATCATGGATGTTCCCTGTAAAATTAGCATTTGCTGCCATGATTATTTGGTTGTGGTCGATAACAAGCTGCACGTTCAGGGAGTGGAATCACTTTCAGTTATGAAACACCTCCACATCCTGTAAAGGGGCTCTCAGGGCGATGTGCATACAGTCTATTGCTCCCTGCAACTTGGGAAAGTTTGCTATTCTCGAGAAACCCAAAGCCGTCCCGGTCTGCGCCTCCCTGGTCATAGGGAAGCTTATAATGTCCATCCTACGAGCGTAAAGGGCTTCAGTCACCTGTCGAATGGAGCAATGTGTGGCGTGCTGAGAGATACCACAGATGTTGCCAGCAGAAGCCTGAAAGGAGCCGATGCATAGAAGGATAGTGCCGCAGTAACCTTTATCTCAACGGGCAGTTCTGGCAGGCTGCAGATCTCCCTTGATGAGCTGGCATATCTCAGCGATGACCTCCTTTTGGAATCGCAGCTTGCTAAGGCACGTGTTATCAGACAAGTTCAGGTATGATTGCTTTTTCCTGTTAGTTTGGCAGGTGTAAGGTCTCCTCCTCTGCGGCAGTCTGCCATCTCTTTGATTGGGCTCTTCACTGCACCCAACTTCAGACTCCAGCTTGTGAGCATTTACAAATAATGGTCGAGAAGTTACAGACCCTACCATTATTGCTATAAATGCCCTCTGTCCTCAATAAATATAAATATAAATGTGAGTAGATCAGTCAGTAAATAAGGCCCTTAAATAACTCACAAATTACAAATATCCTGATAAGCCCCTTCTTTAAGCAGCCTCTCACTTCCTCCGATGTTCAAAATGGCGTCCATAGTGCCGAGTCCTGTGACCAGTGACAGGTAGGAGCAACTTTTCTCCAGTGATCTCCAGCGATCTCGCCGAGCGATCAGCCTGGCGATGTATTGGCGATGTGTCGACAGTTGCGATGGGCGATCACCTCGGCGATGTAAAATTCTTGTGTGCCGAAAGTTGGGCCGGCAAGGTTTGGGCGATGTCCCGGCCCAACTTTCCAGTTTTCAGGTAAAATGGACGATAGCCTGCCTATTTGGGCGATAGATGGGCGATAGCCCAGCGATCTTCAGTGGAAAGTCTAGCCCTTATTTTCCAAGTAATATGTGACCTCCCTATTTTACTTACCAAAATGTAGTACATCACATTTATCTGTGTTGAATTTCATTTGCCAATTATAAGCCGATTCTGCAGGTTTATTAATGTCCTCCCGTAATTTCTTGCAGTCTTCCTCAATATTGACTATTTCCCCCAATTTGGTGTTGTCAGCAAATTTAGAAATTGTGTTTTTGATCCCAAAGGTTAATCGTTAATATAAATTGTGAACAACAGTGGCCCCAGCACTGAACCTTGTGGAACACCAACGCCTACCTTCTGCCACTCTGATTAGCTACCCTTTACCCCTACTCTCTGCTTTCTGTCTTGAAGCCAGCGAACTATTCATTCTGCTACTTGTCCCCTGACATTCATTAGTCCATTATGGGGTACCTTATCGAAGACCTTTTGAAAATCTAGATAAATTACATTTAATGAATTACCATTGTCTACTCTCTCTGTTACCTCTTCAAAAAATTTAATGAGGTTGGTCAAACAAGACTTTCCCTTTTGAAATCCATGCTGACTATTTATTATTATCTTTTTCATTTCTAGATGTTCTTTCTATTTTCTTCTTTAGTAGGAATCCATTATTTTTTCTACCATTAATATTAAGCTGACTGCCCCATAGTTCCCTGGACATGTTCTATCTCCCTTCTTAAATATAGGTATCACGTCAGCTATCCACCAGTCCTCTGGCACTAAACCCTTTTCTGAAGAATTACTAAATATGTGTAGTAATGCCTCTGCTATTTCTTCCCTAGATTCTTTCAAAATGCACAGAAGTAATCCATCTGGACCAGGGGTCTTATCCTCTTTGAGTTTCATTAGTTTATTTTGTATAGGTCCTTCTTGTTTTATTTTAAATGCAGTTAACTCATTACTAATCTCATCATCCAATGTCATCGCCACCTGTTCTATCTCCCTTGTAAATACTGAAGCAAAATAATTATTTACTATCTCTACCATTTCTCTATTGCTGCCTGTGGTATTATAGGGCCCAAGTTTCGGGCCACGCCGAGAACGGCGCAGCCCCGACCTGGACGCCCGTTTTTCGCGCCACAAAGTGCGCCTAAAAAAAACTCACCTATTCTCCGACTCCCTGCAGGTCCTCTGGAGCTGGGTGCAGTGCAGCAGGAGCTGTGGGGTCGGAGCCAGGTCCCTGCATTGAAAACAGTGCCGGGACCTCTGCACATGCGCGCTACAGTGGGCGCGCATGTGCAGTAGCTCCAGGCGCCCAAAACTGTGTGGGAGGGGCCCGAAGCACGCAGCCCCTAGCCCTGGCCCAATGGCCTCACTGGGGCTGCGTGGATAAGGCTCACTTACCACGCCCAGCTCCTGCTTCCTCCCGACCGGACCCAACCCTACTTGATTCCCGCTCCCCCCCAACCACCCCCCCCACCCCCGGACCGGACCTGACCCCCGCTCCCCCGGACTCTCCCACTCCCCCCCGACCGGACCCGACCCCCCCCACCTGCCCCCGGACCGGACCGGACCAGACCCCCCCCCTTACCGGACCGGACCCTCCCCCCGCTCGCCTCCTCCCCCTCGACCCGACCTCTGCTCCCCCTCCCCCCGTGACCCGACCTCCACTCTGTGCCCGCCCCCCCCCCGGCGACCCGACCTCCGCTCCCCCCCCTCAACCCCCGGCGACCCGATCTCCGTGACCCCCCCCAACCCGGCGACCCGATCTCTGCGACCCCCCACCTCCCCCCGACCTCCGCGCCCCCCCCGCCCCCAGCCACGGGACCCGATGCCACCTACCTGTAAATCTAGCCCGAAGTCTTGGGCCCGGCCCATTTAGCCTCCTTCTCCCCTCTCTCCCATCCTCCCCTCTCCTTCTCCCCCCCCTCCCCCCGCTCCTCCTTCTCCCCCCCCCCGCTCCTCCTTCTCCCTTCTCTCCCTCCCTCCCCTCTCCTTCCCTCCCCTCTCCTTCTCTCCCCCTCCGCTCCTCCTTCTCCCCCCCCCGCTCCTCCTTCTCCCTTCTCTCCCTCCCTCCCCTCTCCTTCTCCCCCCCCCCCACTCCCCCCCAATTCCTCCTTCCACCCTCTCTCCCTCCCTCCCCTCTCCTTCTCCCCCCCCCCGCTCCTCCGTCTCCCCTCTCTCCCTCCCTCCCCTCTCCTTCTCTCCCCCCCCAGCTCCTCCTTCTCCCTTCTCTCCCTCCCCTCTCCTTCTCTCTACCCCCCCCCGCTCCTCCTTCTCCCCTCTCTCCCTCCATCCCCTCTCCTTCTCTCCCCCCCGCCGCTCCTCCTTCTCCCTTCTCTCCCTCCCTCCCCTCTCCTTCTCTCCCCCCCCCAACTCCTCCTTCTCCCTTCTCTCCCTCCCTCCCCTCTCCTTCTCCCCCCCCCCGCTCCTCCTTCTCCCCTCTCTCCCTCCCTCCCCTCTCCTTCTCTCACCCCCCCCCGCTCCTCTTTCTCCCCTCTCTCCCTCCCTCCCCTCTCCTTCTCCCCCCCGCTCCTCCTTCTCCCCTCTCTCCCTCCCTCCCCTCTCCTTCTCTCCCCTCCGCTCCTCCTTCTCCCCTCTCTCCCTCCCTCCCCTCTCCTTCTCTCCCCCCCGCTCCTCCTTCTCCCTTCTCTCCCTCCCTCCCCTCTCCTTCTCCCCCCCCCGCTCCTCCTTCTCCCCTCTCTCCCTCCCTCCCCTCTCCTTCTCTCCCCCCCCGCTCCTCCTTCTCCCTTCTCTCCCTCCCTCCCCTCTCCTTCTCTCCACCCCCCCGCTCCTCCTTCTCCCTTCTCTCCCTCCCTCCCCTCTCCTTCTCTCCCCCCCCGCTCCTCCTTCTCCCTTCTCTCCCTCCCTCCCCTCTCCTTCTCCCCCCCCACCCCCCTCCTCCCCCCTCCTCCCCCTCCCCCCTTCCACCCCCCTCCCCAACCCCCCTCCCCTCCACCCCCCTCTCCTCACTGTCAGAAACACACACACAGACAGACAGAGAGATAGAGACACTGACAGAGACACACTGGGGGGCCATCCCAGCACGCTGTTGGAGGACTCCCGGTGCTGCAGTCGGTAAGTAGAAAATGTTTTATTTATTGATTTTTTAATTTTTTAAATTTTTTAATTAATTTTTTTTGATTGATTTATTGGTTGATTTATTGATGTATTTGTAATTTATTATTGATGATGGCTCTTTATTTGTAAAACTGAAGTGTTTAATGTTTGTAAACTTCCCTTTAAACCCCCACCCCACCCCATCCCCATTCCCTGCGCCTGATTTGTAACCTACGCCTGATTTTCTAAGTGTCGACAAGGTTTTTCTGAGCGTAAGTGGCCGGACACACTCCCTTTTGAAAAAAAAAATCTGTTCCAAACTGAAACTGTTTTAACTCACTAGAACTGGAGCAAACTAAATGCCGCGAATTGCAATTGCTAAGATACTCCATTCTAAACCAGTTGCTCCAAAAAAACAGGAGCAACTCAGGCCGAAACTTGGCCCCTTACTCTCGATCCCTTAGTGGCCCTATTCCCATCCTGACCTTCCTTTTTTTATTTGTGTGCCTGTAAAATATTTTACTATTTTGTTTTATGTTCCTTGATAATTTAATTTCATAATTCCTCTTTGCCTTTTGAATTGTTTTCATATTCTCTCTGATCATGCTCTCCCCTACTGTCCATATACTTAATGTATGCCTCTTTCCTTAACCTCAATTTTTCCCTTATGGCCTAGTCATCCATGGTGTGTCAATTGTTTTTAGATTGTTATTATTTATTCGCAGAATATAGTTTCCCTGGACTCTGCTGAACACCATTTTAAATGTTTCCCATTGCTGTTCTACATCATTGCTTGCCAATATTGTTGTCCCTTTTATTATCCGAATTGCTTTTCTCAGCTTACAAAATCGACTTTTCTCCAATCTATTACCCATGTCTCTTTCATACCTATGTACTTCTCAGTTATTATCTAGTGTATTATATTATGGTCACTATTGCCTAGATATTCCCCTACTTTTACTTCTCTAATCTACTCTGGTTCATTCAATTCAACACGGGGGCCGGACTTTTGAGAAGTTTGCGACTGGGTTTTCGCCACAATTTGACCCTCCATCACAAAGCCCGGGTGGGATCTTCGGCTCTTTGTTTGCGGCAGCGATGGGACGTATCGCTGGGGAGAGGTGCGCCAACGTGCAAAGCCGCGGATTGCTTACTGTCGGACTTTCGGCTCTCTCCCGACCCGTACGCCACGCCCAGAATACCGACAAGTCAAACCTGTCGGTGTATCCCTTCCAGCAGCGGGAAGTACGAAAACCTGCAAAAAAGATAAGTTCACGTTTTTTGGGCTAGAATTTCCAGTGCTTCACTGCCCGGTTTCTTGGCAGTATTGGCCGTTTTGGGCGAGAACCGGGCCGGCGGAAAATTACCCAGCTGCGTTCCGCCGGCGGTTTCGAAGTACCGCTGTGGAGTGGACCGCCGGCATGCCATAGATTGCCATGGCGTGATTTTTGGCTCAGCGGTGACCCGTGGATTAAGTTGAAAGAAAAACGGCCACGAGAATCAGCAGAGCTAAGCGGTAGGTAAGTAGCCCTGCAAGAAAAAGGTAAGTAATTGGTTTGTATTAATTCTTTTAAAATTCTCTTGCAGTGATTTAATTGAACTGATTTTTTATGATTTTTTATTTTATGCTTTTTGAAAAAATAATGTTTATGTTTTTCTCCTCCTCAGCCCAACCCACAGCCGTGAAGTAAATTTTTAGTAAATTTATTAATTATTGGCTATTTTCTTTAAGAACTGCCCAACTGGCCCAAGATTCCATTTTTTCGCCAAGAGTTCAGGGTGCAACGCCAAATTTCTGCGCTGGGCGGATAATTGTCATTTTTTGCTGTAATTTTTCGCTGGCAATTTTCTGGGGAATCTTAGCGGTTTTTTGGGCGGCAATCAGGCGCTGACGGGTTGTTTTGGAATTCTAGCCCTTTACTTTTTAATTTTTTTAAAATGTTTTTTTGGAATTTTTGTTTCCATCCCAAGGCCTCTCTCGCAGTACTCCCAGCCCCGGACTAAATTTGGCGAAACTCGCATTTTTGCGTTGTGAAACCTCATGCAACGCCTCCTTGACACAACCATAAAACCCGAAAGTTTGGCCTAAAAACGGTAGCGCAGCCAAAACGGTTAAGTTTTATGTATCGCTACCGTTTTCGCCGAAAAACATCGAAAGTCGAAAATCCTGATTGAGATGTGGTTGCTGCAATTTTAATCCTTAAACCACTTTCCGATTCAGGGAATATGGTGCATTTAGTTGTCAGGCATTTGTCACAGAGAAGAAATGGAACCATGAGGAAAAATTATTTAAAGGATGGTTGAAGAGCTATGTTTTTCAGGAGTTGTTTGAAAAGAAAGAATGACTTGGATTTATATAGTGCCTTTCATAACCACCGGACATCTCAAAGCACTTTACAGCCAATTAAGTACTTTTACATAAGAACATAAGAATTAGGAACAGGAGTAGGCCATCTAGCCCCTCGAGCCTGCTCCGCCATTCAACAAGATCATGGCTGATCTGGTCGTGGACTCAGCTCCACTGACCCGCCCTCTCCCCGTAACCCTTAATTCCCTTATTGGTTAAAATTCTATCTGTCTTTGACTTGAAAACATTAAATGAGCTAGCCTCAACTGCTTCCTTGGGCAGAGAATTCCACAGATTCACAACCCTCTGGGAGAAGAAATTCTTTCTCAACTCAGTTTTAAATTGGCTCCTCCGTATTTTGAGGCTGTGCCTCCTAGTTCTAGTCTCCCCGACCAGTGGAAACAACCTCTCTGCCTCTATCTTGTCTATCCCTTTCATTATTTTAAATGTTTCTATAAGATCACCCCTCATCCTTCTGAACTCCAACGAGTAAAGACCCAGTCTACTCAATCTATCATCATAAGGTAACCCCCTCATTTCTGGAATCAGCCAAGTGAATCGTCTCTGTACCCCTTCCAAAGCTAGTATATCCTTCCTTAAGTAAGGTGACCAAAACTGCACGCAGTACTCCAGGTGCGGCCTTACCAATACCGTATACAGTTGCAGCAAGACCTCCCTGCTTTTGTACTCCATCCCTCTCGCAATGAAGGCCAACATTCCATTCGCCTTCCTGATTACCTGCTGCACCTGCAAACTAACCTTTTGGGATTCATGCACAAGGACCCCTAGGTCCCTCTGCACCACAGCATGTTGTAATTTCTCCCCATTCAAATAATATTCCCTTTTACTGATTTTTTTCCCAAGGTGGATGACCTCACACTTTCCGACATTGTATTCCATCTGCCAAACCTTAGCCCATTCGCTTAACCTATCCAAATCTCCTTGCAGTCTCTCTGAGTCCTCTACACAACCCGCTTTCCCACTAATCTTCGTGTCACCTGCAAATTTTGTTGCACTACACTCTGTCCCCTCTTCTAGGTCATCTATGTATATTGTAAACAGTTGTGGTCCCAGCACTGATCCCTGTGCCACACCACTAACCACTGATTTCCAACCCGAAAAGGACCCATTTATCCCGACTCTCTGCTTTCTGTTAGCCAGCCAATTCTCTATCCATGCTAATACATTTCCTCTGACTCCGCGTACCTTTATCTTCTGCAGTAACCTTTTGTGTGGCACCTTATCGAATGTCTTTTGGAAATCTAAATACACCACATCCATCGGTACACCTCTATCCACCATGCTCGTTATATCCTCAAAGAATTCCAGTAAGTTAGTTAAACATGATTTCCCTTTCATGAATCCATGCTGCATCTGCTTGATTGCACTATTCCTATCTAGATGTCCCGCTATTTCTTCCTTAATGATAGTTTCAAGCATTTTCCCCACTACAGATGTTAAACTAACTGGCCTATAATGACCTGCCTTTTGCCTGCCGCTTTTTTAAACAGAGGCATTACATTAGCTGCTTTCCAATCAGCTGGTACCTCCCCAGAGTCCAGAGAATTTTGGTAGATTATAACGAATGCATCTGCTATAACTTCCGCCATCTCTTTTAATATCCTGGGATGCATTTCATCAGGACCAGGGGACTTGTCTACCTTGAGTCCCATTAGCCTGTCCAGCACTACCCCCCTAGTGATAGTGATTGTCTCAAGGTCCTCCCTTCCCACATTCCTGTGGCCTGCAAATTTTGGCATGGTTTTTGTGTCTTCCACTGTGAAGACAGAAGCAAAATAATTGTTTAAGGTCTCAGCCATTTCCACATTTCCCATTATTAAATCCCCCTTCTCATCTTCTAAGGGACCAACATTTACTTTAGTCACTCTTTTCCGTTTTATATATCTGTAAAAGCTTTTACTATCTGTTTTTATGTTTTGCGCAAGTTTACCTTCGTAATCTATCTTCCCTTTCTTTATTGCTTTTTTAGTCATTCTTTGCTGTTGCTTAAAATTTTCCCAATCCTCTAGTTTCCCACTAACCTTGGCCACCTTATATGCATTGGTCTTTGATTTGATACTTTCCTTTATTTCCTTGGTTATCCACGGCTGGTTATCCCTTCTCTTGCCGCCCTTCTTTTTCACTGGAATATATTTTTGTTGCGCACGATGAAAGAGCTCCTTAAAAGTCCTCCACTGTTCCTCAATTGTGCTACCGTTTAGTCCTTGTTTCCAGTCTACTTTAGCCAACTCTGCCTCATCCCACTGTAGCCCCCTTTGTTTAAGCATAGTACGCTCGTTTCTGACACAACTTCCTCATCCTCAATCTGTATTACAAATTCAACCATATTGTGATCATTCATTCCGAGAGGATCTTTTACTAGGAGATCGTTTATTTTTCCTGTCTCATTACACAGGACTAGATCTAAGATGGCTTGCTCCCTTGTAGGTTCTGTTACATACTGTTCTAAGAAACAATCCCATATGCATTCTATGAATTCCTCCTCCAGACTACCCCGTGCGATTTGATTTGACCAATCGATATGTAGGTTAAAATCCCCCATGACTACTGCCGTTCCTTTTTCACATGCCTCCATTATTCCCTTGATTATTGCCCGTCCCACCATGAAGTTATTATTTGGGGGCCTATAAACTACGCCGACCAGTGACTTTTTCCCCTTACTATCTCTATTCTCCACCCACAATGATTCAACATTTTGTTCATTAGAGCCAATATCATCCCTCACAACTGCCCTGATATCATCTTTTATTAACAGAGCTACCCCACCTCCTTTCCCTTCTTGCCTATCTTTCTGAATTGTCAGATACCCCTGTATGTTTAATTCCCAGTCTTGACCACCCTGCAACCATGTTTCTGTAATGGCCACCAAATCATACCCATTTGTAATGATTTGTGCCGTCAACTCATTTACTTTATTTCGAATGCTGCATGCATTTAGGTAGAGTGTTTTCATCCTAGTTTTTAAACCATGATTTTTAGTTTTGACCCCTCCTGCAGCCCTTTTATATTCAGTGGCCCTTTTTGTTTCTTGCCTTTGGTTTCGCTGCTCTCCACTTTTACTCATCTCTTTTCTGTCTTTTGTTTTTGTCTCCTTTTTTTTTCCCTCTGTCTCCCTGTATTGGTTCCCATCCCCCTGCCATATTAGTTTAACTCCTCCCCAACAGCACTAGCAAACACTCCCCCTAGGACATTGGTTCCAGTCCTGCCCAAGTGCAGACCATCCAGTTTGTACTGGTCCCACCTCCCCCAGAACCTGTTCCAATGCCCCACGAATTTGAATCCCTCCCTGCTGCACCACTGCTCAAGCCACGTATTCATCTGTGCTATCCTGCGATTCCTACTCTGACTAGCACGTGGCACTGGTAGCAATCCCGAGATTACTACTTTTGAGGTTCTACTTTTTAATTTAGCTCCTAGCTCCTTAAATTCGTCTCGTAGGACCTCATCCCTTTTTTTACCTATGTCGTTGGTATTAATATGCACCACGACAACTGGCTGTTCTCCCTCCCTTTTTAGAATGTTCTGCACTCGCTCGGAGACATCCTTGACCCTTGCACCAGGGAGGCAACATACCATCCTGGAGTCTCGGTTGCAGCCGCAGAAATGCCTATCTATTCCCCTTTTGGAGTGTAGTCACTGTTGTAATGTAGGAAATGTTACAAGGACACCCTTAAAGCCTAACCTGATAAAGTGCAACATCCCCACTGACACCTGGGAGTCCCTGGCCAAAGACCGCCCTAAGTGGAGGAAGTGCATCCGGGAGGGCGCTGAGCACCTCGAGTCTTGTCGCCGAGAGCCTGCAGAAACCAAACGCAAGCAGCGGAAAGAGCGTGCGGCAAACCAGTCCCACCCACCCCTTCCCTCAATGACTATTTGTCCCACCTGCGACAGAGACTGTGGTTCTCATATTGGACTGTACAGCCACCAAAGAACTCATGTTAAGAGTGGAAGCAAGTCTTCCTCGATTCCGAGGGACTGCCTATGATGATGATGGTAGGAAACGCGGCAACCAATTTGCGCACAAGCAAGCTCTCACAAACAGCAATGTGATAATGACCAGATAATCTGATTCTGTTATGTTAATTGAGGGATAAATATTCACCACGACACCAGGGATAACTCCCCTGCTCTTTGAAATATTGCCATGGGATCTTGTACGTCCACTTGAGAGAGCAGACGGGGCCTCGGTTTAACGTATCATCCAAAAGACGGCACCTCCAACATGCAGCACTCGCTCGTCACTGCTCTGGAGTGTCAGACAAATATTGTGTGCTCACAACCTTCTGACTCAGAGGCGAAGGTGCTGTCCACTGAGCCACAGCTGACACTTGAAGTTGGGAGAGGAAGAAGTAGCAAGAGGGAGGAGTTTAAGGAGGGAGTTCCAGGGAGTAGCGGCCAGATGGCTGAATGGCTCGACCACTGATGGTGGAATGGAAAGCGGGAGCGGGTGTATAGGACATGAGCTTTGCTGACATTTGCTGAGATCAAGTGAGATGAGACCAATAAAGGGATTGGCTAATAAGGAGAATGATTTTGAACTCAGTGTGATAGTGTTGAGGAGTCAAGAGGTCAGTGAGGATGGGTGGTGGGGGTGTGGAGTTGGGAGTTGGTATGCAGAGTAAGATTGAGTGAGGATTGGAAATTAGTCGGAACGGAGGAGAAGCAGGTAAGATAATATAGGCAATTCTCTGTCATGTCTTCAACCAGCATTGTAACCCATGTATAAACTGACCTAAGTTGTACACCGTGAGAACACTGACCACTAGGTGGGAGACACTCCTAACCTGGACCTTCAGCTATAAAAGGGGAAGCTCCACCCACCTTCATCACTTGAGTGCTAAGGAATACAGGACAGGTCACAGACTGACCTTCTCTCAAGCATGGGCCTCGTGTGCATTTATACTGTGTAGTAAGGACGTATCATTCTCAGTAACACGAGGCAATAAATCTCAATCCTCTTCCAACCCGATATCCTTTCCATCAAGACTGCCTACTTCCACCTCCGTAACATCACCCATCTCTGCTGCTGCCTCAGCTCATCTGCCGCTGAATCCACACCTTCGTTCCTTTGGATTCCCCTATTCCAATGCTCTCCTAGCCGATCCTCCACCTTGTGCCCTCCATAACCTTGAGCTCATCCAAAACTCAGCCGTCTGTATCCTAACTTGCACCAAGTCTTAGGACTCTGACTTGAATATATTCTTGAGGCGGGCGGGGTACTTGCCAGCTAAATGAAAACACGTTTGAAAAATGCGTTGGTAAGATTCTTTACAAAAAATTTGTCTTAGTGCTGCCCCGTTCACACTGAAAAATAGGGATGGAGATAAGAATTGCCCCTGATGGTTCCAAAGTGGACTGGCTCTCCAAATCCTATGTGAAGTATTAAAGAAAGAAAGATTTGCATTTCTATAGCATCTTTCACAACAGGATATCCCAAAATACTTTACAGCCAATAAGGTACATTTAAAATGCAGTCACTGTTGTAATGTAGCAAAGCAATAGTCAATGTGCGCACAGCAAGATCCCACCAACAGCAATGTGATACCGACCAGATAATCTGTTTTAGTGATGTTGGTTGAGCGATAAATATTGTCCAGAACACTGGGGAGAACGCCCCTGCTCTTCTTCAAACTAGTGCAATGGGATATTTTACATCGGAGAGGGTAGACAGACCCCTGATTTAATCTCTCATCCATGATCAGATCAGCCATGATCTTATTAAATGGCGGAGCAGGGTCGAGGGGTCAAATGGCCCACTCCTGCTCCTATTTCTTATGTTCTTATGACACCTCTGACAGTGCAGCAGTCCCTCAGTACTGCACTGGAATGTCAGCTTGCATTATGTGCTCAAGTCTCTGGAGTGAGCCTTGAAACCACAACTCTCGCCTCTGACTCAGAAGGTTGTGAGTTCAAGTCACAATCCAGGCACATAAATCTAGGCTGACACTCCAGTGCAGTGCTGAGGGAGTGCTGCACTGTCGGTGGTGTCGTCTTTTGGAAGAGACGTTAAACCGAGGCCCCGTCTGCTCTCTCAGGTGGACATAAAAGATCCCATGGCACTATTTTGAAGAAGAACAGAGGAGTTATCCCCGGTGTATTGGTTTAATATTTATCCTTCAATCAACATAACAAAAACAGTTTATCTGGTCATTGTCACATTGCTGTTTGTGGGAGCTTGCTTGTGCACAAAATTGATTGCCGTGCTTCCCACATTACAACAGTGACTACACTCCAAAAGTACTTCATTGGCTGCAAAGCGCTCGAGACATCTGGTGGTCATGAAAGGTGCTATATAAATATAAGTCTTTCTTTCTTTAACCCACTGACTTAAGTGAGAGTGCTACCACTAAGCCAAGGCCGACATCTCATATTATCTGCCAGCTTTCGGCTAAGTTGATCACAAAAGCCAAAAGAGAAACTTCAAACATGTTAATTATATGATGTAATGTAACTGTCAGCCAATCACAATGTAGAAACAGGACCATGACTGTCACAAACATTCTGGCACACAGCTATGATATCACATCACTCCACCCGCACTGACAAAACAAAATGCAAGAATTGTATCGTGTTGCTATCTGAGATTATTTCATCACAAGGGGGCAGCGCACTTCCCAACTGGGAGGCCCCAAGGCTCGCCCAAAAATGGCCTTGGGCGCAATGTTCCCGCTAAGCTGCGTGACCACGCAGCAGTCTGGAGGTCCTGCAGGGGCGGCTTGCCGGCTTCTAAACGGAAAGAACACGCATGCGCAATAATTTGAATGGGTCGCAGAGCCCATTAAAGGGGCCGCGCAACCCCCACCCCACCCCGCCCCCCCAAAAAAAAAACTGAGTGGGAAGATTGCTTGGGCGTCAATCCAATCATTTCAAGAGGCAGCTCGCTCGTTGCCGAAAGATCAAGTTTGGCCACTTGCCTCAGTAACAGTGGCCGTCAGGTAGGTCCCGGGTTGGTGGAGGGTGCAGGAGTGAAAGAGAACAGGAGCAGATATGGATCGCGGGCAGGCAACAGCTTGTGAGTACTGCCGAGCCAAGAGGAACACGCCTGCTTCTCCTGGCTCCACATCAAAGTTTAAAAAAAAATGTACTTACCTTTTGATGGTGGCTGTTTGCTAGGTTGCAGCCACACCTGGAAAGCCTGAACGGAGCAGACCGGGCATCTGCATTTCTCAGGGCGGCCGAGTAGGTCAGAGGGGCCTGGTACCAGTTTTAGGTAGCCACCCTGAACACCTGCAAATCCTCTGATGCCAATATGGCACCTTTGGGTCATGGGCACAGATCTGCAAAATTGGTCCATTTTTTTCCCGGTTTTCCATTTGTAAAACTGCTGCAGCAAGGACCAATTATACTCCAAGAATTCTGTCATGTGAAAAGTAATTTTAAAATCAGTTCCACAGCAACAAAAAATTTTACAGGCCAATTTTCCTCAAGGCTTGCCCTGGGGATTGCCAATTCCTTGGGCACAACGATCAACAAAAAAGGGGTCGGAGACCATTAACATTGACTGTCTGCTCCTAAAATCAGCTTCACAGTAAATTGAAACAAGAAAAGCTTACAAGACATAGAAGAAGTTAATCAATGGAATGGAAAACCTTGCTGTCTTTCATGCAGTTCCGATCATCATTTGTAAAGATTTGCTTCTGGCAATAGTTGTCATTCCAATTACCCTAAACCGACAGCTTATAAAGTTAGGCATATACACGTGAATTATACACCAGAATCATACACTAGTTAGCCAACAGGAGGACATCTTACTTGGGAATCAGTTCCCACCATCCTTAGCAGCAAACACCAATGACAAACTGCAGCTGCCAGCATCTCCTATTGGTACAGGGCCAACAGGTTGGTTTGCACTCCTCTGCCACATTCCCAGACCAAGGCAGCTTTCTCCTCTTTACCAGATTTCCCATGCTCCCCTGAGGTTCCTCCCCCTCTCCCTCTGCTATTCTGCTGTAAACATTTACACCTCCTCTGGTTCCATCTTTTGCTTCTATACTTGTCTCATTATCACTCATTAGCGTTGTCTTATTATATTAGTGTTCTGATGAAAGGCTATCGGCCTGAACCGTTAACCCTGTTTCCCTCCACAGATGTTGCCTGACCTGCCGAGTACTTCCAGCATTTTCTGGTTTTTATTTCAAATTTCCAGCACTTGCACTATTTTGGTTTTCCCATTATTACTTACTACTGCCTCGCACCTCCCTCACTTTTGTCAAGTGACCCCTCCACCCTATCACAGGCCTTTCTCTTTGACCCTGCTCCCCTTTTTCCCTGGTTCTGTAATTGCTGAAAAGCTGTTCATCGCTAATATCTTCCAGTCCCAATGAAAGTGCATCGCCCTGACACGCTAACTCTGTTCCTCTCTCCTCAGGCGCTGCCTGACCTGCTGAGTGTTAGCAGCATTTTCTGTGTTTATTTCACATCTCCCAGTATCCGTCAACAGCAAGCACAGGAGTCAGGCGACCTGGGCTTTGTGGATGGATGAGCAAACTGTGAGCTACACGGGCGGAGATGCCACAGAAATAATCTAGTCATAGAGGCCCAATTCATTCTGCACTCCTTTAAAAAAAAAATGTTCACATTAGTGACAAAAAAGCTGAAGAGAATGAGAAAATGTCACCAACATTGATTTTTGAAGTCTAGTTTCACAAAATGTTCATTTAGAGGAGCACCAACTGTTGTTTCTCTTTTTGCCCTGTGTGTCCACCATGGGTCTGATTTAAGTTTCATGTGTCGCTACCGTTTTCGCCGGAAAAAAACAGAAAATCCTGATTGAGTTGTGGTTGCTGTAATTTTAATCCTTAAACCACTTTCAGATTCAGGGAATATGATGCATTTAGTTACCAGGCATTTGGCACAGAGAAGAAATGGAACCATGAGGAAAAATGAGTGAAAGGATGGTTGTAGAGCTACGTTTTGAGGAAGTGTTTGAAAAGGAAGAATGACTTGGATTTATATCGTGCCTTTCATGTCCACCATGGGTCTGATTTAATTTTGACAGAACCTCTATTTCAGTTTTTGTAACTTTACAATTGGTGTTTCACTTTGAAACATCTCAGGCCTGAGATCTTAATTCATTATAAGGATGAACTCAGAATCATGGCAGGAGATTTTAGGGTTTAACACTTCTGCTACAGAGCTTTGTGAGACTAGAAGCTGTCTGCCGAGGTAAGTTCGCCCAATATGATTTACCATCCACTAATTGTGGGGAAAAAAAATGAAAATAAAGACTGGCATTGATAACGCACTTTCCACAACCTCAGGACTTCCCAAAGCGTTTTACAGCCAGTGAAGTACTTTTAAAGTGTAGTCACTGTTGTAATGTCGGAAATGTGGCAGCTAATTTGTGCACAGCAAGATCCCACAAACAATTTAAATGAGCAAATAATCTATGTTGGTGATGTTGGTGAAGGGAAGAATATTGGCGAGAACTCCCCTGCTCTTCTTTGAAATAGTGCCATGGGATCTGTTACGTCAATCTGAGAGTTCAGACAGAGCCTCGGTTTAACGTCTCATCGAGAAACGGCACCTCCAGCAGTGCAGCACTGCCTCAGTACTGCACTGGAGTGTCAGCCTGGATTGTGTGTTCAAGGCTCTGGAGTGGGACTTGAACTCACAACTTAAGTGCTTAAGAATGTGCTCTTTTCCAACATTCGGCAGTTCTGACGAAGGGTCGTTGACCCGAAACGTTAACTTTGTTTTTCTCTCCACAGATGCTGCCTGACCCGCTGAGATTTCTGGCATTCTTTTTTTTAATTATTATTGAACTCACAATCTTCTGATTCAGACGCGCGTCTGCTACCTACTGAACCATGGCTGGCATCGTCCAAACCCCAACACTAAACTTGCAGTCCAGATCGGGAATCAAGACTTGACTTTGGAGAGAAGCTGAGTAAGGTTTCCGGGATAGAGGTAGCACAGCCTCAGACCGGTTCGGTTCGACACCACATGGAATATAAATCCAGGGTGGTGTCAAATCTGGTCTACCAGTGAAAGCCAAGCCACATCTTAAAGCTAACAAGCCTGAATTTAAATGTTGAGAGAGCTGGCAATCTCCTTTTCTTCCTGTCCCTTCTCTTAAGCATTTATATTTCTAACTGTAACCAGGCGTATTCATAAGCTTTCTCCGAGGAAAAGCAGTTAAGAGTCCCAGCCAGGCAGGAGCCATAATAGTGTAAAACACAGTAATGTCTGGCTGGAGCCCCAAACTGCATTAGACTGCTGTATAAATGCATCCTGTGTCACTGCTCTGTAAATGTGGCTTGCACAGTTCACATTGCTTCCCATTGTACAGCAGCTTTTCCAAGTGCCCCAGATATGGGAATAGGCAGCACTGTGCACAATGACTGGGATAGCTCGATGTCAGGACTGGATTGCTGTTTATCTTTGGGTGGCCTCCTCAAACAGAATCTTATTCGGTGAATGTTATTTTTCCGAGGTACTGTCACATTTGTCTGCTTCCATTCAAAGTGCATTTACATCAATAACATGGGGCCATACGTTCTTTTTCTGATCACCAGAACACATTCATTCTCCACTAGCAGAGCATCAAGGAATTAAACGCTGTTCAAGTCCCATTAAAATTGGATGAATTTTTCCTCCTGCTGTTATAGATAAGTACACAATTCAGAGGTGGGCATGACAGTATTCAGTACGGCTGTTTTTGTGGTTTATGGCTTTTAATGGTCATTTGGCAGATGAAACCATACAGGTAAGCCACATTAGTCAAGATAGTGCAGTAGTTTTTTTTATGATATTTGTACTGACACTAACTTAGAGTGCCCTCTGTAGAATCCAACCCTGAGGGCCACACGGATCCCTTCATCAGAGAAGGATTGGAATTGGAAAGAAGTATTTTATGAGATGCTGTTGGGGCTGCCAACTGCTTGGAGGTATTTGATCCACAGAGATTTGATCATGTTATGTATGCATGCTTGTAATGTTATATGATGTCTGTAACACTGAAAGTACCTTACACTGTACACACCTTACCTGTACACCAGAGGGTGCTGCTGCTGGAGACCTAAGGGTTGCCTGCACACTGCAGGTAACCCAGTATAAAAGGGAGCTCACAGATTGGTGTCTTAAAGGACTACAGTCTACACAGTTTGAGTACCATACCCTGCCTCGTGGAGTCATTACCATACACTATAGATCACATGACAGTTTTTCGCAGTTTGAAAATCTTACTGCATTTCCTTACAAGAGTTGGGTCTTCTGCCACCAGCCGTCATGCAAGAAGTTCTGGGAACCAGGAGGCTGCCCGTGAGCAGTGAAAGAAATGACACAGGCGCCAACTGTGAGTACAAAGTGACAGCTCTACTTTTCTCCAGGCACAATCGAGGAACCAACTAGGGGGGAGGCCATCTTAGACTGGGTGTTGTGTAATGAGAGAGGATTAATTAGCAATCTCATTGTGCGAGGCCCCTTGGGGAAGAGTGACCATAATATGGTGGAATTCTGCATTAGGATGGAGAATGAAACAGTTAATTCAGAGACCATGGTCCAGAACTTAAAGAAGGGTAACTTTGAAGGTATGAGGCGTGAATTGGCTAGGATAGATTGGCGAATGATACTTAAGGGGTTGACTGTGGATGGGCAATGGAAGACATTTAGAGACCGCATGGATGAATTACAACAATTGTACATTCCTGTCGGGCGTAAAAATAAAAAAGGGAAGGTGGCTCAACCGTGGCTATCGAGGGAAATCAGGGATAGTATTAAAGCCAAGGAAGTGGCATACAAATTGGCCAGAAATAGCAGCGAACCCGGGGACTGGGAGAAATTTTGAACTCAGCAGAGGAGGACAAAGGGTTTGATTAGGGCAGGGAAAATGGAGTACGAGAAGAAGCTTGCAAGGAACATTAAGGCGGATTGCAAAAGTTTCTATAGGTATGTAAAGAGAAAAAGGTTAGTAAAGACAAACGTAGGTTTCTTGCAGTCAGAATCAGGGGAAGTCATAACGGGGAACAAAGAAATGGCAGACCAATTGAACAAGTACTTTGGTTCGGTATTCACTAAGAGGACACAAACAACCTTCCAGGTATAAAAGGGGTCAGAGGGTCTAGTAAGGAGGAGGAACTGAGGGAAATCTTTATTAGTCGGGAAATTGTGTTGGGGAAATTGATGGGATTGAAGGCCAATAAATCCCCAGGGCCTGATGGACTGCATCCCAGAGTACTTAAGGAGGTGGCCTTGGAAATAGCGGATGCATTGACAGTCATTTTCCAACATTCCATTGACTCTGGATCAGTTCCTATCGAGTGGAGGGTAGCCAATGTAACCCCACTTTTTAAAAAAGGAGGGAGAGAGAAAACAGGGCCTGACCTCAGTAGTGGGTAAAATGATGGAATCAATTATTAAGGATGTCATAGCAGCGCATTTGGAAAATGGTGACATGATAGGTCCAAGTCAGCATGGATTTGTGAAAGGGAAATCATGCTTGACAAATCTTCTGGAATTTTTTGAGGATGTTTCCAGTAGAGTCGACAAGGGAGAACCAGTTGATGTGGTATATTTGGACTTTCAGAAGGCTTTCGACAAGGTCCCACACAAGAGATTAATGTGCAAAGTTAAAGCACATGGGATTGGGGGTAGTGTGCTGACATGGATTGAGAACTGGTTGTCAGACAGGAAGCAAAGAGTAGGAGTAAATGGGTACTTTTCAGAATGGCAGGCAGTGACTAGTGGGGTACCGCAAGGTTCTGTGCTGGGGCCCCAGCTGTTTACATTGTACATTAATGATTTAGACGAGGGGATTAAATGTAGTATCTCCAAATTTGCGGATGACACTAAGTTGGGTGGCAGTGTGAGCTGCGAGGAGGATGCTATGAGGCTGCAGAGTGACTTGGATAGGTTAGGTGAGTGGGCAAATGAATGGCAGATGAAGTATAATGTGGATAAATGTGAGGTTATCCACTTTGGTGGTAAAAACAGAGAGACAGACTATTATCTGAATGGTGACAGATTAGGAAAAGGGAAGGTGCAATGAGACCTGGGTGTCATGGTACATCAGTCATTGAAGGTTGGCATGCAGGTGCAGCAGGCGGTTAAGAAAGCAAATGGCATGTTGGCCTTCATAGCGAGGGGATTTGAGTACAGGGGCAGGGAGGTGTTGCTACAGTTGTACAGGGCCTTGGTGAGGCCACACCTGGAGTATTGTGTACAGTTTTGGTCTCCTAACTTGAGGAAGGACATTCTTGCTATTGAGGGAGTGCAGCGAAGATTCACCAGACTGATTCCCGGGATGGTGGGACTGACCTATCAAGAAAGACTGGATCAATTGGGCTTGTATTCACTGGAGTTCAGAAGAATGAGAGGGGACCTCATAGAAACGTTTAAAATTATGACGGGGTTAGACAGGTTAGATGCAGGAAGAATGTTCCCAATGTTGGGGAAGTGCAGAACCAGGGGTCACAGTCTAAGGTTAAGGGGTAAACCATTTAGGACCGAGATGAGGAGAAACTTCTTCACCCAGAGAGTGGTGAACCTGTGGAATTCTCTACCACAGAAAGTAGTTGAGGCCAATTCACTAAGTATGTTCAAAAGGGAGTTAGATGAAGTCCTTACTACTCGGGGGATCAAGGGGTATGGCGAGAAAGCAGGAAGAGGGTACTGAAGTTTCATGTTCAGCCATGAACTCATTGAATGGCGGTGCAGGCTAGAAGGGCTGAATGGCCTGCTCCTGCACCTATTTTCTATGTTTCTATGTTTCTGTGTTTAATCGTCCATTTCTAGAGACTCCCAGACTATCAGGGAGGATTAAACCTGACCCATACCTACTGACCTAGGCTAGAAGGAACATCAGCCAGTTATCTGGCTCCCTTTAAATGATGTGCTACTCTCTGCCTCAATAGCCATTTATGATAAAGCATCCAATGAACTCATATCTCTCATGAGAGTTTCCATCCCCTTGTTCCCCATTCCCCCAACAGTGGAAACAACCTTTTGCTATTTACCCAAAGTAAAGTCCCAGGTTTCACTTACCCCTTTACTGGCTGCTCCACTCTTGGCACTGCAGGAATGCTGGGCCCCGCACCGAGCCCCATACCCCCTTTCTGCCCCCCATCCAGCGCAATACGCATTCCCACCCCGCCCAAACCCCAATCTCCGTCTCCCCGACTCCCTCCTTATGAGTCCCCATCCCGCGACACACCAATCCACAATCTCTCAACCCCAACGGCTCTCTCCAGTGACCTCTCCCCTCCAACTCTTCACCCCAGCCCCCTCTCCACAGAGCCCCATTCTCTACTATCCTCACCCTCATCAAACCAGATCCCGTTCCCCTTCTCCCCTGAACCCCATCCGTGTCCCCCTCTCCCCGAACCCCATCCCTGTCCCCTCGCCCCTGAACCCCATCCATGTCCCCCTCTCCCCTGAACCCCATCCCCATCCCCCTCTCCCCGAACACCATCCCTGTCCCTCTCTCCCCTGAACGCCATCCGTGTCCCCCTCTCCCTGAACCCCATCCCTGTCCCCTCTGCCCTATCCCCCATCCCCCTCCCTCCTGACCCCGACCCTTGTCCCCCACTCTCCTGAACTCCAGTCACATGTCTCCCTCTCCCTCAAGCACCAATGATCCTATTCAGAGTTCCCTAACCCTAATTTACCCTCTTCCCTCTCCTGGTCACAAAAGATTCTCCACGAGCCGGTCCCATTCTCCAAAGTCAGCCCCACGTGATGACTTAATTAACTCCCCTCCATAATTTCCAAACAGCACGAGGTGGGTGGTGTCACTGGGCGGTGGGGCAAGGGGTGATGTCACTGGGCGGTGGGGCGAGGGATGATGTCACCGGGCAGTGGGCCGAGGGATGATGTCACCGGGCGGTGGGCCGAGGGATGATGTCACTGGGCGGTGAGGCAAGAGATGATGTCACTGGGCGGTGGGGTGGGGGTGATATCACTGGGCAGTGAGGTGGGGGTGATATCAGTGGGCCGAGGGATGATGTCACGGGGCGATGGGCCGAGGGATGATGTCACTGGGCGTTGGAGCAAGGGCTGATATCACTGGGCGGTGGAGCAAGAGGTGATGTCACTGGGCAGTGGGCCGAGGGATGATGTCATGGGGTGGTGGGCCGAGGGATGATGTCACCGGGCGTTGGGCCGAGGGATGATGTCACTGGGCGGTGGGGCGAGGGATGATGTCACTGGGCGGTGGGGTGAGGGATGATGTCACTGGGTGGTGGGGTGAGGGATGATGTCACTGGGCGGTGGGGCGAGAGGTGATGTCACTGGGCGGTGGGGCGAGAGGTGATGTCACTGGGCGGTGGGGCGAGGGATGATGTCACTGGGTGGTGGGGCGAGGGATGATGTCACTGGGCAGTGGGGCGAGGGTTGATGTCACTGGGCGGTGGGGCGAGAGGTGATGTCACTGGGCGGTGGGGCGAGGGATGATGTCACTGGGCGGTGGGGTGAGGGATGATGTCACTGGGCGGTGGGGTGAGGGATGATGTCACTGGGCGGTGGGGTGAGGGATGATGTCACTGGGCAGTGGGGCGAGGGTTGATGTCATTGGGCAGTGGGGCGAGAGGTGATGTCACTGGGTGGTGGGGCGAGGGATGATGTCACTGGGCGGTGGGGTGAGGGATGATGTCACTGGGCGGTGGGGTGAGGGATGATGTCACTGGGCGGTGGGGTGAGGGATGATGTCACTGGGCGGTGGGGCGAGGGATGATGTCACTGGGCGGTGGGGTGAGGGATGATGTCACTGGGCGGTGGGGTGAGGGATGATGTCACTGGGCGGTGGGGCGAGGGATGATGTCACTGGGCGGTGGGGTGAGGGATGATGTCACTGGGCGGTGGGGCGAGGGATGATGTCACTGGGCGGTGGGGCGAGGGATGATGTCACTGGGCGGTGGGGCGAGGGATGATGTCACTGGGTGGTGGGGATGGCGTTCTGTCACCGGACGGAGGGCCAGAGGTGATGCCACTGGCCGGAGGGGCGTTGAGGCAGGGGTGATATCGCTGGCCGGAGAGGCGGAGGGGTGAAGGTGACGTCACTAGGCGGAGGGGTGGGCCCATTGCTGTGGCGAGAAATTTAAAGGGATCTGATGGTGAGTGGGTGCACGGGGACCAGTAGCGGGGGAAAGTTGCATGTTTTTCCGGGGTTGCAAGACGTGATGCCGAGGAGATTCCTCTGCTATTCCGGGAGATCTGGGGCCGTGCAGTGGTGTTAGAGCGATGCACAGAACCAATGGTGCCAATGAAGAAAAATTCTGATTAAGAAGGATTCTGCAAATAGGTCGAGGGTACTAAAACCTTTATAGAACACAAGCCTGCTGGATGAGTAATTTATTAATAAGGTCAAATGGTCAAAATAAATTGCATCGGGAAATAGAGGTGAACTCATTAATTTCAGTTTTCATATGACAACTTTACTGCCTGTTGGGGGGGGTTAAGAATTACTTAAGGGACCCAATTTAATTAGGGAGTTAAACAAAGCGATGTGTAAGAAATACACAATCCGATCTATTTAGCTTTTATTTGTGATTTCCTATATAGGAGCTGTTAATGACTCACAGCCTCCTTTGGTTAGAGAATGGGAATGTGAAGGCCATAATTGGTGTATCAGAACCACCCACCCTCATTGCCAGCAAGCGTGGGAGGCAAACGCGGGGCTCATGGCTACAGCCAATGCTGTTTCTTGATCACTTCAACTGTGCCAGTTTTTTTTCTCTGGGTCCTTGGATTTTATCATCGTGTAGCAGCGCCTCTGGGGACCGAAGTGTCATACTGTAAAACTCATCCCCAGCTGGGGAACTTGCATACAGATGGCCTGAGTTTCAGCCACCTGATTGCAATTTCAATTAATGTACAATTTAGACTTTTTCAAAAATGGGCATTGTCGTCCTCTTGGGAGGTAAAGTAGGGTTTAGCATTTAGATACATTTCATTTTTGTATCTGGAGTGTTCAAAATCTGAAAATTAAAGTTAACGCAAATTTAGATAAGCAAGCAGGCGTCCACTAGACTGGTATATTCAGACACATGTTAGAACTAGAGACCAGAGAACTGGATGCATGCATCCTCTCAATTATAAGCCCCATCGCTCAAACATACTGGCCTCAATTTTAACTCCCATCCCCACCTCCCCTTGGAAACAGGCAGGGGGCTGTTAAAATGGAGTAGAGGACTTATCCATTTACCCCAAGCTGGTGGGGTCCTCTTTAACTATGCAAACCGGGCTCTGATGTTGTCATCGGCACCCGATCTGCCATTTTAACCTGTGGACTGAGTGGTAAGGTCTGAGGAGTCCATTGTTTTCTCCTGTTCCCACCAGGTTTACACACGTCAAATGGACATTAAAGATCCCCATGGTCCTATTTTGAAGAAGAGCGGGGAGGTTGTCCCCAGTGTCCTACCAATAATTATCCCTCAACCAACATCACTAAAAACAGGTTGATCATTATCACCTTGCAGTTTGTGGGAACTTGCTGTGCGCAAATTGGCTGCTGCATTTCCTACATGATCGCCAATGAAGTACTTTGGAAGTGTAGTCACTGCTGTAAACTGCTTGTGGGTGTTCTGAGGTCATGAAATAGGTTACACATTCAGTCCATAAGCGTGATCCAGAGCATGTCACTTTAATTCTCCGCTCCACTCCCACTTTGATCTCTCCACCCTCGGCCTCCTGCACTGTTCCAATGAAGCTCAGTGTAAGCTCGAGGAACAGCACCTCATCTTTCGTTTAGGCACGTTACAGCCTTCTGGACTCAACATCCAGTTCAACAATTTCAGACCATAACCTCTGCCCCTATTTTATTGCTATTTTTTTTCTCTTTCCCACGGAGGCAGTTGATCATTCTGCCATCTCCACTTACACCCTATCTAGACTCACCTTTTGTTTCTTAACTTGTCCCATTACCAGCTCCTTTTACCTCGCACCATCATCTCTTTTGTCATTTTATCTCTTCTGCCTTCCACCCTATCACAGACCTTCCCTTTTGTTCTTTCCTCTTCTCATCCCTTTCCCCGCCCCTACACTTGCTTAAAACCTGTTACCTCTCTAACTTTTTCCAGTTCTGCCGAAGGGTCATCGACCTGAAACATTAACTGTTTCTCTCTGCACAGACACTGCCTGACCTGTTGAGTATTTCCAGCATTTTCTGCTACTACTCCAGATTTCCAGCATCCGCAGTATATTGCTTTTGGATTAGGCTATGTTAAGGATTATTTAAGGATAGAATGTGTCTTCACACAGGCAGCAAGCTCCACATGAGGTGAGTGCTATGTCTGAGGTAGCTTCTTGCCTGTTAGCATCCAGAAGAGAATTGCTGTAGTTTCACACAGTTGCTGCTGATACAAAGTTCATTATGATCGGGGTTGCTTCAGCAATCTCCTACATATTGTTATATGTCTTCAGATGCTCTAATAATGACTCCACAAGGCACTGTGTTGTGCTTGAGCTGTAGTGACCTTAGTCCTTTATTGGTAACTCCAGAGGGAGGATCACACATGGTGGCCTGCCTTTTATACTAGGCTGGGTACACCTGTACAGGTAACCTACAAGTCTCCCACTGCAGTGCCCTCTGGTGGCACACCTTGTGATAGTACAAGCAGTAACCATGTAGGATGCATGACACTTACTAAACGGGGTTATTTCAAATTCCATTAAACTAAAACCACATATTGCCATGATTTTATTAGAGAGTTTAAATTATTAAAAGAGCCATTTATCCTCTTTCTCCTTCAGCAAGGAAAATACAGCTCTAGCTTCCTATTTACCCCCATACCTCCCTCCACCCCACCTCCTCCCCCCGCCTCCCACCCCAAAAGCATCTATATCTCTACTTTCCAAGGGAGGTAGACAGATCAAATAATAGCTAATATTGCATGTACTGTTCTACTCATAATCAGAAATAGGAGCAGTGCAGAATGAGCAGACCACATCTTTATTACAGAGCTTAAATTTGTGGGTGGTCTTGTGGGGAATGATTACAGGAAACTTTGCAGAGCTGTGGTTTTTATTTGGCTGTATATCCAGTGGAGTAACTGTGCTTTGCCAAACCAATATGGAATGGGATGGGGAGAGGGGAGAGTACCACAGCATAAAATCAGTATCCCTGACATATCCTTCACTTCAAGGCATTTTGTAGTGGCAATCTATATCTTGACAGAAAAAAATTATACACAGTATTTTTTTTTCAGAACTGCTGCGTATTTGTTCATTGAGTAAAAAATGCAAAGTTTTTCCAATAATTTTCTCCCCTCCTTTTCTGAGGGTACTGATTATTACTGGGTACAGTTCTCGGAACGCTGGCAGTGCCCTAGTATGTCACTTCTCAGAAAGAAACCATCTGTGGTTGGAGAATATTGCTCGAGACATTTCAAAATCCACAAGATGTTTTTATGAGGTAGATTTTTGCCTTCACTGCCTGGGTGGTAATCTAGTTTTGTGCATTGTCCACCTATAGTTCAACCCACCTGCCCAATGTTCCTCCCATTAAAATCAATGGAATGAAAATTGGACTGGTCCATAAAGGGGCAGGCAGTTCGTTCCGGCAGATTACCACTCAGGCGATGAAAATGAGAATCGATCCTTACTTATCAGGGTTGCTCCCCAGCTCCTTCTCCTATTTGTAACCTTTATTGACTGCTCATTGCAGATTGATTGGTTCCATACACACTTATTCTTTCATTGGACGGTTATGTACCCTGTAAAGTCCTATCCACTCAGTACAGATTCACACGAGGCATGTAATGAAGTCAAGGTCACTCTGGACCTGCACCTTTATTTCACAGCTCTGGAATACTGCACTTGCCTGAGACGTGTTTTTATATACCTGTCTCTTGCAAGTGCACCCCCAGTGGTAAGGTATGCTGGTGGTTACAGATCATATCTTATTACAGTCATGTATAGCATGTTAGGATATAGTTATATATAATAATGTAAGATACATGACATCACCCTCCCCCAAGGTCTTATTGTCTTTATAAGTTCAGTCTCTCAGGTGGTCTACACTCTCGCGTGGAGCGTCTGAGTTGTGGTTCATTTGTTTGCCTTGGTGTCTGTTTTTCTTTGGGTGTGGTTTCTGGTATCTCACCTGGGCTGTCTGTTTCGATTGGTGTGATTGTTGTTAACTCACCTGGGCTGTCTGTTGGGATTGCCCTTTCCTCAGGCTGTTCTCTCTGTCTATCCACCAGGTGTGGTGCGAGTTCCACATTGTAGTCTGCCTCTAGTTCCGCAGTGTTGTTGGTAAATCTGCTTTTGACTTGGTCGACATGCCTCCGGCAGGTTTTGCCATTGTCCATTTGTACTGCCAGTAGCCTGTTTCCTTCCTTGCCCGTTACTGTCCCTGCAAGCCATTTGGGACCCCTGCCATAGTTTAGTACAAACACTTTGTCCCCTATCTCATTCCATCTCCCACTCGAATTTCTGTCATGGTACTCAGTCAGCTTACGGCGCTTTGCCTCAACGATTTCGTGCATGTCTGGGAGGATTAATGAGAGCCTTGTTTTTAAAGTCCTTTTCATCAACAGTTGCGTGGGGGGGATCCCAGTCAGTGAGTGCGGACGAGATCTGTATGCCAGCAGCAGTCAGGACAGGCAACCCTGCAGCGTGGGATCTTGGATTTTAAGCATGCCTTGTTTAATGATTTGCACTGCTCTCTCTGCCTGGCCATTGAAGGCTGGCTTGAACGGTGCCGTCTTGACGTGATTTATGCCGTGGTCAATTATAAAGTCTTGGAATTCTGCACGGACCATTGTCACTGACCAATATGTCAGGGATTCCGTGCGTTGCAAACATGGTTGCGAGGCTCTCCACAGTGGTGGAGGTTGTGCTCGAGTTTAAAATGGTGCATTCGATCCACTTTGAAAATGCATCTACAACTACGAGGAACATTTTGCCCATGAATGGGACCGCATAGTCTACGTGCGCTCGCGACCACGGTTTGGTAGGCCAGGGCCAGGGGCTCAGTGGGCCGCCCTGGGGGCATTGCTGAGTTGGGCACAAACGGTGCACCTTCGGACGTAGAGCTCCAAGTCTGCGTCAATACCAGGTCACCAGACGTGGGATCTGGCTATGGCCTTCATGAGAACGATCCCCGGGTGCTCGCGGTGGAGCTCACGGACAAATGCATCTCTGCCTCGCAGAGGCATGACTACTCGGCTGCCCCACATCAGGCAGTCTGCTTGTAGTGATAGCTCATGCATGCGCCTGTGAAAGGGTTTCAATTCCTCGGGGCAGGCATCGCGAGCCTCTGCCCAGTCACCGGTTAGGACACATCTTTTTACTAAGGATAACGTGGGGTCGCTGGCCGTCCAGGCTCTGATTTGGCGAGCCGTCATGGGCGAACCTGTGGACTCAAAGGCATTGATTGCCATGACTATCTCACAGTCCTATTCATCAGATGCTTCCGTGGTCGCCAGGGGTAGCCTGCTGAGCGCATCGGCACAGTTGTCTGTGCCTGGTCTGTGCCTTATGGTATAGTCGTAGGATGCCAGCATGAGTGCCCACCGTTGAATTCGCGCCGAGGCATTGGCGTTTATTGCCTTGCTCTCGGATAGGAGGGAGGTGAGGGGCTTGTGGTTGGTTTCTAACGCGAACTTGGCCCCGAAAAGGTATTAGTGCATCTTTTTGACACCATACACGCACGCGAGCGCCTGCTTCTCTACCATTCCGTACCCGCGCTCCGCCCGCGAAAGTGACCTGGAGGCATAAGCTATGGGTTGTAATTTGCCCGCACTATTGACATGTTGCAAAATGCACCCGACCCCATACGCTGACGCATCGCATGTGAGAACTAGCTTTTTACCTGGGTCAAAGAAAGTCAAAACACTGTTGGAGCACAGAAGATTGCTTGCCTTATTGAAGGCGCGTTCCTGGGTGTCCCCCCAAAACCAATCGCACCCCTTCCTGAGTAGCACATGGAGAGGCTCCAGCAGCGTGCTTAAGTTCTGCATAAAGTTCCCAAAGTAATTGAGTAGCCCGAGAAAGGCGCGCAGTTCTGAGACATTCCGGGGCCTGGGTGCCAGGCGAATTGCTTCTGTTTTGGACTCTGTTGGGCGGATTCCATCAGCGGCAATTCTTCTGCCCAAAAATTCAACCTCGGTTGCGAGAAACAGGCACTTGGATTTCTTGACTCGTAGGCCTACCCAATCCAACCGCTTTAGTACTTCCTCCAAATTATGGAGATGGGAGTCGGTGTCCCTGCCCGTGATAAGTACGTCGTCTTGAAATACAACCGTCCACGGGATGGACTTGAGCAGACTCTCCATGTTGCGCTGGAATATGGCAGCTGCCGACCTGATGCCGAATGGGCATCGATTGTACATGAAAAGGCCTCGATGTGTGTTGATGGTGGTGAGTAACTTTGATTCCTCGGTTAATTCTTGCATCATGTACACAGATGTGAGGTCTAATTTTGAGAAAAGTTTACCTCCAGCCAATGTGGCAAATAAGTCCTCCACTCTGGGCAGCGGGTACTGGTCCTGTAGGGAGACTCTGTTTATGGTAGATTTATAGTCCCCACAGATTCGTACGGATCCATCAGGCTTCATGACTGGGACGATGGGACTTGCCCAGTCGCTAAATTCCACAGGTGATATAATGCCTTCCCGCAGAAGCCTGTCTAGTTTATGTTGAATCTTTTCCCTCATCACATAGGGTACAGCTCTGGCCTTGTGATGGACCAGTCTAGCATCCTGTGTGATGCAGATTTTCACTTTGGTCCCTTTGAAAGTGCCCACACCTGGCTGAAAGAGATGTTCAAATCGCTTTATAACTGTTGAGCATGAGGTCCGTTCCCCTAATAACATGGCATGGACATCATCCCATTTCCAGTTTAGTTTTGCCAGCCAGCTTCTCCCCAGCAGTGCCGGGGTTCTCCGGGGAGAATCCACAGGGGAAGTCGGTTCACTGTCCCTTTGTGTGTGACAGAGAGCATGGCGCTGCCGAGGACTGGTACGATTTCTTTGGTATAGGTCCTTAGTTTGGTGTCGACCCTTGTGAGTTTTGGTCTGTCTCTTTTATGCGGCCACAGTTGTTCAAATTGTTGAGCGCCCATGAGAGATTGACTCGCTCCTGTATCCAGCTCCATGTTGACAGATATCCCGTTGAGTAGGACCCTCATCATTATAGGAGGCGTCCTTCCATAGGAGCAGCGGCCATTGATCGTGTTGACCCGCTGTACACCGGTGTCCCGGGTACTGTCCCCACCATCTTCTGGTCCGCTTTCCGACCCATCCGATTCGTATACCTGTCGAGCTGCTGGTTTTTTGCACATGCGGGCCAAATGCCCTGTATATTCACAATTTCTGCAAACAGCCTGCTGAAATCGACAACCTCTTGACAAGTGCCCACCCCCACACCTCCAGCACAGACTGCTTGCAAAGAATGAGCTGCGTCTGGCTGATCTCTCTTGAGCTTCTCTCAGTTTGTAATTGATTGCTCGCATTGTGGGTTGATGAGGTGTGAACGGCCGTTCCTGTGGCCCTTGATGGCTTCTGTTGCCACTGCTTGCTGTCGAAAGCCTGTTCTGCCGGTTTTGTCTGTGTGTGGGGGTAGCAGCTTGTCTAATGCTGTGAACTCCTTGTTCCATTATTTCGTTAGTTGTAATACCTGCATTGTAAATCAACCTCGTTTCTTCTTCCCCTACCAAGAATGTCTGTGCAACCAGTGCTGCTGCCTCTAAGTTCAGGTTCTTGGTCTCTATGAGCTTTAGGAATATGCCTGCATGGCCTATTCCTTCAATGAAAAAGTCTCTCAGCATTTCTCTCCTCAGTTCATCGTTGAACTCACATAAACTAGCCAACCTCCGAAGTTCCGCCACGAAGTCGGGTATGCTCCGGCCCACACAGCGTCTGTAGTTGTAGAACCTGTGTCTGGCCATGTTTAGGCTGCTCGCTGGCTTCAGGTGGTCTCTTGCCAGTGTGTTCAATTCTTCAAACGACTTGCTTGCTGGTTTCTCGGGTGCCAACAGATCCTTCATTAAAGCGTATGTTTTCGAGCCACAGCTGGTCAAGAGATGGGCTCTTCTCTTGTCTGCCTTATCGTCGCCTAACCAGTCTTTGGTTACAAAGCTTTGCTGGAGCCTTTCTATAAAGACCTCCCAATTGTCTCCCGCATTGTACTTTTCATCTGATCCGTTGTTCGCCATTCTGTGGATTCTGTAATCCCGTAACTCGTCGCCACTGTAAAGTCCTGTCCCCTCAGTACAGATTCACACGAGGCATGTAGTGAAGTCAAGGTCACTCTGGACCTGCACCTTTTATTTCACAGCTCTGGAATGCTGCACTTGCCTGAGACCTGTCCTTATATACCTGTCTCTTGCAAGTGCACCCCTGGTGGTAAGGTATGCTGGTGGTTACAGGTCATATCTTATTACAGTCATGTATAGCATGTTAGGATACAGTTATATATAATATTGTAAGATACATGACATACCCGATCTGTCTACTTGCAATTGGTACATTCTCAGTTGTTCACTTGTGATTTGTGGCTGTTTATAAATCAGAATTATTATTCTGTTGCTGAGGTGCTGCCATGTACCTTTCGGCCACAGTATTAGTGTTTTATTGTTTGGTGAAGGAACTGTGCATTTAGGCTCCAGAACAGAAGTACGCAGAATTAAATTGATTGGCTTCCTATTTTTAATGTTTGGTTTGTAACAAAGTATACTCCGGAATATGATGGACAAAATGTGCCCTAAATACATCGGGGCAGAATATGCTCGGCTGCCGTAACTTTGGCATAAGATTAGCAGAAACCCTGGAAAACAGCATAAACACTGTTACAGCAGTTGAATGGGACAACCCCAGTGGAAACTCTACTCCATTGTTTTAAGATAGATAGACAGAGAGACAGAGAGACAGACAGCGACAGTGATCTCAAATGAATATACTGTACTTCTATGCTTTTCTGTCAAGACAATTAATTGGTTAGAAGAGGACAGTTCACCAGTGCGGAAGTAGAGGTCCAGTCGTCTCTGAAGGCGGAGGAAAGGCGAACCGCCGTCATAGAAGAGGAGGAGGCCCAAACGTTGTCGTGGAGGAGAGGCACAGCGGCCGCCGCTGGAGAGGCCTGATCACTGCTCGAGAGGCCTGGTTACCGCTGGAGAGGCCTGGTCGCCACTGGAGAGGCCTGGCCGCTGCTGGGGAAAGGCCTGGTCGCCGCTAGAGAGGCTTGGTCGCCGCTGGAGAGGCCTGGTCATTATTGGAGAGGCCTGGTCACCGCTGGAGAGGCCTGGTCGCCGCTGGAGAGGCCTGGCCGCCGCTGGGGAGGCCTGGTCGCCATTGGAGAGAGGCCTGGTCACCGCTGGAGAGGCCTGGTCACCGCTGGAGAGGCCTGGTCACCGCTGGAGAGGCCTGGTCACCGCTGGAGAGGCCTGGCCTCTGCTGGGGAAAGGCCTGGTCGCCGCTAGAGAGGCCTGGTCACTGCTGGAGAGGCCCGGTCGCCGCTGGGGAGAGGCCCGGTCACCGCTGGAGAGGTCGTCTTCTCCCTATGGCCGAGGAGCTCCTCCTGGAGTCACAGTGCGGATTTCGTCCACCACGGAGCACAATGGTCAGGATTTTTTCAGCGCGACAGCTACAGGAAAAATGCAAGGAACAGCGCAGCCCTTATACATGGCCTTCTTTGACCTTACAAAGGCCTTTGACACTGTCAACTGCGAGGGCTTATGGAGTGTCCTCCTCCGTTTTGGATGCCCCCAAAAGTTCGTCAACATCCTCCGCCTGCTCCACGACGACATGCAGGCCGTGATCCTTAACAATGGATCCATTACAGACCCAATCCACGTCCGGTCCGGGGTCAAACCGGGCTGCGTCATCACTCCAACTGTCTTCTCAATCTTCCTCGCTGCCATGCTTCACCCCACAGCCAACAAACTCCCCGCTGGAGTGGAACTAAACTACAGAACCGGTGGGAACCTGTTCAACCTTCGCCGTCTCCAGGCCAGGTCCAAGACCACCCCAACCTCTGTCGTCAAGCTACAGTACGCGGATGATGCCTGCGTCTCCGTACATACTGAGGCTGAACTCCAGGACATAGTCGACGTATTTACAGAGGTGTACGAAAGCATGGGCCTTACGCTAAACATCTGTAAGACAAACTCCTCCACCAGCCTATCCTCGCCGCACAGCACTGCCCCCCAGTCATCAAGATCCACAGCACGGCCCTGGACAATGTGGATCATTTCCCATATCTCGGGAACCTCCTATCATCAAAGGCAGACATTGATGACGACATCCAACACTGCCTCCAGTGCACCAGTGCTGTCTTCGACCGCCTGAGGAAAAGAGTGTTTGAAGAGCAGACCCACAAAACTGTCACCAAGCTCATGGTCGACAGGACTATAGTGATACCTGCCCTCCTGTATGGCTCAGAGACATGGACCATGTACAGTAGACACCTCAAGTCGCTGGAGAAATACTGTAAAGTCCTGTCCCCTCAGTACAGATTCACACGAGGCATGTAGTGAAGTCAAGGTCACTCTGGACCTGCACCTTTACTTCACAGCTCTGGAATGCTGCACTTGCCTGAGCCCTGTCCTTATATACCTGTCTCTTGCAAGTGCACCCCTGGTGGTAAGGTATGCTGGTGGTTACAGGTCATATCTTATTACAGTCATGTATAGCATGTTAGGATACAGTTATATACAATAATGTAAGATACATGACAAATACCACCAACGATGTCTCCGCAAGATCCGACAAATCCCCTGGGAGGACAGACGCGCCAACATTAGCGTCCCTGACCAAGCCAACATCCCCAGCATTGAAGCACTGACCACACTTGATCAACTCCGCTGGGCAGGCCACATTGTCCGCATGCCAGACACAAAACTCCCAAAGCAAGCGCTCTATTCGGAACTCCATCACGGCAAACGAGCCAAAGGTGGACAGAGGAAACGTTACAAGGACACCCTCAAAGCTTCCCTGATCAAGTGCAACATCCCCAATGACACCTGGGAGTCCCTGGCCAAAGACCGCCCGAAGTGGAGGAAGTGCATCCGGGAGGGTGCTGACCACCTCGAGTCTCATCGCCGAGAGCATGCAGAAATCAAGGGCAGGCAGCGGAAACAACGTGCGGCAAACCAGTCCCACCCTCCCCTTCCCTCAGTGACTATCTGTCCCACCTATGGATCATGAATTGGACTGTTCAGCCACCTAAGGGCTCATTTTAAGAGTGGAAATAAGTCTTCCTCGATTCCGAGGGACTGCCGATGATGATGATAATTGGTTGAACAAATGTCATAACCTTATATTTTCTAAGAAGTCTGAAACTTTATCCAGTCCATTTCTTCCATTCATTCTGTTAAGCCCCTTAGAGATGACTGATCTTACCATTCCAATATATCCTTCCTTCTGGCCTGTTGGAGTATCTCTTTGATTCATTCTAATTCTGACAGCCTTAATCTTACCTTGTAAGAGAAGCTTTGGTTCAGTACCAGCCCGAACATCAGTTCTGAGTATTTGAAGAAAACACGTTGACATTGTGCCACGGCGTTACATTGGGGGCCAATTTCACAAACAGAAAGGGGCAAAGTTAGCCATTGTCGGCCTGCTCACTGCACCTTCCTACTGGCAGCCTCAATAAAACGTACCCTGATTTAGGTTTCCCTTCTTATACCCAGTGTCAGAGAACTGGACAAAAACGCACAAGTTCATCTTTTCGCAAGAGAAGCCAGGCTGTCGAGTGTTCCTAAAGGGAGGATGACACAGTTCTGCAGGAGGGAAACACCATGGAGCCTGGTGGCAGCTATATGCATTTGCCATTCCCCCACCCTTCCCATTCCTGTCCTTTTTCCATTGCACTGCATGTGTCTTTTGCTTGGATGTCTTGCTCTTGTGGTGTCAAAGTCTGATCTATCACCGTCTCAGCTCCCACCCTTTCCTCAATAAGCAAACCTCATTCTGAGCCACCCTTTGAGTTTGCCTATTATTCTGTCCATGTTCCTTTTGCACACCTGCGTAATCATGGCTGTTTATTTATAACTGATATACCATTTTTTAAATATCATTGCGCCGTAATTAGGATCTTAGCGCTGTTTGTTTTGTGCACGATTGTGTATGTGAAATTTTAAAACACACAGGGAGAAATACACCTTCGAGCACATGTCTAAAACGTGGGCAACAGTGCACAGTTTAAGCAGTTGAGATACAAGGAATTTAGATTGAAGAATATTTTGCAGAAAACTATGTTTTAAACTTTGAAACCATGCATTGTTAACCACAAAGTAAAACCCATCATTGTTTTATTTTATGTTTTCCCTTGACTTTAACCTGGGCTAGAAGGCACTGAATATGGTCCTGACATCCGCACTTTAAATAGTTGAGCTATTTGTGCCATAACGGATTTTTTTTCTGGTTTCAGTAATGGTGGAGCAACAACAGAGGGGGTTATTGGAACCGAACCAGCCCACTCGGAAATGGCAGGATTGGGTCAGCTGCACATAAACGGAGGGTAAAATACGGCCGGGGTGTAAAGCGAGCGGCCAATTCTACCCTATGAGCTTCCCGCTGGGCGAGTTAGGTTAAAATTCTTCCCAGATTCTCTAAACCCACTGCTCTGGAAATGTGTCGAAAACACACACTTCAATCCGTTTGCCAGCTGTTTGAAGGACTCCCCTCTGCCCCTAAAATAAAACAAAACCAGACAGTGTCTTAATAACTTGCAGTTGCACACAGTTGCAACGCTGACTGATGACCTGTTTGGTGACAGACCTGGAGCGGTTGAGCAGTAACATCAGCAGGAGTTGATTAATTGGGACATTAGAGAACTTCTGGTTCAAGTCTGCTATTTCCAGGAGTGATTACCTCGGTATTATATCTAAGTGCAAGATATTTATGCTGCATGATATGGTTTAGTGGACTCTGAGCCCTGTCTCAAAGCACTTTCCCACGCAGCAATGATGGCTAAAATGGATTTTAAAATCACATTACACTAAATGCAGAATAGCCATGTGAAACATTGAAAGGCCTCCGACAGCCAGGAACAGAAAGAATTTCAACTGGTGCTGAAGAACCAGTCAGGAGTGGTTTCATATTCTGAAGGTATCATCACAGAGAATAAAACATAGAAACATAGAAAATAGATGCAGGAGCAGGCCATTCGGCCCTTCGAGCATACACCACCATTCAATATGATCATGGCTGATCATGCAACTTCAGTACCCCATTCCTGCTTTCTCTCCATACCCCTTGATCCCTTTAGCAGTAAGGGCCACATCTAACTCCCTTTTTAATGTATCTAATGAACTGGCATCAACAACTTTCTGTGGTAGAGAATTCCACAAGTTCACAATTCTTTGAGTGAAGAAGTTTCTCCTCATCTCAGTCCTAAATGGCTTACCCCTTATCCTTAGACTGTGACCCCTGGTTTTGGACTTCCCCAACATCAGGAACATTCTTCCTGCATCTAAACTGTCAAGTCCCATCAGATTTTATATGTTTCTATGAGATCCCCTCTCATCCTTCTAAACTCCAGTGAATATAAGCCTAGTCGATCCAGTCTTTCCTCATATGTCAGTCCTGCCATCCCGGGAATCAGTCTGGTGAACCTTCGCTGCACTCCCTCAATAGCAAGAATGTCCCTCCTCAGATTAGGTGATCAAAACTGTACACAATATTCCAGGTGAGGCCTCACCAAGGCCCTGTACAACTGCAGTAAGACCTCCCTGCTCCTATACTCAAATCCCCTCGCTATGAAGGCCAACATGCCATTTGCCTTCTTCACCGCCTGCTGTAACTGTATGCCAACTTTCAATGACTGATGTACCATGACACCCCCAAACCTGAGCTCAGTTTCATTTATTTTGGTGGCGGATTGGATGGGGGGGCAGGGGGGAGGGGGGAAGGCAGGGGCGGGGTGAATGAATGGAGAGTGAATGCTTTTAGTTTGGATTTGACTGTTTTTAATTATAGTTTAGAGATATAACAACTCCACAGATGTGCAGAAAGAACAGATGTCCTGAAAGAATATTTTTCTCAATCCAAAGAGAAACAACTAGCAATATAGGAAGGAACATAGGGATAAGAGGAGGCCATTCAGCCCTCAAGTCTGTTCTGCCATTCAATTAGATGATGATTGTACGAGAGTTCTGCACCAATAAAGTGGCAGTGTTTGTAGACATAGACATCTGATTATAAGCTGGAACCGCTGCTGGAGGGGATGCCGGTTTAAACAGACCAAACTGAACATCAACCACACCCCCACAGTGCAGAACTGCCAACCTTTGCCTCAGTCCTTCTTTGGTAGAGAGACGTGCCAGGGCCCCTAGCACCCATGCCTGTTGTAATACAAGATGGATTGTCTGAGAGCCTGGGTGCAGCCATGCACCTCTGTGCAGTGCTTGTCAGTGTTTGCAGCACCTCAATGCTGCAGAACACTGACAGCACTGCTGTCAAAAATATATGTGGACATAATCCCTTTAAGGAAACCGGCTGATGATCCGTCATCAAATGATGTCATCAGATCCGCTTCCTTTTCATTGGCTGGGAACTTTGCAGGGCGGGCTTAACAAGCCCAGTCAGGGGAAAGTCGTGAGGGAAGCTGACATGGAGCCAGGAGCTTGGTTCCAATCCACCCCCAATGTTTCCCACCTCACTCCCACCTCAGTAGGAGAAATTGCAACCCTGGTCTGGCTTCCTCCCCTTCACTCTGCTCTCTGTTTGACATCTCGCCTCATTGTCCAGTCAGATAGGAACTCAGCATGTGGACGATTGCAGAGACCAATCCTTCATTATAGTTCCAGTTGATTCCCAAATCTTTTTCACTCGTACCTAAACGCAAACAGTGAACTCCTGTTCACTATTGAGGTATGCACTGGAAGGAGTATAGGCCCCACCTCTCTGGCAGTAAATCCCCTGCAGACGGACCACAGTACTCAGGCTGAAAACCACAAATCAGAGTTATTGAGAAATAACTGAAGAAAGCAATAAACAAGCAGAGTTAGCGAGATAGCAAGAAGGGACTGAAAGATGGGCTCCCAGTCACTTTGTGAGCCTCTCTTACCTCTTGTTGGCAAACAGATTAAAAAACAAGTAAAAATGTACTTTCACAATTAATTTAATCTGTCAATCCAAAATGGATTTCCAAAGGCACTCAGGATCCTGACAAGCAATTCACACATCTTCAGGACAAATCAAAATGGTGATAGTCTAGCTCTCCAGAGCACCAATAGGACAATTGCAAAGGTCATTCATTGGACTGCATTTTCATCATTTAGCCCTACCACCAGTTTTCCGGTGGTATTTCGGTGCTATTTAAAAATTGCATTTTTTTTTTTCACCACTGAAATACCACTTTCACTCAAGGCCGCTATTTTCATCAAATATGACCATTGGTAGGGCTAACTCTATTTTGTTCTTAGTGCAACACTCAAAGTATAATGGGTGGCATTTTTGTGGGTGGTAAAAATGTTGGTATTGATGAATTTACCTTTGATGGTAATTTTTGGTGGAATTTCGGTGTTGGAGTCTTGGCTGCAGGTTAAAGAATTGCAGGGTGGGAGCTGATGCTTTTTTGATGTTTTTATTCTTGCTGTTGATGTTGTAGATCTTGTAGTTTTTCTTGTGGTGTTACTGTTGTTATATTGTTGTTGTTGCAAAAACTTTTAAAGCGTTGAAGTCAAGAAGTTATTTATTTATTGACTTTTATACTTTTCAAAGTTTACAACATTTTATAAAATATTGTTAAACCTAACTATTCTTGTACTGTGTCTAACTTTTAGAAAATGAAGGGTAAAACTCAACGATAGAGTGGGCGGTAAAGGTGAACCGTAGCTCTCACTGTTCAAGCACAGCGTTGATTTATGAACTGTTGATGTCCTCAAGTATCCTCAAATGTTCCCAAAATGTTCTAAAATGTCCTCCAATTTTCTTAAAGATCCTTCAAAATGTCCTCCAATTTTCTTAAATAGCCTTAAAATATCCTCCAATTTTCTCAAATAATCCACTAAAAGCCTCAAATAACCTTACAATCTAACTCTGAACTCACATAAAGATGTCTGTGTAAACCTCGGCCTTCTCTCATGTGGAATGGACTGCAGCTCAATTTTTTAAAATGGTGTCCGTAGCACTGAATTTGATCAGATAAGATCAGATAAGATGGCACTTTACTCGGTGGTAATTTAGGCCCGTGGTAAAACTGGTGGTATTGATGAACTTACCTCTGGTGGTAATTTTCGGTGGTATTTCGATGATGCACACTTAATGATGTCATAAAAACAGCAAAAAAATAAGATCGGTGATATTTTTTAACCACCAGTGGTAAATCACTGATGAATTTAACACTGGTGGTATTTCGGTGCTAAATTATGAAATCGGCGATATTTCAGTGGTACTCTGTGATAAATTTACCACCGGTGGTATTTTCGGTGGTAAATGGGTGGTAAATCGATGGTTATTGATCAAAAAAAATGACGAAAATCTAACCCATAGACTAAATGTGGACAGATAACAGCCAAGTGGACAGTATTAATTACTTCTGTCACTTGAATAGTTATGTCAATTAGCTCGGTCCTAAGTAATGCACATGCCTGTTCAAACAGTCAAACTATTCTGCTTTGGTGAAGAGGTTTGCCTCCAATCAATCAACATTACAAGGGATGAACCACATCCTTGTTGGTTGCTGCAAGCCAATTTAAGTATTCCATACCTGCCCCCATATAGAGACACGCAGGCAAACTTCCCAGAACCCAAGATACATTCAAAATTCTCGTAAGTCCTGGCAAACGATAAAAATGTAACACAGAGATTTGTATGATCTGAAACCTGAGTCTGTCACACCCTCATCATATCAGTGTGGTGCTAGAGTTCAGTAACACACCAATCTGCCAAGGGCCTCCTACATTAAATGTCTTAACTCGCACCAAGTCCCACTCACCCATCACCTCTGTGCTCACTGACCTACATTGGCTCCTGGTTAAGCAGCGCCTCGATTTCAAAATTCGCATCCTTGTTTTCAAATCGCTCCATGGCCTCGCCCCTCCCTATCTCTGTAAACTCCTCCAGCCCCACAACCCCCCGCGAGATGTCTGCACTCCTAAAATTCTGCCCTCTTGAGCATCCCTGATTATAATCGCTCCACCATTGGTGGCCGTGTCTTCTGTTGCCGAGGCCCTAAGGTCTGGAACTCCCTGCCTAAACCTCTCTGCCTCTCTGCCTCTCTTTCCTCCTTCAAGACGCTCCTTAAAACCTACCGCTTTGACCAAGCCCCTGCATTATTTGTCCTTATGCGGCTCGGTGTCAAATTTTAGTATCTCATAAAACTCTTGTGAAGTGGCTTGGGACGTTAAAGGCACTATATAAATACAGATTATTGTTGTTGTCTTCTTGTTGGCCCCATGGATAAGTAGGAAACAGTGATGTGTAAATAGAAATGGACATCACATCCCTTCCTTTCTTTGACTCATTTACGTTCTCCCATATACACAACAATTACTCTTAATTATGCCTTTCAGTGACTATGTCGGTATCTTTACTACTTCAGATAACGGATTGGAGGGAGGGGTAAATATAAAAAGTATTAAAATCTCTGCGTTTAACTATCTTATGTCTGTGCTGTTTATGCCCTTTTTGTAGTTGATCGGTGAATAAAACAGTGGAGCTAAGCCAGTTCTGGAATAGATGTGTATAATTTCGGGAAATCATTGAGATCGTGCTTAATGAAACAACTAAACTCCCAAAGCAGGCGTGTAATCAGCCAATGATTTATATCCTCCTCTCACAAATGTAAGTGTTAGATGTTTTTGTCAGTGAAATTACAGCTTAACTTACGGATCACAACAGACCCTGAAATGTCAGTAAATAAATATGCATGATATATATTTTAATGCCATTAGTACTTTCAGATGCCAGAGAAAATGACCCATTCCAAGACAGATGCTTTATCTTTGTCTTGCCAACTGTGCATCTATTACAAATTTGTCAAAGAGTTATGCATAATTTCTGACACTTAAAAACCCAGAAACCTTTTTGTGAACAGAAACTTAAATCACCGTTGCCCTCTAGTGGATTCTGCTAGTAACTGTGCTGTACTGTAATCATGAGTTGAATTTGTAAGACTAAAGTGTGCAATGGACTCGTTATTTTGTTGTACGTCACCATGAATTCTGAACATTTTAAGTTTAATGGTGTTACCAATAATTCTGAAAGATCTTGGCAAGAAGGTTGAATATGTAGTAAATTAACATAAAGTTATGTATTACTTTTTTTTACAGTAAGGTGCTGCTAAAGTACAGTGGCATAACTACGAATAATTTTTCCTAAGAAGCAGATTCTGCTCCTCCATTATGTATAATTGTTTCTGTCTTTGAGAATCCAGATTGCAAAATTACTCATCCATATTTTACTTGACATTTAAAAGAAATCAGAAAAAATGTATTCAGCCCGTAGTATTTTGAAGATCATATCTCAAAACGTAGAGTGGAGATAATTTAATAAAGAACCTATAAAGACTAATACCAAAGAGATAGCTCTCTGACAATATAAAATCCCCTGAATGCTACATTTCACATATTTACCATGGTTTCACTTTTGAAAGTGGAGGAAGAGCATCCGGGAGAGTGCTGAGCACCTCGAGTCTCGTCGCCGAGAGCATGCAGAAATCAAGCACAGGCAGCGGAAGGAGCGTGCGGCAAACCAGTCCCACCCACCCCTTCCCTCAACAACTATCTGTCCCACCTGTGACAGAGACTGTAATTCCCCTATCGGACTGTTCGGTCACCTGAGAACTCACTTTTAGAGCGGAAGCAAGTCTTCCTCGATTTTGAGGGACTGCCTATGATGATGATGATGGCTTTTGACCAGAATTTACTGTCACCTATAACGGTAAAGCAAACGGCACACATCGTTATTTATACGCACATCGCACAGCCACTTCAGGCAAAGGCAAAATGTGAAAATCCAGACGTTGCTGTCAGAGATAGCTTCTCAAAAACAACATCTGACGGTCTGGTTCACCATTCAAATGCATTAAACGGCGTGAAGTTCCTGTACTGTAGGTAGGAACTAAACATGCCACAGAAAGTTAGAGCTTCTGTATTTCAGTCTAAGTACCCTATTCAATGGCAAGATGTCTTAATTACTGCCAAACAATTTCTCTGCCACAGAAATTGGAGTTGAATTCCTTCAGCTTTTAATTGTTATTGGAGAAATGTTTTAAATGTGTATACTTTTTTAAACTTTTTCTTTCTGTCTCTCTTTTCTCTCTCTGATTATCCAATCTTTCTTTCCTTCTCTTTGCATCATTTTTAATACTTGATTTGACACTATTCTAACTTACACTTCCTGATTCAGATTCTGCACTCTTCATTAACAATGCTTCAATCCGATTGGCTTCGGAGATGTACAATTGCTTTTCCTGTTCACACAGATCCCAGACCCCCTGTAGAGGGCGCTGCGCTATTTCAATCTCCCACTAACAGCAACTTGCAAGGCTAAAATATTGTTGACTTTAAACAGGCAAGGGCAAGTCCAATTAATAGCGGGTGCCGTTTGTTTGCCGGTAACGGTAAGTACTGGCACATTCATTTTAGTTCGCAGCAAGCACAAGTGTTTTTCAATCTAAGGGGGAGAAATTCGGCTGCTTTGTGCCTCCTGTTAGCACCTGCGGGGGGGCGGTACTGGAAGACTAAGGGGATACCGACCGGGCGCGGCAAATTCACCTGCGAGCTTCCCTGGCGGTTTTGCATTGACGCTAACACTTGCTCTCTTGCACCCTATAGATCGACGTCATTCAGTACACAGCATCCCATTACCGCCCCGGATGTGATATTTGCTCCCACCCCCTGCTGCATCGCCGGGCGTCAAAAACGGCAGCAACAGGAGGCGTTGTCGCCTCGGCTGGCTGCTTGGGGAGTGATATTTAAAGGTAGCGGTGGTCAGGTAAGACAAACTTTATTCTTTGCACGGGTCTGGTGCCTGTTGATTGTTTTCGACGGCGCATTGCTTCGCGATTCCTCAGCCCTCCAACTCTCTTCGAGTGCTTGGGGCTGTAATAAAAGTCCTGCAGGTCCCGTGGCCCCCACAGAAATAAGACAAAGAATCTTGCAACCCAGCACTGACCCTTCCCTTTAAGCACTGCACTGAACATTCTTCAGCACTCTTCCATTATCACCCCTCTCACACACTTTAGCGCTCGAAGAGAAGTGTTAGCGCTTGATTTAGCATTCCACGTCCCTCTTGGAGCGCTAAAGTTGCAAAATAGATTATCGCCTGGTGTTCTCACTTCGCAAAAGTTATTGTCCCAAATGGGGCGCAATGGAATTTCTAGCTCTAAATGTTTCCTTCGGATTGCACATTAGTAGAAGGGCAGATCACATGTTATGGAAGGATGTAAACTCAAGCACATTAATAAATAGCCCCGAATCTTACGGTTGCATTTGTTTTCCTCACTCCTCAGCTCCAGTTATTTTTTTTGCACTGCTGGAATTGCTGATACCAGCGTTACGAGGTCAATGGGGCATCTGGAACCACAGTGAACGACGGAGCCAACAGTCTGTCCTTGACTATTGAAATTTAAGGATAGAGAAAGAAACAGAGTGGACGACGGAGAAGGAAATAAGTTTAATTAGAGTCAAATTAGCAAATTAGAAAGAGCAATAAAGAGAGGGAACGAAAGATTGGATTAAGAGAGGAAAAAAAGAGATATAGAAACATAGAAACATAGAAAATAGGTGCAGGAGTAGGCCATTCGGCCCTTCGAGCCTGCGCCACCATTCAATAAGATCATGGCTGATCATTCACCTCAGTGCCCCTTTCCTGCTTTCTCTCCATACCCCTTTAGCCGTAAGGGCCATATCCAACTCCCTCTTGAATGTATCTAACAAACTGGCCTCAACAACTTTCTGTGATAGAGAATTCCACAGGTTCACAACTCTCTGAGTGAAGAAGTTTCTCCTCATCTCGGTCCTAAATGGCTTACCCCTTATCCTTAGACTGTGATCCCTGGTTCTGGACTTCCCCAACATCGGGAACATTCTTCCTGCATCTAACCTATCCAGTCCCGTCAAGGAACAATGTACTAGCTGCAGGAGTGAGACTCCACATTTTCAATTGTTACCTTTCTGGGACGTCAAGGTTGGGTTTCATGTTAGGACAATAAATCATCCCATTAGCAAAGACCAATGGTATGAAATACCAGCCCTAACTTTCTGTGTCGAGTTTAATTCCTATTTACAGAGCAAATCCAGCAATTCCTTGGCACTCATCGTGAGCTTGGCGAGCTCCGGTCTTCGCAGGGCTAACAATCGAGCTGCGCAAATCGTCCAGCAATTTCTGGCAGTTCCCAACTCACGGCATGTTTTTCTCACCAGAAATTTCGGGGGGGGGGCTTTTAACGCACTAACAAAGCATGCCATGAAGTTACCGTTATTGACACAGCAATTTCTGGGCCAATATCACAGCTCCAAAAAGAAAGCATTAATGAAAACTCAGGTTGAAAACAGGCAGAAAGATGCATTGAGGAAACCATGTAACACAAATCTTCTGCTATGATAATAATAGAAAATGAAACAGTATTTGACCGTCTGAAAAACGATAATTGCAGACCAAACATTAAGGACCAGGAAATGAGCGAGCCATTAAAGGAATTCTTTGTATCTATTTCCACAAGAGAGACTGACACGAATACTTCAACTCCTGTCAACGTGATGGCTGATATTTCAGTGGAACCAATAATAAACCCTGATGCCACTGTAGATGCATTACAAATAACCCTATAGATTTGAAGGTTAATGGGCATCCCGGGAATTCCTCAGGAAGTATAGGAAGAAATAGACTACTCTTTGGAACAAAAAATAGCCATATTCTCTTTACATATTGGGTGATATACTCAAGGACTGAAAGATTGCCAAAATTACTGATAAACTTGCAAATGTGATTTCAAGTCAGACACAATGTTATGAGATAAAAATTATCCATTGAATACAGGCTATTGAAGGTAGTCAGTTTCAGAATGAAATATCATGACTCCAAAGTAGAGAAGTTTATTTAGGGCATTCAGTAGAAATTAGAATCCAGATTTGCCAATTGGTGTTATTTTAATCCAAGCAGTAAATCATTTATTTTCAATGGGTTAATGGCAGTTTTAAAATAGTGCAGTTTGGATCCAGGCTTTGGTATCTCAGCCTGGGAATAGCAGAGTGAAATGTGATGTGAATGCATTGGGCATTCAGACGATAACACATTAACTTCCAGGCTCTATGTTTGCAATGGACTGGAGTGGGCATGTAATAGTGTTAATTCCTGGATTCTTTTACTTCAATCTGGTTCAGTAAAATTACTGAGTCGAATACCTCTTGTGCTTTGAACAAAGCAGTCTTTATTACCGGCCAGTAAGACCTATCAGACAGAAGATATACTCTCTGGATAGAGCGTACACACTCCCTACGGATAGGTGAAGTTACATCGTAAAGCGTTAACAGTTATACAGTTTTGAAATCAGATAACAAAATACAAATGGATTGACAGTCTAACTCAGCCACTCATTAGTCAATCTATATGAGATGTTCTTCTTGAAAGCTCAAGTATTGCCTCTAAATGTTTCAATCTAATGGTGTGACTATTTACTGAGACCTTGCAATTCTGCAGATGTATTTCATGTTACAATTATATATTATTGGCAGGATTAGTGACTTGAAACCTATGTTAGCTATGCTGATGTTGCACTATTTGCAATCTGACATTCTCCCAGCTATTCTTCCATGGCTTATACATTTTCATATATCCCGTTTACTTTACTGTCCTTAATTCCATATATTCCGTTCAGATATCCACATCCCCCCTTTTATCATTCTATGATAACATTTAGGATCATTCTATGAGTATTGCATTGTTGAGTAGTTCTCTAGTTTGTTGGATCATAACCCGGGAACCCTTGACCACAAGAGGGTCTGCTAACCTTGTCATTGCTTTACAGCAGAGGTTAAGGCAACCAACAATCAAACAGCAGGTAATTATTATGAGGAGAACAATTGCCCCATGTATTAGATAGGATCTCCAAGATCCACCCAGAAACCAATCAAACCTACTAAGTTCTTTTGCTGGTGTGGATAACTTTTTCACCTCCCTCCTTATGTGATCGGCAAGGTGGGTTATGTTTTCTGAACTATCAGGAATGTAAGTGCAACATTCAGATCCTATCAGGGCACACGTTCCCCCTTTCTCAGCTAACAGGTAATCGAGGGCCATTCGGTTTTGTAATGCTACGGTCCTTATCGCTACCATTTCAGCTGTGATGCCCTCCAGAGCCTCAGCAGTGCGGTTAGCTACCTGTTCCAATATCGTTTCTTTGAATCCATCTAACAGTCTCAGTTAGGGTCAGGGGAACGGTGCGCAAAGGAATTCCCCCTTTGGAATGTATAGGGATATGTGAACACACCCAGCATCTAGTGAAGTGCCCTTTTTCCGCATAAACGTAAGACATATACAAAAAGGTGTTTACATGGAGCTCTCGCCTTTGTCTTCCTTCCCGTGCACCAAAACTGTCATATATCAACACTATTATGCAGACAGTAGCATACAGACACAGTCTCATCTTATAAATAGTCCAATTATTTAGCTGATAAAAAGAGTTCTGTTTTCACGTTTCCCTTCAGGTCTCCGTCAGTGTATTTGGCTGTCTGACAGGTAAGAGTTCAAACTGATCCTCCTTCAACTGCCTTGTTCAGCTATAGGGAGGAGGAGATCTGGAACAGAAACAGGAATTAGACTAACCCAGCAAAATTTGTTTAAATGGTGATGAGCTTGCAGTGGTGCAGGTGAACCCAGGCACTTTTCCCCTCAACCTTGGCTGTAGTGGGGGTAGTGAGTGACACCTAAAAAGGCCCCTCCTATTGTGGCTCTAATCCCTTCCGAATCCATACTTCCCTGGTGCCACAAGGGACAATTCGGGTAAAACTGGGAGGTCGAGGTGAGCATCTTGAACCTGGTTGTGAACTAGTCGCAGAGCCTGAGTCAGAGAAAGAACATAGGTGGTCATCAGTCTAGCTGAGATCTCATATCTAGGAACAATTTCCCTCATTAACACCTTAACAACAGTCTGAGTCTTATTGTCCAGGTTAGGGTAGGCTTCAATCCATCTGCTAAACACATCTACTATTACTAACACATATCTGTAACACTGAACTTTTTGCAACTCAATGTAGTCCAACTGAAATGTCTCAAAGGGACCTTCGGGTAGGGGCGTTTTACCCCAATCACAGGGGACTCCCTTCCCTGGAATATGTTGCTGGCCAACCAGGCAACGACTACTGATGTTCTGGGTGAGCGCCTGGAGTTTAGGGTGCCACCAAGTAGCCAAAAGCGTATCACTTGTTGCCCTTGCTCCACAATGAGTAGCAAAATGCAGACATTCGATAACCCATGAGGCCAACTCGTCAGACATGCAAGTCTGTTCCGCAGGAGTGGTCCAGAGTTTAGAAACATTGTCATAAGTACATGCATAATATTTCCACAACAGTTTATCTTTTTCAGGAGCGTCCTCCTGTGCTTTTATAACATCTTGGATGGTTGGCATTGTTTTTTCCGAGGCTAACTTATCCTTCGCAGGATTTTTAGTCTGACTCATAATTTTGGGCACTACCATCTGTTGGTCACGAGAGGCCTGTTTGGCCTCTTGGTCAGGACAACGATTCCCTATATCAACCAGAGAATTTCCGGTAGGTTGGGCGGTACATTTGACAATGGCAATGCGTTTGGGGAACATGAGGGCTTGCAACAAATCAGATACTAGCTGTTTATGAGATATCTCATTCCCCTGTGAGGTTAGGAATCCCCTATTTTTCCATAATTGTCCGAAATCATGCGCCACCCCAAAGGCATACCTAGAGTCGGTATAGATATTGACTTTGAGATCTTTGGCCAAGATACAGGCTTGGGTGAGGGCGAATTGTTGAGCAGAATTCCAAGACCTGATTCTCCTGGTTTACTATGGCGTATCCTGAGATTCGTGTATCTTCTGGATTAATAGAAGTACTTCCGTCAACATACATAAACAATCATGACTGGGTTATTCCTCATCTTGGGGTGGCTCAGTAAGAATACAGTCTGGATCTTCCATTGGTACATCAACTAAATCTTCCCTGACTGATGTGGCCTCCTAAATTAAAGATAAGCAATCATGACTGGGTTCTTCCTCATCTTGGGGTGGCTCAGTAAGAAAACAGGCCGGATTAATTGCAGTACAGTGCCGAAAAGTCAGTTTAGGATTGCCTGTGATTTCAGTGGGTTCTGTCGGATAGAGGGCCAGTCCACTCATTCAGAATGGGTTCGTCGTCCGGGGAGGATCCCTGCACAATCAAGCTGCGTAGTCAATCGGGGGACAATTGACCAAAGGGGTTGTTCTGGGAGAAGTTAGTGTAAGATCCTCCTCTCCCCCTTTGCCCCCCTCCTCTTCCTCCTCTTCCTTTTCCATGCTGACGGTAGGGGCAATTTTTATTCCAATGTCCTTCCTGCCTACAATTAAAACAGTCAATTCCTCTTACCCAGTCCCGGCCTCTTCCCATACCATGCCGGGGACAATAGGGAGGTTTATTAGCAGGGCTCGGGCCGTTTGATTGTTTAGTATAACCGTATCCTTGCTTATCCATCCAATCCTGTATGCAACACTGCGGTTCTATTGATCCTTCCTCCCGAGATGGCTCTTCCTTTCTAGTCACATATTCAGTCTTGACCCGGGTTGGGGGCGCACCTCCTCCCTCCCCTTTCTTTTTCTGCCAATAATATCTAACTGCCCTTTCCATCTGTCCGGATAGCGTGAGCAATCAAATAGTTGTTTGAAGATCACAGACATCTATAAAGAGGTGGTCTGCAGCTTGTTGTGCATCAGGGTTTGGCATTGGTCTGACAGGGAATTGGTGTCGGGACTTTGGGATCTTGGAAATCATTTCTAGGCCGGTGGATGTTTCAGAGCTGTCTGACTGCTTGACAGTTCTGCGTCTCGATCGGCGGGGGTGTTTGCTATGTCTTTCACAACTTGGACTGGTAGGTTGACTAGAAGATTTACGGGACTGTTTGTGATGTTGAGATATAGTTCTGCCCTTTCGAGTGTGAGATCTGGTCCTTTCGGCTGTATTGCTTGTAAACTGGGGATCCGAATCGCTATCAGAGGATGAGGAGTCAGTTTGGGTTTGTTGCTTTGGTGATATGTGGTTGTTCCTAACTCTTTTTACCGGAGTGTTAGGTGGAGGGTGTTGGGAAGAGGACTGGAGCAAGAGGCCAGGGGGTGCGGGAGGCGCCGTTGGGCGCTGAGTCAGTGGCCACTCATCAATTTCATCATCAGCCTCGGTTAACACAAAGCCAGCCATTTTAACTTGTAGTTGATCAATACCTTTCTCAGAGGTCCCAGAGGATCTCTTAGCAAGTTTCTCGTGCGCACATTCATTCTTTTTTTTTTAAGACGTCTACAGTTTTAACATGTGTTCCCTCTGTCAATGCAAGTCCTAATTTAATAGCATTTGTTTGCCAACTCGATAGAAGTGATGCATCTTTTAATTTCTGACAATAATGTCGCCAGGTTGCAATTAAATGTTTTTATCCCCTTTTCCTCGTCCCCTTCTCCAAATTAATCCCTGTGCTTTTTTTTTTACCTCTACGCTTCTAGTGTCACTTAGAGGCCACTGGTCATCCCCTAATAATTTGTTCAGGGCTCCTGATAATTTTCTAAAGTCTTCAGCTCTTTCAGGGAATTCCTCACATAGCTTTTGTAGCGGATTATCCGCATCCGTGGTTTTATCTAACTGATTACCCATTTTCACACTGCCCCTCGTATTACTGTGTCGCTACGCGTTCGTGTCGTCATGCAATTTAAACAAACTTAAAAATAGACACAGACTTTACAGAACTAACACGGTCTTTAACTAACTCCAAATAACCAAACTTTACTAATGCTAACACTTACCCGCATCGCCGCACGGTCCGCGTCGCCGCGCGATCTCAATACTAAACTACCACGTCGCCGCGCAGTTCACGTCGCCGCGCAATCCGCGTTGCCTCGCAGTTCACGTCGCGGCGCAATCCGCGTCGACCCGTGGCTCGCGTCGCCGCGCGAGTTAAGATACTTTAACTTTAAAAGGTAAACAAGGACTTCTAACACTTACCCGCGTCGCCGCACGGTCCGCATCGCCGCGCGATCTACAAAATAGACAAAGACTTCTAACACTTACCCGCGTCGCCGCACGGTCCGCGTCGCCGCGCGATCTCAATACTTAAAACTTTACTTAAAACTCTAAACACTTTAAGACTTACAGACTTACTGCCATTTGCACTGACTTTCGCGATTCGCGTTGCTGCGCCTCTGCGTCACTACGCGTCGGCGTCACTGCGCGTTTACGTCACCGCGCGTCTATGTCACTGCGCGTTGACGTCACTGCGCGTTCGCTTCACTGCGTGTTTACGTCACTGCGCGTTCGCTTCGGCCCTTCTCTCGGCCGCGCGTTCGCGTCGGCCCTACCTTCCGAGTTGCTGCGGGGTTTTTTTTTTAATTCAATCAGAGCCTAGACGGGCCAAGTGATATTCAAGGTCCCTTCGTCGTACCTGAGTTGAACACCTATCCTCTATTTAAATCCCCATTTTATTCCCTGTGAGCCTAATTTTTTAATTTTGATTTCTTATGAGCCTCAATTAATTTCTTTCAGTTTCCAAATTTCCCTATCCTTTGACGTTACTGCGCAGTTTAAATTCAATCAGTCAATGAAAGCCCTAATTTAATGGAGTTTTTCTGCCAATTGGACAGGAGTGATTTTATATTTTTCATAATTTAAAATCTCAGAACATTTTTTTTTCTTTCGGCACCTATTTAGTACGTTACTTTTTTTTATAACTAGAGAGAAGTCTGGCACGTAGGCTGTGGACTGCTTTTCGTTATCTCAATTGTTCCAGCCTCAAGGTCGTGTTATTTAATATAATTTTTTTTTAAAATCCTTTTGAATCCATCTCAGTTGTTTTGCTGTGCCTTCTCTGAATGTTTGCTTTCAACAAGTTTTTCTTTTTTTTTTTAACCACCGGGACCATGTATTTTTTTTTTAACAAATCTATCCTTTGGGCATTTCCTGGCTCCGCAACTTATCATCCGAATATACGTAATTCAATAAGGTTCACATTCTTAAACTTCCCACATACAGGACAACACTACGAAGGGTTAAAACAAACTTTCATTCTGTTTGAGATAAAACAAACCACAACTCCCCGGCTTTTTTTTTTACAGTAAAAGTCACAGAAGCATTTCTCATTTAAACAGACATTCACAAGAGTCTCTTTTCTTTCCTATTAATTTTTTTTTTGGATCCATGATTGATCATCTATCCCTATCTAGCTCTAACTATCTTTCCCTTTCCAAGTCGCCGCTTGGTTTGCGTCATCGCACAATTTCCCTATCTCTATCCCTATTCTAAGTTTGAAAGGTATTCACCAGATTGTCCTGGATCTCGTTCAGACACTACCTGAGAACCAGCGAGTGGCTAAACTTTCCTCAGACTTTTGAAACGGGGGGAAACTGGAGCAGTATTGAAATCATACTCACTCCAGTGGCCATTTTCCCCTCGTCTCGTCCAAGGCTAGTCTGGCTCTTAATTCGCAAGTTTTCGGCAGTCGTCCGTTGAGATCCCACTTCTGACACCAAATGTTAATTCCTGGATTCTTTTACTTCAATCTGGTTCAGTAAAATTACTGAGTCGAATACCTCTTGTGCTTTGAACAAAGCAGTCTTTATTACCGGCCGGTAAGACCTATCAGACAGAAGATATACTCTCTGGATAGAGCGTACACACTCCCTACGGATAGGTGAAGTTACATCATAAAGCGTTAACAGTTATACAGTTTTGAAATCAGATAACAAAATACAAATGGATTGACAGTCTAACTCAGCCACTCATTAGTCAATCTATATGAGATGTTCTTCTTGAAAGCTCAAGTATTGCCTCTAAATGTTTCAATCTAATGGTGTGACTATTTACTGAGACCTTGCAATTCTGCAGATGTATTTCATGTTACAATTATATATTATTGGCAGGATTAGTGACTTGAAACCTTGAGACAGATTGTTAGCTATGCTGATGTTGCACTATTTGCAATCTGACATTCTCCCAGCTATTCTTCCATGGCTTATACATTTTCATATATCCCGTTTACTTTACTGTCCTTAATTCCATATATTCCGTTCAGATATCCACAATAGCAGACCTTTAGTGAGGGTAAGATCTTGTGGAACTAAGGACCAAGTAACTAATAGTTAAGAACAAGGGACAGCTAAAGAAAAGAAAGGTTGCTATTAGATCGGCTGAAATGTTAATGATAAAAAAGATTGTAGGCAATTGTGGAAGTAATGGGAAAAGCTTTTTCAGCTATGTCAAGAGTCGGAGAACTGTCAAAGACTGTGTTGGGCCATAGATGGATGCTCAAGGACAGGTTACGAAGGACTCAGTGGGTATGGCGGAAATATTAAATGAGTACATAAGAACATAAGAATTAGGAACAGGAGTAGGCCATCTAGCCCCTCGAGCCTGCTCCGCCATTCAACAAGATCATGGCTGATCTGGCCGTGGACTCAGCTCCACTTACCCGCCCGCTGCCCGTAACCCTTAATTCCCTTTGCTTCACTCTTGAAGACGATGCTCGACTGTTAGAATTTAAAGATGATTTTAATAATGATGTTAATAATAAAACTAATGATATTAACATAGATGAACATATTGTTTTAGATGCAATTAAGAACTTGAAAATAGATAGATTAGCCAGGCTGGAAGATATCCACCCGAGGGTCCTCGGGACTTGTGCCTTGGGTCGTTTCACTATGTTAAAGGCGCTATATAAATACAAGTTGTTGTTGGGAAGATGGGACACGTGCTGTTCGAGGCCCCAAGCCCATATTTTTAATACGCACAACTGGGACGTATCCCCTAGAGGCTAATGTAGTCCTCATCTTTAAAAAAGGAGATGAGATAACCAGATTTTGACCCAGTGACGCTGAAGGAATGACGATATACTTCTAAGTCAGGATGGTGTGTCACTTTGGAGAGGGTGGTGTTCCCATGTGCCTGCTGCCCTTGTCCTTCTAGGTGGCAGAGGTCGTGGGTTTGGAAAGTGCTGTCGAAGAATCCCTAGCGAGTTGATGCATCTTGTAGATGGTACATACTGCGCTGGTGGTGGAGGGAGTAAATGTTTAAGGTGGTGGATGGGGTGCCAATCAAGCGGGCTGCTTTGTCCTAGATGGTGTTGAGCTTCTTGAGTGTTGTTGCACTCATCCAGGCAAATAGAAAGTATGCCATCACACACCTGCCTTGTAGAAAGACGTAAGGGAATCAGGAGGTGAGTCACGCAATGCAGAACACACAGCCTCTGACCTGGTAACCAGAGGCCCGTTAGTTTAACATCAGTAATAGGAAAGGTGCTTGAGGGAATCTTAAGGGATGCAACATAAGATTACTTGGAAACAGAGGGACATATTAGGGACACCCAACATGGCTTCATAAAAAAGGAGGTCATGTCTTATAAATCTGATTGTATTTTCTGAAGAAGACACCAAGATAGTGGATGAGGGAAGCCCAGTAGACATTGTCTATTTAGACTTCCAAAAAGCTTTTGATAAGGTATGTCACAAGAGGCTTCTCTACATAGAAACATAGAAAATAGGTGTAGGAGTAGGCCATTCAGCCCTTCGAGCCTGCACCACCATTCAATAAGATCATGGCTGATTATGCAACTTTAGTACCCCATTCCTGCTTTCTCTCCATACCCCCTGATCCCTTTAGCGGTAAGGGCCACATCTAACTCCCTCTTGAATATATCCAACGAATGGAGAAAGAAAGAAACCTGGGAATTCTACAAAAGCAAAGCCTCTGGCGATAATGGTAATATATTAAGCTGGATTGAGTCTGGCTGGAAAAACGTAAGCAGAAAGTAGTTACAGATGGATTCAGATCAGTTTGGAGACCGTTCACCAGGGTCGGTGTTGGGACCGTTGCTCTTTACTATTTAAATTAATGATCTAGATATAGGTGTTGGGGAGCATGATCTGCAAATTTTCATGGGTTACTAGGATCTGTGCGAGTTTTAGGACTGTAGACGAAGTACGACTGGTTCAGACAGATCTCAACGTGTTGGGAGATTGGGCTCGTGACTGGCAAATGATGTTTAATTTGGAAAAGTGCAGTGTTATTCACGTGGGCTGGGCGAATGCTAAACATTCATACACCCTTCAGGGAAAAGCATTAAAGAGGTTGGAGAAAGAAAGAGACCTGGGCATTCTTGTTATGTATGTATGTAAACCTCACCAAAATGTAAGACATGCCACTAGGGGGCACACCTGTGGGAGACCTAAGGGTCACCTGTGCACCCTGGGGCAAGCAGGTATAAAAGGTGATTCACCATGCTGCGTCCTCACTCTGGAGTCTGAATAAAGAGACCAAGGTCACAACAGTTTGAGCTTGCAATACAGTCCTGTGGATTTATTCTGAACATAACAATTCTAGTGCATATCTCTCTAAAGTTCATGAGCAATGGCGTGAAGTGATAGCTAAGAGTGAAAAGGGTGTTCGGGTGTATTCATAGGACAATTGAATATAAGGCAAAACATACTGGGGCCGAAATTGCCCCTTCCCTTAAAACCTTTTACTGCCGGAAATCTGCAGCCATGCTGCAGAGTGCAATGGCCGCCGATGTTTCATGTGACGGCCGGCATTTTTTAAATTCCGCTCCTGCTGTATCCCGGCGGTGACCCACTCCCCCCTAATGCACCGCTGCTGCTGCTCCATCCTAAGTGCATCTTAAGAGCGCACATCGCTGTTTTTCCCCCCACAATGGCGAAATTCCCTCGATAAATCTTGCTGCCACCACGCAGTGCCAAAAGCTGTTCTTTTCTGTTGGTGCAGTGAGGCAGTAGTAAAATGGCAGTGGGTGCAGCTCCCATTAAAGGGGAGGACTTACCGCCGCTGCCGCCGTGGTTTTTTTTGTCTTCCGACTGCCATGTCGTGCCGATAATTATGCCCCCCCCCCACCCGGGTTCGGCCGGGCTGCCAACAGGCAGCCTGGCACCCCCTCTTTTGTGCCAGGCCTCTAGCCCGACCGAAACCCTCCCTGGTGGCCCAGTGGACCGAACTTAAACAATCGCGCAGGCTCTCCCCTTTAAGTGAAGGGGAGAGCCGTGGTGACACGGCGCCGTGATGATGTCATCAGCGCTACGCTGATGACTGACAGCGACAGCCACTCCGCCCGCCCCAACTTCCGCCCCTCTAGTGTGCTCACCGCCGCACTTCCGCCCCCCATTATGACCGACTTCTGGACCGCCGAAGAAAAAAGGCCAAACAGCGTAATTTTGCTCAAGTGGTCACCGCATCCACCATACAAGAGAAACAGTGTAGGTACGCTGCATTTCCAGCAATGGGCAATTTCAGCCCCACTATTTTTTCTTTGTACAAGAGCTCGGTCAGGCCTCAGTCGGAATACTGTGTCCAGTTTTGGTCTCCTCACATGGCGGGTGATATTGAGCCTTTGGAAAGGATGCAGAGCAGGGCCTCAAGACTAATTCCCAGTTTAAAGCACCTTAGTTATCAAGATAGGCTAAAAGAGCTGGGACTCCATACCTCAGAGAAGCGTAGACTTCGGGATGATCTGATTGAGATTTATAAGATGGTGAAGGGAATAGATTGTGTTCAGGTTGACAGTTTGTTTCAATCAAATAGTTTCAGAAAGACCAGGGGTCACAATTTTAAGTTGTGCAATGACAGGTCCAGATTAGATGTCAGGAGGTGGGTCTTTTCCCAGTGCATAGTGGACCTTTGGAATAGGTTGCCAGCTTGCAAGCCATTGACTTTGACAATCCAGCAGCTCAGGTGGTTATTTTTCTGGTACTGGCCTATAATTTACCAGATTTATTCAATGCAATTCCACAACTTGCTCTTCACGAGGGTTGCTCTCATTAATCAACCCCTAAATAAATTCTATCAAATATCTCAACACTGAAATTTACACACATGGCTTGCTAGTTTTGTACTAATGATGTGCTTAAAGTTGTGGTTCAATAATCTACTTGCAACAACATTATCACTTCCTCTCATCATTTCAAAAACCTGGATCATGTCTCCTCCATACCTTATTAAAGTTTTGCCCGCTTTTTACTTGTTTTTTTTTTCTGGGTCAAGGAGAATTTTGCAGAACTTCCCTTTGGTAGTTTTAAAAATATTAAAATGAGTCCGAGATAAAACAGACTGTAATTAACTATGGATGGAGTGGGCTTGATGGGCTGAATGTTATCATGCTTTCTTACAATAGCAGTCTCATGCCTCTAGGAGGACAACAGCCAAAATGCTTCAACACCGATGTTCCACTTTTATCCATTGTATCAAACATGTAGGGTTGCCCAAAATAGATTAATAAAGCAGTTTGATGTTGCTGCGTTAATTGCAGAACAAATTAAAATTAAAGAGGCACAAGGTCAAACTTCTGACAATAATTTTTTCTGCAATATTTTCATTTTCAGCAAATTGAATTTGATCTTAACAGGAATCAATTACTTGTTTTGGAACCTGATCTATCAATAATCCCAATAGGATCTTCATGCTTAGTGTTACCCATTTACAGCCATCCTGACCAGCGCTGTATTCATCAATGAAATGAGGACAAAAGTGGCAGAATAAAATTGTTACTTTTTAACAATGAGGGCCAAATGGAACATTTCCCTGAAGGCAAATGTGGAGCTAAATAAAGATTGTTGGAAGGAAGCAGCAATATGATCAAAATTACTGTGTTCTCGTGATGAAATTTAAAGACAATGCCTGGGCAGTAATCTGGCATGGGGATCGCACCATAGAACCCGATTGATTTTCATTTCATTGAAATGAATGGCATAAAATTCAGGCGGCTTCTACCACAGGCAAGCGATCTACCCGGCCAGGCTATCATTCAGACAGTGGAAATGGAAATGAACCCCAATGGCTCATTCACAACTTTCAAAATGTCAAAGACAGGCCTGGTCTGATGTAATTCCTATATGTCACTTTGGACAACATTTGGCATGAAGGAGTGAGAGAGATATGTCGTACTGTAAGAAGTAAACCTGAGGGGAGAGGCTAGAGATGAATGTGCAAACAAGTAACACAAGAGGTGGCATGTCTAGATTAAAGTGAGAAGGGCCTACTGAGAAATAGTGAGGCCCAGGGAGACTAGAGTTAGCAAAGGAGGAGGAGGAACATTTGTACTGCATACTACGAGATAAGAAATGTAGTGAGTAATAATGGTACACTTGCTGTGTACTTTGAGAGAGTAAGGTTGAAACAGTTGATGTGAAGATCAAATGAAATGAGGGAGTTGCTGTGAGGTTCTGTTGGAGTGAGAGAGCTGGCATGAGGGTCTGTTGGAGTGGATGGCTGTTCATCTGTGCAGAAATGTTTTAAGTTTAATTTTTAGGATGAAAAAAGCTTGTTGTCATATAGATTGGGCTAACCAAACTGGTAGCAGTATGGTGGAGGAGGATTTCCTGGAGTGTATTAGGGATGGTTTTCTAGACCAATATTTTGAGGAACCAACTAGAGGGCTGGACATCCTAGACTGGGTGATGTGTAATGAGAGAAGACTAATTAGCAACCTTGTTGTGCGAGGCCCCTTGGGGAAGGGTGACCATAATATGGTCGAAATCTTTATTAAGATGGAGAGTGACACAGTTAATTCAGAGACTTAAGAAAGGTACCTTCGATGGTATGAGATGTGAATTGGCTAGAATAGATTGGCAAATGATACTTAAAGGGTTTGCGATGGATAGGCAATGGCAAACATTTAACGATCACGTGGATGAATTTCAACAATTGTACATCCCTGTCTGGAGTAAAAATAAAATGGGGAAGGTGGCTCAACCATAGTTAACAAGGAAAATTAAGGATAGTGTTAAATTCAAGGAAGACGCATATAAATTGACCAGAAAAAGCAGCAAACCTGAGGACTGGGAGAAATTTAGAATTCAGCAGAGGAGGACAAAGGGTTTAATCAGGAGGGGGAAAATAGAGTATGAGAGGAAGCTTGCCAGGAACATAAAAACTGACTGCAAAAGCTTCTATAGATATGTGAAGAGAAAAAATTAGTGAAGACAAACGTAGGTCCCTTGCAGTCAGAATTTATAATGGGGAACAAAGAAATGGCAGACCAGTTGAACAAATACTTTGGTTCTGTCTTCACGAAGGAAGACATAAATAACCTTCCGGAAATACTAGGGGACCGAGGATCTAGTGAGAAGGAGGAACTGAAGGAAAATCTTATTAGATGGAAAATTGTGTTAGGGAAATTGATGGGATTGAAGGCAGATAAGTCCCTGGGGCCTGATAGTCTGCATCCCAGAGTACTTAAGGAAGTGGCCCTAGAAATAGTGGATGCATTGGTGATCATTTTCCAATAGTCTATCAACTCTGGATCAGTTCCTCTGGACTGGAGGGTAGCTAATGTAACACCACTTTTTAAAAGGGGAGGGGGAGAGAAAATAGGTAATTATAGACCAGATAGCCTGACATCAGTAGTGGGGAAAATGTTAGAATCAATTATTAAAGATGAAATCGCAGTGCTTTGGAAAACAGTGACAGGATCGGTCCAAGTCAGCATGGATTTATGAAAGGGAAATCAGGCAAATCTTCTGGAATTTTTTGAGGATGTAACTAGTAGAGTGGACAAGGGAGAAGCATTGGATGTGGTGTATTTGGACTTTCAAAAGACTTTTGACAAGGTCCCACACAAGAGATGGTGTGCAAAATTAAAGCATATGGTATTGGGGGTAATGTACTGACGTGGATAGAAAACTGGTTGGCAGGCAGGAAGCAGAGAGTCGGGATAAACGGTTCCTTTTCGGAATGGCAGGCAGTGACTAGTGGAGTGCCACAGGGCTCAGTGCTGGGACCCCAGCTCTTTACAATATACATCAATGATTTGGATGAAGGAATTGAGTGTAATATCTCCAAATTTACAGATGACACAAAGCTGGGTGGCAGTGTGAGCTGTGAGGAGGATGCTAAGAGGCTGCAGGGTGACTTGGACAAGTTAGGTGAGTGGGCAAATGCATGGCAGATGCAGTATATTGTGGATAAATGTGAGGTTATCCACTTTGGGGGCAAAAACACGAAGGCAGAATATTATCTGAATGGAGGCAGATTAGGAAAAGGGGAGGTGCAATGAGACATGGGTGTCATGGTACATCAGTCGTTGAAAGTTGGCATGCAGGTACAGCAGGCGGTGACGAAGGCAAATGGTATGTTGGCCTTCATAGCTAGAGGATTTGAGTATAAGAGCAAGGAGGTTTTATTGCAGTTGTACAGAGCCTTGGTGAGGCCTCACCTGGAATATTGTGCTCAGTTTTGGTCTTCTAATCTAAGGAAGGGTGTTCTTGCTATTGAGGGAGTGCAGCGAAGGTTCACCAGACTGATTCCAGGGATGGCAGGACTGACATATGAGGAGAGACTGAATCGACTGGGCCTGTATTCGCTGGAGTTTAGAAGGATGAGAGGGGATCTCATAGAAACATATAAAATTCTGACGGGATTGGACAGGTTAGGTGCACGAAGAATGTTCCCAATGTTGGGGAAGTCCAGAAACAGGGGACACAGTCTAAGGATAAGGGGTAAGCCATTTAGGACTGAGATGAGGAGAAACTTCTTCTCAGAGAGTTGTTAACCTGTGGAATTCCTTACCGCAGAGAGCTGGTGATGCCAGTTCATTGGATATATTCAAGAGGGAGTTAGATATGGCCCTTACAGCTAAAAGGATCAAGGGGTATGGAGAGAAAGTGGGAAAGGGGTACTGAGGGAATGATCAGCCATGATCTTATTGAATGTGGTGCAGGCTCGAAGGGCCAAATGGCCTACTCCTGCACCTATTTTCTATGTTTCTATGTTTCTAAAGATGCAGAACAATACAGCAGAAAGACAATTGCAGAAAAGAATGTGACACACACGCAAAGGATTCCATCTCAATCTGTAAATGTAATACAGTAAAATTAATTTAAATTAAATTAAATTAAAAAAAATAAATTGAGTGGAATTCAATTGACTGAATTCATTTACACCTGAGGGTTCATCAACCATCCATATCCAGTCACATAGCCAGAGAGTCCTTTGGAAAATGAAGAGAAAATTTCACAAATAGTAACTGTTGCTGTTTTAGAAGAAAGCTCGATATGAGCACAGTATTGGTGGGGCGGGGGGAAGAAAATAATATTGCTGTCATGACAACGTTGATGGTCAGGATGAGCTCCTCGTTTGATGAAAAAAGAAGTTGTCATTCATAGCTAGGGGATTTGAGTATCGGAGCAGCGAGGTCTTAATGCAGTTGTACACGGCCTTGGTGAGGCCACACCTTGAATATTGTGTTCAGCTTTTGGTCTCCTAATCTGAGGAAGAACATTCTTGCTATTGAGGGAGTGCAGCGAAAGTTCACCAGACTGATTCCCGGGATGGCAGGACTGACATATGAGGAAAGACTGGATCGACTAGGCTTATATTCACTGGAATTTAGAAGAATGAGAGGGGATCTCATAGAAACATATAAAATTCTGACGGGATTGGACAGGTTAGATGCAGGAAGAATGTTCCCGATGTTGGGGAAGTCCAGAACCAGGAGGTCACAGTCTAAGGATAAGGGGTAAGCCATTTGGGACCGAGATGAGGAGAAACTTCTTCACTCAGAGAATTGTGAACCTGTGGAATTCTCTACCACAGAAAGTTGTTGAGGCCAGTTCGTTCAATATATTCAAAAGGGAGTTAGATGTAGCCCTTACGGCTAAAGGGATCAAGGGGTATGGAGAGAAAGCACGTGTGGGGTACTGAAGTTGCATGATCAGCCATGATCATATTGAATGGTGGTGCAGGCTCGAAGGGCCGAATGGCCTACTCCTGCACCTCTTTTCTATGTTTCTATGTTTGTAGCACCCTGGACACGCACACAGCACAGATCTTCAGAGTGCGAAGAGGAGTACGCGTACATTCCATTATTGGCATCATTTGCATCTGACTATCCTACGCCTACTCATATTTGGATTCATGTTTTATCCGCCAGACTTTGCTTTCGGCAGAATATGATAGAAGTCTCTGGGGAAAGCGGGGAGTCAGGGGATTAGTTCTGGTATATTCTTTCCAGATCGAGGCAGGAAACGAGTTGCGTTTGATCTGCCAACCCCCAACCACCCCACCACCCCTCCCCCTGACTCCCGCCTCCCCCCCCCCCCCCCCCCCCCCCATGGCTCCGGGCCTGGTTTCCTCTCGGTGGGAGTAATAAAAACTGAGGCTTTAAGTTTTAGACTACTTTCCAAAACTAATACTAAACTATGACTTTTTGGGCTAGAATTTCCCCAGCCGAATGCACGTTTTAACGTGATTTTTTTCCGCGTTAAAAGTGCTTTATTGTTCTTAAAATGAAGTACACAAAACGCTTCAAAGTTTAAGAATGGCATTTTCAAAATATCGCCGGAAAGCGGGTCGCCAATGTGCAAAGCGAAAAAAAAACGCACCGCCTAAGTTTGGTCATTCAGCGAACCTGTTCGTGGATGAAAAAGAAAAGCATGAGAAAAGCAGGCGTTACAGCCTCAGAAACATCGGTGAGTAGGAAGACCTGCAAAAAAGGGAAGTTTAAGTTTTTATTTTTTAATTCTTTTGCAGCGATGACTTAGTTAAGAAATAAATGTTTTTTTATTTTTATTTTTTTGTGTTTTTTGCAATTTTTTTTGTGTGTTTTCTCTCCTCCCAGGCAGGGCCTGTATTTTTGGCACTGATAGGCCTCGGGCTAAAGTTGGCGAGATCACGGTTTTTACCTCGAGTCCTCGTGCAATGCCATTTTTTAACGACAAGCGTATTTTGTGGCCAAATTTGCCCCCTTAAAAATGGCGACATTTTTATTCATATTTCTTTACTAAAATGATGTTAATTATCAAATATCAACAGGCTAGGGAATTTCTAGCCCATCGGAACTAAAGACACAGACTAAAGGGATGATTCCATGATCTAACACTCCCAGCACGGGAGCATTTCTAAGGGGACACTTGGGGTGTTGGATAGTGAAATTACCCCAAAAAATTACAAGTCCCTTCCGCAGACTGTAACTAAAATAAGACCAAACACAAGATGATCTGGAGATGAAATGAAAACAAAAATTTAAATTATTGTTTGGCATAACCCAACATTGATACTTGCCTTGGAGGACACAATGAGGAGTACAAGGCAATGAAATAATGCTAACGAGGGCCTTGATTGATGGTTCAATCTTTAGACAGATGGAGAGAGTTATGTTGCAGTCAAAACCTTTCAATGTAATGAGCATCTGACTCCGAGAGTCTAATCCTTTGTATTATAATTAAAATTAATACAAGCTGTACTGATTTGTGCTCAAAAGAAGTAAATTGAAGTGTGCAGGCAATTCCCCAGGTGACGTGAAATTAAATTAGGAGACAAAAGTAGCTAGTTACTGCAATCATCAGTCCACTTTCCTTGAACTACGGGTTTTGGACAGATGGAAAATTCAAATTGCAAAAATGATTAAACCCATAACAATGAGAAGCTAAAGTTAATGAAGTGCACGGAGCATTCATTGTCTGAAAGTCTGTAGCTGAGAAATTGCTTCTGAAGCACCATTTGGGGATTAAGGGTGGGCTACTAAATATTTTTGGGTGAAGTGGATCTATACGTAGGTGCAATTCACCTGATGGTGGCACGACTGGCGCAAAAGATTGCGGAATTTTAATCGCAATTTGCGGTCAGCGCAGCTCGAGTTTCCGCGATCTTTTGAGCTAGTTTGAAAAGCTTTGCACCAGAATCAGGCCCCGCCTACAAAACTGTTCTCGTCTCCAGGGTGAATTAATCACCATTGGGAGCTTCCACTAATTGTGCTCGTTTGCGGGCCTTCGAGACGGCTCCAAGTATTAAGCTGGAATCTTTGTCCGCAAGGATAATAATGGGTACTATTTGAAAGGTTTTGAATGATTTGTTTCAAAATTTACAAAACCCCAAACCTAACTGCAAAATAGGTTTGTATAGTTTTTTTGCAAACATCTGAAGTTGGAGGAGACTAGGTTGAGTGCCATGGAGTTGGTAAAACAAATTTAGTTTTTTTTGATAATGCTCCAGTGAAGCTCCTTGGAATGTTTTATTATGTTAAATGCGCGATATAAATATAAGTTGTTGTTGCCGTTATCAGCTGTCCTGGTTTTCAATAATTCGTGAGATATGGCAGCATTAGTGGGTATCAAGCTCTTTACTCCTTGATCATAGAATAGTGCAGCACAAAAAGAGGCCTTTCGGCCCATCATTCTCCTTGAAAGAGCTATCCCATTAGTCCCACTCCCCTGCTCGGTCCACCACTTAAAATACTGCATAAAATAAAATTCTCCTCATCTCAACTCTAGTTCTTTTGCCAATCATCTTAAATCTGTCTCCTCTGGTTACTGACCCTTCTGCCATGGAAAGGAGTTTCTCCTTATTTACATAGAAACATAGAAACATAGAAAGTAGGTGCAGGAGTAGGCCATTCGGCCCTTCGAACCTGCACCACCATTCAATATGATCATGGCTGATCATGCAACTTCCATACCCCATTCCTGCTTTCTCTCCATACCCCTTGATCTCTTTAGCCATAAGGGCCACATCTAACTCTCTTTTGAATATGTCTAACGAACTGGCCTCAACAACTTTCTGTGGTAGAGAATTCCACATGCTCACAACTCTCTGAGTGAAGACGTTTCTCCTCATCTCGGTCCCAAATGGCTTACCCCTTATCCTTAGACTGTGATCCCTGGTTCTGGACTTCCCCAACATCGGGAACATTCTTCTTGCATCTAACCTGTCCAGTTCCGTCCGAATTTTATATGTTTCTATGAGATCCCCTCTCATCCTACAGTGAATACAGGCCCAGTCGATCTAGTCTCTCCTCATATGTCAGTCCCGCCATTCCGGGAATCAGTCTGGTGAACCTTCGCTGCACTCCCTCAATAGCAAGAGCGTCCTTCCTCAGATTAGGAGACCAAAACTGCACACAATTTACACCATCAAAACACTTCATGATATTGAACACCTCTATTAAATCTTCCCTTAATCTCTTTTTTTTTTATTCGTTCATGCGATCTGGCATCGCTGTCGAGGCCGGTATTTATAGACCCTCCCTAATTGCCCTTAAGAAGGTGGTGAGCCGCCTTCCTGAACCGCTGTGTGATGAAGGTACTCCCACAGTGCTGTTAGCGCTCAGCTTCTCAAGTCACTCCAGGTAACCGAAGTCCCTCATCCTTGCTACCATTCTAGTAAACCTTCTCTGCACCCTCTCTGACACCCTGACATCCTTCCTAAAATGTGGCACACAGAATCGAAAACAATACCCCAGCTGGGGCTAACCAGTGAGTTATAATGGTTTAGCATAATTTCCTTGCTTTTGTACTCTATGACTCTGCTTATAAATCCAAGGATCCTGTATGCTTTTTAACAGCCTTATTAACTTGTCCCGCCACCTTCAAAGATTTGTGTACATACACCTCCAGGTCCCTCTGTTTCTGCATCCCTTTATAATTGTACTATTTAGTTCATAATGTCTCTCCTCGTTCTTCCAGGCAAAATATATCACTTCACACTGTTCTGCGTTAACTTTCATCTGCCATGTGCCTGTCTAGTTCATCAGTCTGTCAATGTCCTCGTGGAGTCTGTTACTATCCTCCTCACTGTTCGCTACATTTCCGAGTTTTGTGTCATCTGCAAATGTTGCAATCTCATGCAGATTGGTGAAATGTGTTATATAAAAAAAAAATCCTAATTGTTTCTCACTTTGAACATTATTATCTGGAGTAGTTGTTGATAAGGTCAGTCAAGCCTCATTACTGTTTTCCTAATAATCAGATTTTGAAATACAAATCTAAGGTAGCAGCTTATCATTTGGCTTGATAAAACAGTTCAGAATTTATTTTGAATTGCTGAATTATTTTGCTAATATTTTAAAATCCTCCCTTTCCTGGTTAAGTAGAAATTTACACTGACTAGCTGTCCATGGAATGAAGGTTGCATTTAAATCTCACGTCCCTAATAACTGATTTCATTTGATTCAATTGCTGATTTTCTAATTCTAACTTAATTTATAATTTTAGTATATATTATTTAATTTTGTTTAATTCTAATTACTCTTTATTATACTGATTTTACTATTGTATACTCCTTATTGTATTATTTATAATGTAATTTGAATGTATGTTTTTTAGTTTTTTCGCCTGTATCTATCTGCGTGTGCATTTTGGCTGCCACTTCGGACCCGAGCCTTTAACCTCTTTTTACACTATCTTCTCACACTTGTTCTCTCTTTCCCCCAATGGTCAATATCTAACGTTTTGTAAAATTGTTGCGAAGCACCTTGGGACGTTTTACTACGTTAAAGGCACTATATAAATAAAAAGGTATTATTACTATCCCAGTTTGTTGTTGCCCAGCCAGTAAAGTGTACCCTGCCCGATTAAACACTCACTGAGCTCATCAGTCACAGGCAGTCCCTTGGAATCAAGGAAGACTTGCTTCCACTCCCAAAGTGAGTTCTTTAAAGGCTGAACAGTCCAATATGAGAGCCACAGACCCTGTTACAGGTGGGACAGACATTCGTCGAGGGAAGGGGTGGGTGGGACTGGTTTGCCGCGCGCTCCTTCCGCTGCCTGCGCTTGACCTCTTCACGCTCTTTGCGTTGAGACTCGAAGAGCTCAATGCCCTCCTGGATGCACTTTCTCCACCTCGAGCGGTCTGCGGCCAGGGTCTCCCAGGTGTCAGTGGTGATGTCACACTTTACCAGCGAGGCTTTGAGGGTGTCCTTGTAACGTTTCCGCTGTCCTCCTTTGGCTCGTTTACCATGAAGGAGCTCCGCATAAAGCATTTGCTTAGGGAGTCTCGTATCTGGCATGCGTACTATGTGGCCTGCCCAGCGAAGCTGATCGAGTATGGTCAGTGCTTCAATACTGGGGATGTTAGCCTGGTTGAGGACACTGAACTAGGTGCAGGCAGGAAGGATTTTATAGTAATTATAACTCCTCCCACAGGCATATTCAAGGCCATGCCTATTCATCTTGCCATATTGTCTGAAATCACTGTAGTCTTAATGTGATCAGTTGACATGCCCTGAGGAATAGCCTCAGCTGTTTTATGCTCATATATTGTTAAGTTGAGGTTTCATTTTCCTACCCTTGTACTTTATACACAGCTCAGTGCAGTACCGCGGGAGTGCTGCACTGTCAGAGGTGCCGTCGTTCGGATGAGACGTTATACCAAGCCTGCCCTTGGGTAGAAGTAAAACATCCCACGGCACTAATTAAAGAACAGCAGGGGAGTTCTCCCTTTGTCCTTCCCAATGTTTATCCCTCAGTCAACAACACCAAAAACAGATTATCTGGACATTCATCTCGTCGCTGTTTGTGGGAGCTTGCTGTGCACAAATTGGCTGCCATGTTTCCCTACAATACAACAGTAACTACACTTCAAAAATACTTCCTTTTGGTTATGAAAGGGACTAAGTGAATGCAACTTTTATCCCCTTTCTTTCTTTTCTTTGCACAAAACAAAGCAATATGTTCCAAGCACATTGTTTACAATGACATGGCTTCAAGTACCAAGCTATAATTAGGAAGCTAAGCGTAAGAAGGAAAGTCCGGTGGAATACAACTTGTGGAATAAATTATTAGGGAAGGACTTTGACAGTATAAGTGAGTGCAAGATAATTGGATGTGTTGCTGGAGAAATAAAAGGACTTGGAGAGAAGGCAGATAGTCCCCACTCCACTCCCACTCTGACCTCTCTGTCCTCAGACCCCTCCACTGTTCCAACGAAGCTCAATGGAAGCTCGAGGAACAGTGCCTCATCTTTTGATTAGACACTTTGCAGCCTTCTGGACTTAACATAAGAACATAAGAAAAAGGAGCAGGAGTAGGCCATTTGGCCCCTCGAGCCTGCTCCGCCATTCAATAAGATTATGGCTGATCTGATCTGGGCCTCAACTCCACTTCCCTACCCGCTCCCCATAACCATGGACTCCCTTATCTTTCAAAAATCTGTCTATCGCCACCTTAAATATATTCAAAGACCCAGCCTCCACAGCTCTCTGAGGTAGAGAATTCCAAAGATTCATGACTCTCTGAGAGAAGAAATTCCTCCTCATTTCTATTTTTAATGGGTGACCTCTTATTCTGAAACTATGCCCCCTAGTTCTAGATTCACCCACGAGGGTAAACATTCTCCCTGCATCTACCCTGTCAAGCCCCCTCAGAATCTTATACATTTCAATAAGATCACCTCTAAGTCTGCTCAACTCCAATGAGAATAGGTCCAACCTGCTCAACCTTTCTTCATATGACAATCCCTTCATCTCAGGAAACAGCTTCATGAAACTTCTCTGAATTGCCTCCAGTGCAAGTATATCCTTCCTTAAATAAGGAGACTAAAACTGTACGCAGTACCCCAGGTGTGGTCTCACCAACACCCTGTACAGTTATAGCAGGACTTCCCTACTTTTATACTCCATCCCCCTTGCAATAGAGGCCAACATTGCATTTGCTTTCCTAATTACTTGCTGTATCTGCAGTGTTTCATGTACAAGGACCCCCAGATCCCTCTGTACCACCGCATTTTGTAATGTCTCCCCCATTTAAATAATAATTTGCTTTTTTATTTTTCCTTCCAAAGTGGATAACCTCACTTTTTCCCACATTATACCCCATCTGCCAAATTTTTGCCCACTCACTTAGCCTGTCTATATCCCTTTGTAGATTCTTTGTGCCCTACTCACAACTTGTTTTCCCACCTATCTTTGTATCATCAGCAAATTTGGCTACATTACACTTGGTGCCTTCATCCAAGTCATTAATATAAATTGTAAATAGTTGAGGCCCCAGCACCGATCCCTGTGGCACCCCACTAGTTAAGGTTTGCCAACCTGAAAATTACTCATTTATCCTGACTCTCTGCTTTCTGTTAGTTAGCCAATCCTCTATCCACGCTAATATATTACCCCCAACCTCGTGAGCTCTTATCTTGTGCAGTAACCTTTTATATGGCAACTTATCAAATGTTTTCTGAAAATCCAAATACGCAACATCGACTGGTTCCCCTTTATCCACTTTGCTCGTTACATCCTCAAAAAACTCCAGCAAATTTGTCAAACATGATTTCCTTTCATAAAACCATGCTGACTCTGCTTGACTGCATTATGATTTTCTAAAAGTCCTGCGACTACTTCCTCAATAATGGACTCCAGGGGCTACAATCTCCACTTTTGTGGTTATTTCAAGCGTGAGCAGTAAAAAAGGGTTTTCAGATCGCCGGTTCCTCGTCTATTCTCAAAACACCTAGTTTCCATTTTTGAAAATGGGCGTTACCGCGAGCGATTTAAAATGGGCGTTGGCGTTAAATTTTTTTGACCTTCTGCCGAAAAGTGTGGCCATCCTTAGCAACGGCATGGCAACGCTCGATTCCCGCGACTCTGGAGGTCAAGGGTCATCATGACATATGCAGAAGAAGAGACAGAGAGAGAGGGAGCTCAGCGGGACTGAAGGCGTGGCTGGGTGTGGTGTGGCTGCTTTGGGAGGAAGGAGGGAGAGTTTAGAGCTTCACAGCAAGTAGGCAAACAAAAATTAGCTGTTACCAGCCACATATTTGCCCGAATTTGGCTTATAATGGAGAGAGAGGAGGAGGCATCACAACACACTGTGGAGACTGATGCTGGAGAGAGCAGTGAGCTGGGAGAGGAGCACATTGGAGGGCGCAAAAGAGCCAGGAGCTTCTCGGACGAGGCAACTGCCTTCCTCCTGCAGGAGGTCGAGCTACGCTGGGGTGATTTGACACAGGGAGGGCGTGGGAAGCCCACCCCAAAGGCAAACCAGAACATATGAACAAAGATAGTAGAGGTGGTCTCGTCGGCGACCAACGAGGTTCGTGAGGGCAACCACTGCCGCAAACGGTGGAACGACCTTGTGGGATCTGCAAGAGTAAGTATTACATTGATTTACATGTACTTATGTATTTATATAATTTGATTTTAAGAGTCATGAGTGACTATCAGCAGATGTGAGGTCTTGCACTTTTCCTGGTAATGTTTTACTCAAAGCCTGCTTGTCACGGTGTGCGTTTTTAGGTAAAAAATGATAATTATCATAATAATCATGATTACATCTGTCGGTTATGTGTTGTATCAGTCTCTGTGACAGTACCCAGCAATGATATCACACAATGACCTCATGCCATGTCGTCCTGTCACCTTTTACAGAAGAAGCTATCGACGATGAGGTCCATGCAGAGGCGAATGAGTGGGGGGCGGCCACCAATCCCCAGCGACATCACAGAGATGGAGGAGCGGGTGCTCGCACTCGTGGGGAAGCACCCCCGGGACAGCCACGGACGCATCTGCAGACCCTGAAGTAATGCCACGTGAGTAAAGCTTACACCACTGCGTCAAGTAAAGTCTGTAGATACCACACCCACTCATATCCGAACATATATGATAGATGATTTCTAAAATTGTCATAGCAATAATGATGGCCTAATGAAAATCATTGCAATGCACAATGTGTTGATGATCATGAAATGTGATGTCTGTGATGATTTTGATAGCGTTCGTGCTTTTGTCGTGCATATGCTGTGTGTAGCGCTGGACTCACCTTGTCAACCTAGCACCCCCTTCTCCTCTAATAACCACATTTGTGTTTTGCAGCTCAGCCAGCAGCGCGGCCCCAGGCAAGACCACAGAGGCCAGAAGTCGGGGCAGGAGTCAGCGGATGATCCTACTACATCTGGTGCTGAGGAGCTCCGATTCTCGCCCATAAATCCACTGGGTCTGTTCTCGACGGATGAGAGCGCAGACTTCAAAGAACCTGCATCGCCACGCTGCAGAAGCCATTCCACCCCAAGGCCATCTAGTGGGTCCTCCGGTCATTCCTGCCTTCACTCTGGAGGTACCGGTCCCAAGCACCTCGCCACAGGGCACCCCATTTGTCCCCAGGATGGCGCTGACCCCGCGGAGGCCTCGTGGACGTGGCAGGTCTGTTCCACGAGCGCGACATGAGAGCAGAGAGATGGTACAGTTGTCCAGGAGGACTGTAGACATTGGTGACCAGTTCATCAAAGCATTGGGGGGCATATCCCTGTAAAGTCCTGTCCCCTCAGTACAAATTCACACGAGGCATGTAGTGAAGTCAAGGTCACTCTGGACCTGCACCTTTATTTCACAGCTCTGGAATGCTGCACTTGCCTGAGACTTCTCCTGATACACCTCTCTCTTGCAAGTGCATCCCTGGTGGTAAGGTATGCTGGTGGTTACAGGTCATATCTTATTACAATCATGTATAGCATGTTAGAATACAGTTATATATAATAATGTAAGATACATGACATCACCCTCCCCCAAGGTCTTATTGTCTTCATAGGTTCAGTCTCTCAGATGGTCTACACTCTCGTGTGGAGCGTCTGAGTTGTGGTTCAGTTGTTTGCCTTGGTGTCTGTTTTTCTTTGGGTGTGGTTGCTGGTATCTCACCTGGGCTGTCTGTTTCGATTGGTGTGATTGTTGTTGACTCGCCTGGGCTGTCTGTTGGGATTGCCCTTTCCTCAGGTTGTTCCCTCTGTCTATCCACCAGGTGCGGTGCGAGTTCCACATTGTAGTCTGCCTCTAGTTCCGCAGTGTTGTTGGTAAATCTGCTTTAGACTTGGTCTACATGCCTCCGGCAGGTTTTGCCATTGTCCATTTGTACTACCAGTAGCCTGTTTCCTTCCTTGCCCGTTACTGTCCCTGCAAGCCATTTGGGACCCCTGCCATAGTTAAGTACAAGCACTTTGTCACGTATCTCATTCCATCTCCCCCTCGAATTTCTGTCATGGTACTCAGTCAGCTTACGGCGCTTTGCCTCAACGATTTCGTGCATGTCTGGGAGGATTAATGGGAGCCTTGTTTTTAAAGTCCTTTTCATCAACAGTTGCGCGGGGGGGGATCCCAGTCAATGGGTGCGGATGAGATCTGTATGCCAGCAGCAGTCGCGACAGGCGACCCTGCAGCGTGGGACCTTGGATTTTAAGCATGCCTTGTTTAATGATTTGCACTGCTCTCTCCGCCTGGCCGAAGGAGGCCAGCTTGAACGGTGCCGTCTTGACGTGATTTATGCCGTGGTCAATTATAAAGTCTTGGAATTCTGCACTGGTGAAGCACGGACCATTGTCACTGACTAATATGTCAGGGATTCCGTGCGTTGCAAACATGGTTGCGAGGCTCTCCACAGTGGTGGAGGTTGTGCTCGAGTTTAAAATGGTGCATTCGATGCACTTTGAAAATGCATCTACAACTACGAGGAACATTTTGCCCATGAATGGGCCCGCGTAGTCTACGTGCACCCGCGACCACGGTTTGGTAGGCCAGGGCCAGGGGCTCAGTGGAGCCTCCCTGGGGGCATTGCTGATTTGGGCACAAATGGTGCACCTTCGGACGCAGAGCTCCAAGTCCGCGTCAATACCAGGCCACCGGACGTGGGATCTGGCTATGGCCTTCATGAGAATGATACCCGGGTGCTCGCGGTGGAGTTCCCGGACAAATGCATCTCTGCCTCGCAGAGGCATGACTACTTGGCTGCCCCACATCAGGCAGTCTGCTTGTAGTGATAGCTCATGCATGCGCCTGCGAAAGGGTTTTACTTCCTCGGGGCAGGCATCGCGAGCCTCTGCCCAGTCACCGGTTAGGACACATCTTTTTACTAAGGATAACGTGGGGTCGCTGGCCGTCCAGGTTTGATTTGGCGAGCCATCATGGGCGAACCTGTGGACTCAAAGGCATTGATTGCCATGACTATCTCACAGTCCTGTTCGTCAGACCCTTCCGTGGTCGCCAGGGGTAGCCTGCTGAGCGCGTCGGCACTGTTGTCTGTGCCTGGTCTGTGCCTTATTGTTTAGTCGTAGGACGCCAGCATGAGTGCCCACCGTTGAATTCGCGCCGAGGCGTTGGTGTTTATTGCCTTGCTCTCAGATAGGAGGGACGTGAGGGGCTTGTGGTCGGTTTCTCATGCAAACTTGGCCCTGAAAAGGCATTGGTGCATCTTTTTGACACCGTACACGCACACGAGCGCTTCCTTCTCTACCATTCCGTACCAGCGCTCCGCCTGCGAAACTGACCTGGAGGCATAAGTTATGGGTTGTAATTTGCCCGCACTATTGACATGTTGCAAAGCGCACCCGACCCCATACGCTGACGCATCGCATGTGAGAACTAGCTTTTTACCTGGGTCAAAGAAAGTCAAAACACTGTTGGAACACAGAAGGTTGTGTGCCTTATTGAAGGCGCGTTCCTGGGCGTCCCCCCAAAACCAATCGCACCCCTTTCTGAGTAGCACGTGGAGAGGCTCCAGCAGCGTGCTCAAGTTCTGCATAAAGTTCTCAAAGTAATTGAGTAGCCCGAGAAAGGCATGCAGTTCTGAGATATTCCGGGGCCTGGGTGCCAGGCGAATTGCTTCAGTTTTGGACTCTGTTGGGCGGATTCCATCAGCGGCAATCCTTCTGCCCAAAAATACAACCTCGGGTGCGAGAAACAGGCACTTGGATTTCTTGACTCGTAGACCTACCCGATCCAACCGCTTTAGTACTTCCTCCAAATTACGGAGATGGGAGTCGGTAGCCCTGCCCGTGATAAGTATGTCGTCTTGAAATACAACCATCCCGGGATGGACTTGAGCAGACTCTCCATGTTGCGCTGGAACATGGCAGCTGCTGACCTGATGCCGAATCGATTGTACATGAAAAGGCCTCGATATGTGTTGATGGTGGTGAGTAGCTTGGATTCCTCGGTCAATTCTTGCATCATATACGCAGATGTGAGGTCTAATTTTGAGAAAAATTTACCTCCAGCCAATGTGGCAAATAAGTCCTCCGCTCTGGGCAGCGGGTACTGGTCCTGTTGGGAGACTCTGTTTATGGTAGATTTGTAGTCCCCACAGATTCGTACGGATCCATCAGGCTTCATGACTGGGACGATGGGACTTGCCCAGTCGCTAAATTCCACAGGTGACATAATGCCTTCCCACAGAAGCCTGTCTAGTTCGTGTTCAATCTTTTCCCTCATCACATAGGGTACAGCTCTGGCCTTGTGATGGACTGGTCTAGCATCCTGTGTGATGTAGATTTTAACTTTGGCCCCTTTGAAAGTGCCCACACCTGGCTGAAAGAGATGTTCAAATCGCTTTATAATTGTTGAGCAGGAGGTCTGTTCCTTTAATGACATGCATGGACATCATCCCATTTCCAGTTTAGTTTTGCCAGCCAGCTTCTCCCCAGCAGTGCCGGGGGTCTCCGGGGACAATCCACAGGGGAAGTCGGTTCACTGTCCCTTTGTGTGTGACAGAAAGCATGGCGTTGCCAAGGACTGGTACGATTTCTTTGGTCTAGGTCCTTCGGGCCCAAGTTTCGAGCCGCACCTAGAACGGCACAGCCCCGACCTGGACACCCATTTTTCGTGCCACAAAGTGCGCCTAAAAAAAACTTATGTATTCCCCGGCTCCCTGCTGGTCCTCTGGAGCCGGGCATGGTGCAGCATGAGCTGTGGGGGGCGGAGCTAGGTCCCTGCGCTGAAAACAGTGCCGGGACCTCTGCACATGCGCACTACAATGGGCACGCATGTGCAGTAGCTCCAAGCCCCCAAAACTGTGTGGGAGGGGCCCGAAGCACGCAGCCCCTAGCCCTGGCTGAATGGCCTCACTGGGGCTGCGTGAATAAGGCTGCCTCCCACGCCCAGCTCCTGCTTACTCCCGACCCGACTCGACTCCCGCTTCCCCACCCCCCCTCCGCCCTCGGACCGGACCCGACCCAGACTCTGACCCGACTCCCGCTTCCCCCCCACCCCCGACCCCCGACACCCGGACCGGACCCAACCCGGGCTCCCCCCCCCATACACGACCTCACGTCCCTCTCCCTCCCCCCCCCCCCCCGACCCAAACTGAACCGACCTCCCTCCGCCCCCCTGGACCCAACCCGACCCAACGCCACCTACCTGTAAATCTGGTGCTGGGGACGGGCTCTGCCCGAAGTCTTGGGCCCGGCTGGGCCCTGCCCGTTCAGCCTCCCTCCCCTTCTCCTTTCCCCCCCCCCTTCTCCTTTCCCCCCTTCTCCCCCTTCTCCTTTCCCCCCACTCCTTTCCCCCTCCCCCTCTCCTTTCACCCCTCCCCCTCTCCTTTCCCCCCTTCTCCTTCCCCCCTTCTCTTTCCCTCCCCCTCCTTCCCCTCTTCTCTTTCCCTCCCCCTCCTTCCCCCCTTCTCTTTCCCTCCCCCTCCTCCCCCTTCTCTTTCCCTCCCCCTCCTCCCCCTTCTCTTTCCCTCCCCCTCCTTCCCCCCTTCTCTTTCCCTCCCCCTCCTCCCCCTTCTCTTTCCCCACCTCCTCCCTCTTCTCTTTCCCCTTCTCCTCTCACCCCCTTCCCCTTCTCCCCCCTTTCCCTTCTCCTCCTTCCCCTTCCCCTTCTCCTCCCCTCCCCCTTCTCCTCCCCTCCTTCTCTCCCCCCCTTCTCCCCCTTCCCTCTCCCTTCTTCCCCATCCCTCCCCCTTCTCCCCCATCCCTCCTCCTCTGCCCCCCCTCCCCCTGCACCCCCCTTTCCCTCTACCCCCCTCCTCCCCCTCCCCTCGCTGTCAGAAACACAGACACTGACAGACAGAGACTGAGAGACACACAGACAGACAGAGAGATAGAGACACTGACAGAGACACACTGGGCGGGGCGGGGGCATCCCAGCACGCTGTTGGAGGGCTCCCGGTGCTGCAGTCGGTAAGTAGAAAATGTTTTATTTATTGATTTTTTAAAAAATTATTTCTTATTAATTTTTTTTGATTGAATTATTGGTTGATTTATTGATGTTTTTATCATTTTTTATTGATGATGGCTCTTTATTTGTAAAACTGAAGTGTTTAATGTTTGTAAACTTCCCTTTAAACACCCCCCCCACCATTCCCTACGCCTGATTTGTAACCTACGCCTGATTTTCTAAAGTGTAGACAAGGTTTTTTCGAGCGTACAAAAATCTTCACTTACTCCATTCTAAGTTAGTTTGGAGTAAGTTTTCACTGCCGAAACTTTGAGAACAGGTGTAAGTGGCCGGACACACCCCCTTTTGAAAAAAAAATTCTGTTCCAATGTGAAACTGTTCCAACTGACTAGAACTGGAGCAAACTAAATGTCGAGAATTTGAATTTCTAAGATACTCCGTTCTACACCAGTTGCTCCAAAAAATCAGGAGAAACTGAGGCCGAAACTTGGGCCCAGTGTGTGGTGTCGACCCTTGTGAGTTTTGGTCTGTCTCTTTTATGCGGCCACAGTTGTTCAAATTGTTGAGCGCCCATTAGAGATTGACTCGCTCCTGTATCCAGCTCCATGTTGACAGATATCCCGTTGAGTATGACCCTCATCATTATAGGAGGCGTCCTGTTGTAGGAGCAGTGGCCATTGATCGTGTTGACCCGCTGTACATCGGTGTCCCGGGTAATGTCCCCACCATCTTCTGGTCCGCTTTCCGACCCATCCGATTCGTATACCAGCCGAGCTGCCCTTTTTTTGCACATGCGGGCCAAATGCTCTGTATATTCACAATTTCTGCAAACAGCCTGCTGAAATCGACATCCCCTTGATGAGTGCCCACCCCCACACCTCCAGCACAGACTGCTTTCATTGTTCAAAGTGTTCCCAAAGAATGAGCTGCGTCTGGCTGATCTCTCTTGAGCTTCTCTCAGTTTGTAGTTAATTGCTCGCATTGTGGGTTGATGAGGTGTGAACGGCCATTCCTGTGGCCCTTGATGGCTTCTGCCTGCTGTCGAGAACCTGTTCTCCCCGTTTCGTCTGTGTGTAGGGGTAGCAGCTTGTCTAATGCTGTAAACTCCTTGTTCCATTATTTCGTTAGTTGTCGTACCTGCATTGTAAATCAACCTCGTTTCTTCTTCCCCGACCAAGAATGTCTGTGCAACCAGTGCTGCTGCCTCTAAGGTTAGGTTCTTGGTCTCCTATGAGCTTTCGGAATATGCCTGCGTGGCCTATTCCGTCAATGAAAAAGTCTCTCAGCATTTCTCGCCTCAGTTCATCGGAGAACTCACATAAACTAGCCAACCTCCGAAGTTCCGCCACGAAGACGGGTGTGCTCTGGCCCACACAGCGTCTGTAGTTGTAGAACCTGTGTCTGGCCATGTGTAGGCTGCTCGCTGGCTTCAGGTGGTCTCTTACCAGTGTGCTCAATTCTTCAAACGACTTGCTTGCTGGTTTCTCGGGTGCCAACAGATCCTTCATTAAAGTGTATGTTTTCGAGCCACAGCTGGTCAAGAGATGGGCTCTTCTCTTGTCTGCCGTATCATCGCCTAACCAGTCTTTGGTTACAAAGCTTTGCTGGAGCCTTTCTATAAAGTCCTCCCAATTGTCTCCCGCATTGTACTTTTCATCTGATCCGTTGTTCGCCATTCTGTGGATTCTGTAATCCCGTAACTTGTCGCCACTGTAAAGTCCTGTCCCCTCAGTACAGATTCACACGAGGCATGTAGTGAAGTCAAGGTCACTCTGGGCCTGCACCTTTATTTCACAGCTCTGGAATGCTGCACTTGCCTGAGACCTGTCCTTATATACCTGTCTCTTGCAAGTGCACCCCTGGTGGTAAGGTATGCTGGTGGTTACAGGTCTTATCTTATTACAGTCATGTATAGCATGTTAGGATACAGTTATATATAATAATGTAAGATACATGACAATCCCGACAGCTGGTCACCATGACCGAGTACATTCCATGCATGGCGGAGGCCCTGGATGCAATAGCCAGGAACACTGCTGCCACAGGCCTACCAGTGGTCCCTGAGTGAGGCACCCCACTCCTTGGTTCCGCACCACCACTGCGAATGGTACATGAGAGCAAGGACCAAGATCCTGCTTCTGCATCAGAGAATGTTGCCCCCTCGGCATCACCCGCTCCTGTACCCGTGCAACCACCGCATTTGCCTTCATCCCCCCCCAATGAGGTACCGCCTGAGGAGCTCCTCGGCCAGGCGCCATGGAGCGAGGAGGAGAAGGGGTAGAGGTGGGGAAAAGAAGGGGAGTGGAGTCGGAAAGTGAGTTGCATTTCCGCAGGTGATGGCTGTGTTATATCTCCATCTGGGTGTATGCAATTTGTTGTAATGTATGGGGGCTGGAGACCACGCTCCTGCTTTGCCTTTGTATTCTGTGTTGCTGGACATGTTGAACATGTGATTTATGTCAATGGTGGAAAAAGTGGGGTGTGGGCGGGTGTTGGGTGTTATTGCCTGTTATACTTATGATTTCAGACCAATGTTGGTGTTAACATTTTTGTTATTGAACATAACCTTGTTGTGCATTGTCTCAGATAGCTGGATTTTTACACACTGGTGATTCCTTACCATGAAAGGCTTAAATACAACTTAACATCAATCAACGTAAACTTTAACTGGCACCAAGGTTATGGGCACCATTGATGTCTGAGCTGCACACACACAGCAGTGTGTCAGCGTTGTTACTCACATCAGCCCGCTCTTTCAGGCAAATCGTTCCGATATCAGCTCCTCATGTAAGAGTGAGATTTAATAAATGCCGGCCACACTGCTGGCATTAGTTCTGGTTAGTTCCACTTTTTGTGGGTGGTTTTTTGGGTGAGCGATATGTGTGCGAGGTGGTGAAATTGACGCTGGGCGATCTCATGGCTGCTAGTTTGGGTAAATATGCTCTTCACGACAAAAAGCAGTGGGCAGGCGTTAATATTGAATCTCGGCGTTAATTCCATGCGGAAAGTAATGCTGGGCGATATTATGGGCATTGATTTAGCTCATTCTGCTGATTTCGCCCCAAAAAAGTGGGCGGGCAGTAATATTTTTTCCCAGCGGTAAGCACATGGGGAAAGTAACGCTCGCCGCTAAGTTTCCTTAAAATGCCCGTCAGTTTCCATTTTGTGCCAAAATAGGCGATATATGGGCATTATAGAAACATAGAAACATAGAAAATATATGCAGGAGTAGGCCATTCGGCCCTTCTAGCCTGCACCGCCATTCAATGAGTTCATGGCTGAACATTCAACTTCAGTACCCTATTCCTGCTTTCTCGCCATACCCCTTGATCCCCCTAGTAGTAAGGACCTCATCTAACTCCTTTTTGAATATATTTAGTGAATTGGCCTCAACAACTTTCTGTGCTAGAGAATTCCACAGGTTCACCACTCTCTGGGTGAAGAAGTTCCTCCGCATCTCGGTCCTAAATGGCTTACCCCTTATCCTTAGACTGTGACCCCTGGTTCTGGACTTCCCCAACATTGGGAACATTCTTCCTGCATCTAACCTGTCTAACCCCGTCAGAATTTTAAATGTTTCTATGAGGTCCCCTCTCATTCTTCTGAACTCCAGTGAATACAAGCCCAGTTGATCCAGTCTTTCTTGATATGTCAGTCCCGCCATCCCGGGAATCAGTCTGGTGAACCTTCGCTGCACTCCCTCAATAGCAAGAATGTCCTTCCTCAGGTTAGGAGACCAAAACTGTACACAATACTCCAGGTGTGGCCTCACCAATGCCCTGTACAACTGTAGCAACACCTCCCTGCCCCTGTACTCAAATCCCCTTCCTATGAAGGCCAACATGCCATTTGCTTTCTTAACCGCCTGCTGTACCTGCATGCCAACCTTCAATGACTGATGTACCATGACACCCAGGTCTCGTTGCACCTCCCCTTTTCCTAATCTGTCACCATTCAGATAATAGTCTGTCTCTCTGTTTTTACCACCAAAGTGGATAACCTCACATTTATCCACATTATACTTCATCTGCCATGCATTTGCCCACTCACCTAACCTATCCAAGTCACTCTGCAGCCTCATAGCATCCTCCTCCCAGCTCACACTGCCACCCAACTTAGTGTCATCCGCAAATTTGGAGATACTACATTTAATCCCCTCATCTAAATCATTAATGTACAATGTAAACAGCTGGGGCCCCAGCACAGAACCTTGCGGTACCCCACTAGTCACTGCCTGCCATTCTGAAAAGTACCCATTTACTCCTACTCTTTGCTTCCTGTCTGCCAACCAGTTCTCAATCCACGTCAGCACACTACCCCCAATCCCATGTGCTCTAACTTTGCACATCAATCTCTTGTGTGGGACCTTGTCGAAAGCCTTCTGAAAGTCCAAATATACCACATCAACTGGTTCTCCCTTGTCCACTCTACTGGAATTTCTACTGGAATTATACGTCATTTCAGCAGTAAAATGGGCATTAAGTGGGCATTAAGCATGCAAAAAAAGTGGAGGTTCTAGCCCCAGCATTTTCCCAATGACAGCTGTTAGGCTAACTGGTCTATAGTCTCCCTCCTTTCTTAAATAGGGGCGTCACATTTGCGGTTTTCCAGTCTGTTGGGACCTCTCCAGAATCCAGGGAATTTTGGTAGATTACAACCGATGCATCCACTATCTCTGTAGCCACCTTTTTTAAGACCCTAGGATGCAGGCCCTCAGGTCCAGGGAACCTGTCCAACTTTCATCCCATTAGTTTGCCTAGTACTTTGTCTTTAGTGATAGTGATTGTTTTACAGGCAACTCTCATTTATCCGGATTGCTCAGGGATTCGGCAATTCCGGGTAAGGGAATTTTCCGTTGGGCGAGTTTACGCCTGAATAAAATCGGCTACAAACAGTAACAAGGCAGTTAAGTATACAAAAGATGGACATTACCAGCATGCATGTACTTCCGCCGGACTGTAATCGCAGAGGGGCGAACGCTGCACTGGGAGTGGCCTCGAGAAGGAGATTGTTTAGCTCCGGAGTGCCGGAGCGCACTCTCCGGGCTGCGTTCTGTGCCTGGAACCCGGTGCCGGCACTGCCCCCGTTCCCAACGTCAGCGGCGGCCGTGAGAGACAGCGGCTGCAGCAGTGCGCGCGCACACACCAGCAAAGCAAGGGCAGAGGAGGGTGAACTTGTATATTCAGTTTTTAGATTTTTATGGTAGATTTTCCGAGTCCTTGCTCATGGTGAGTATCATGTTGTGCAATTGTTAGCGATTTTGCAACAGAATTTTAAATTCTGTTACAGCAGGTTTTCCGTTAGATCCATATCCGGATAAACGAGAGTCCACTGTATGTTCCTCCCTCGCTATAGCCCCTTGATTATCCATTAGTGGGATGCTTTCAGTGTCTTCTACTGTGAAGACCGAAACAAAATATTTGTTCAACGTCTCCGCCATTTCCCTGTTTCCCATTATTAATTCCTCAGTCTCATCCTCTAAGGGGCCAATGTTTACTTTAGCTACTCGCTTCCTTTTGATATACCTGTCGAAGCTCTTACTGTCTGATTTTATATTTCTTGCTAGTTTACTCTCATAAGCTATCTTCTCTCTATCATTTTTTAGTCATTCTTTGCTGATTTCTAAAAATGTCCTACTCCTCTGGCCTTCCACTGTTCTTCACAACATTGTATGCCTTTGTTTTCAATTTGATACCATCGAGTTCAACAATTTCAGACCATAACCTCTGCCCTTATTTATTCACATGTCAGCTGTTAATGATTCTGCCATTCCCATTTATACCTCTTCTAGACTCATGTTTTCTTTCTTTATCTGTCCCATTACCATCTCCTTTTGCTTTGCATAATCATAACTTTTGTCATTTAATCACTCCTGCCTTCCATTCTATCACAGACCTTCCCCTTTTGTTCTTTCCTCTCCTACTCCTTTCCCTGCCCCTGCACTTGCTTAAAATCTGTTACCTCTCTAACTTTTTTCCAGTTCTGAAGAAAGGCCGTCGACTTGAAACGTTAACTCTGTTTCTCTCTCCGCAGATGCTTGCCTGACCTGCTGAGTATTTCTTGCACTTTCTGTTTTTATTTATGGCAGGTCGTGGAGTTGAGCTCTGCACAAGGAAAAGGGTTATTGGGCATAATGGGCTTTTCGTAGTCAAAAAAACTTCTCATGTTTTATGTGTGAAACAATAGTCTGTAGCAGGGAATGGTATGGAGGTAAGGAGAAAGGTTGATGTGACGGAAGTGATTTGCGGCGTAGGAGATATTAGTCCTGAAATTGTGAGACTTCATTCCTGGTATGGAGTCACACCTGATGGGAGTGCAAATCCCTGAATCAGGCAGGGAGCTCATCACTTACCTTTGGTGGTGGTCATGATTTTTCAAATGATTTGATTTCAACAACTAGAAACTGAGGAGAGCTGTAAATAGACCTCCACGTCTAATCCTGTCCAGGAAGACAATGTGCTGGGAACACAAGTTCGTAATTTCAGGCCTCGGTGGGATACAATATCTCATCGCTTATAGAAAGCGTATGTCATATGGTTGGATTTTCAAACAGAATACAACAATGATGCTAAAACTGAGTAAATGCAACGCACTAATTTTTGTGACCTAGCTCCTTTAATTTATTTCAGCCAAGTTATATTTTCCATTAGTTGAATAGCATTTTGGGAAATAAAACTTGAGGCAGGTTAGTTGCTGTCTATATTAACTGTTCTGTGAGAACACCAGCGGCAGGCCGGGGCCATAAAAGGAGCGGAGATGCGGCAGCCCGGGAGCAGCGTGGAGGCATGCCACTCCAGGGAGCAGCGCGAGCTGGTGCAGGAGGGCGACGGCAGCAAAGAGTGACGTCATCAAGATCCAGGTCGGTGATTGGAGCGTGGGCAGGTACAGCAGGAGCGGCGAGAGACTGTGGAGGGATGTGATCACCAGGGGAGGCGTGAGTTCGGGGCCAGGGGCCCAGGGGCAGCACGGGCCAGCCCACACTGCGATAGGTGTGCGCACTAGGTCCGTGCAGCAGAGCAGGTCTCCAGTCGTCTTGGTAAATCCTTGCCACTGGACCAAGACCTAGCTCTGTCAAGCCCGTGTGGTGGCTGGTGTGCAACGCACAGGCATCTTCTACCCTTCACAATGTAGTTCAGGACCTGGAATATTAGGTCCTTCATTGAAACACCTGTGAACTCATCCTTTTTTTGTCACAGAAGCAAATCATCCTCGCTTTGAGGGACTGCCTATGATGATGATAACTGTTCTAATTTTTTAAATTGTTGCCCAATTAAAAATAGCTCCTTTGTTTGACTGTAGCCTATATTATGCTTAGAGACTGTGCTGAAGGACTGCTGTCAATTTTAATTGACAGAAGCATAAGAAGTAGTGAATTTACTTAGAAAGCCTAATATTGATTCTTTGTAACTGGAAGTGTACTTGACAGAGTTCTCGATTTAATATGTTTAAAGGTCAGGGATATTACAAGGGAATGTGTTCAGCATACCCTGCTAACAAATTAGAAAATCTGGATGACTGTTTACTTGTCATAGCAACTCTGTTGACTTTTTGCCAAAAAACAAAAGTCAAAGGAAAAAGCATTTATGTTCGAATGCAAGTTCAACGAGCTGTATCAGTGCATGATGCGAGATAGCTGTCCAAAAATTCAATGGCATGCACCCAATTTTCAAGCGCTAAAGGGTATCTAAGACTCCAAATATGGCGGGCAGGAAGCGTGCACTTGTTACAAGCCAGAAGTGCGCCGGTTGCCATATTGGTACAGGCAAAAAAAGAGGTGTCCAGGGCCCATGCCTGAAACAGGTGTTAGGCTCTTTATTTGCATAAGCAAAGGGCCCATGCCTGCCTGAGGACCCCTGTGCAAGATTGGGTTGCCCTGCGTATAGCCGGCGCTGGGCCCCCTCCCAATCGGCCATGTATCCCGATCGCTCCCTCTCCCGATTGCCCCCTCTCATGATCGTTCTCTTTCCTGATCGCCTTCCCTTCCCGTTTATGCACTTACCTGAGGCCAGGTGCCGGTGAAAATAATTTCTGGGCCGCCATATGTAAGGATGGATGCTACAAGACTTGGGCAGAGGCATTGAACCTCATTGGTAGTGGGTCCTGAAATTAAAACCTGCCCTACACCTGAATTGTTAAGATTAATTTAAACTCCCGAGTGGAAAACCATCCTGCCTGAGAGCTGAGGTACCAACCGGGCCTTACTAACATTCCACCGGGCAGCTGTTTCTCTTAAATCAGGCATGTAGAGGCAGCCTGCAGGGCCCGTTGAGTGGTTCCAGCATTTTCTGTTATTGTTTCGGATTCTAGCATCCGCAGTATTTTGCTAATGTAGAGGCAGCCTACTGGTTTGAGGCCTGCGTGGATCGGGTGGCCCAGAGCCCATCAGGTAAGTCATAGACGGGGGTGGGGGGGAAGGGGGACGGGTTTCAGTAGGGTTTATAAGAGCAGAAGGGGAGGATGTTCTGGGAGTTGGCAATCCTACTCCTCCTGGCTCCACAAAGATAAGTTTTAAACTTATTTGACAGGGCCTCTACTGGGCCCAATAGGACCACCAAATGGCGGAATTTAAATCACTTCTTTGGTGTATCGCAATTTGCGACACGCAATTCTTGGTGGATGTAGAGCCAGGGGCAGAATGATGCCTCATTACAGGTAAGAGAGAGTCTCATTAACAATGTTGCAGCCTGGATTTTCCAGATTTAGGCGAACGAAAGGTGCTCGACGTTCACAACACTTAAAGCTACCCACAGACTTCCAATGGACTTTGAACGGCAATTTACAGTCAACAGAAGTCCGATACAGCGCTCTACAGGGGATCTGGGAATGTGTGAACAGGGAAAGCAACAGCACATGTCCTCAACCAATCAGATTGAAGTCTAAACCAGGAAGTGTAAGTTCGAATATTTAATTTAACGTAAAATCATGGACAGAAAGAAAAATAAAGAGTGGGAATGAAAGATGGGAATGAGAGAGGAAAAAAGGAGACAGAAAGGAAAAGTAAAAAGAAACACTTTTATATTAATTTCAATTAAAATCAAAAATCTCCAACAATAATTAAAATAGGAAGGAATGAGACTCCACTCTTGTAAGATATAATTTTCTGCGCCAGAGATGTTGTTTGGCAGTAATTAAGACTTATCACCAATGTTCACCCATTTATCTTTGGGTGCATGGCCCCTTTCAGGATCTGCGTGGCCCATTCACAATTTTGTGCAGTCATGAAACTTAACATTGCAAAAGCTTGTCCCGGGCTGCGCAGAACTAGCAGAGAGCTACTTGGTCGTGCAGACATGCGCCCACGCAGCTTGTAGGCAACGTTGCTTACCACGCCGTTAAAAATTCACTTACACTTGAATGGACAAGCCCTAACTTTTTCTGACTTGTTTAATTGGTATCTAGCGGGTAAGTGCCGCAACTTCACGCCGTTCATATGTTTTAATGCCAATCTCTCGGTGAGATACCGATATAGCAAAGCTACTGGAGGAGCAGGACAACCCGGACAGCAACTTCCTGATTTCTGTGTTTAACCACGCAAGTGTGGTCACTGGATGTTGCTGTTCGATCGACTCCATAATAACAGTGAGCACAATTATTCTCGGCGTTATTCTTACCGCAGAATCCGGGCCAATTGTATACTTAACCAAACTAGGTCCCACGTCTAATTTCAAAACTTCAGGCAAGGCTCCATATTAAATGGGCACATTGGAAATGATGGCACCTGGCTGGCTTAAGTAAGCTTCTTAAAAGGATATTAATTAGTTTTGCTGAGTAATCTGCCGGCATTGCTTTTTCTGCCAATAAGCTTCTCCCTTATTTTTTACCTGCTACTGTCATTTAAATTGTGCCATACAAAGTGGCGAGCTGGGCATTCCTTTGGTGGCTCCAATAATGCTGCATGATTTCAATGAGGAAGTTGAGTTCACGAGGGGACAAGGAATGCATGTGCAACAACACCTGAAGCCTTCTGTCCACATCCATCACTACTCCAGGGCACCTTGACATGCACAAGAGCATGGCAGAGGAGACCTAACTTTCTTCACATTCGTTTCACAAGAGTGGCTGCCACGGGGTTGCGTATTGCAGGATAACCTGCAGAGAATATCTGGGACAGAGGTGGCTGAGCTATTTCTGAAGTTTGTAACGTCCAGATCCTTCCAAGCTGCCCCAGGGCACATCTGCCACATCAGGCAGTCTGCCGTGCGTACGTGTGTGAAGCAAAGGACAAATGCGAGATTCGTAAAGGGCAGCACCTTTACCACTTACCCTGTGGAAAGTGACACATCAGCTGGACAGGGTGCAGAGCAGAGGTGCCAGTAAGGCTTATTTGGTAGTAATTGCACCTCTAAGTCAGAAGGTTGTGAGTTGTTACTGCAGGACCTGAGCAGATCATCAAAACTGAAAAGTCAGTGGAGTACTGAAGGATTGCTGCACCGTTGGAAGTACCATCTTCCAGATGAGGTGTTAAACTCAGGTCCCGTCTACCTGGTCAGGTCGACCTAAAAGACCTTAAACACAATTTGGAAAACAGGCATGTGTTTACTGTTCCTTGGCTTCCACCTTCACCTCCAAGAAAGGTATATCAGCTTAGACACAGTGAAATAGTATGTGTAAAAGGGCATTGGTGTATACAGGGCTTTGGATAATACTGCACAGAGGATGTGTGAGTTCCCAACTTAGGCCTCTGCTACAATTGATAGGTCCCACATGAAATGTATGGAAAACGAGGAGCACACTTACATTTTGGAACCATGTGGGGGATGGTAGTTTAGTGGTGACTCAATGGCTGTGATTATCTCAACATCTGGAATGGATTTTGAACTACTGGAGCGCAAAATAATTTATTTGATCCTAGCAGCTGATAGTTCTTAAGGGAAGGATCACAAATACAACCTTTTCCCAAGGGTGTTCCTTCAGTGTCTGTATGGAAGATGTGACAGATAAAGCTGCTAAAGCAGAATATGTCAAGTAGTTTATAACTGCATTAACACAGGAATGTGCCGATAGGCCTCCAGTGAATCAATCGGCTGACAGTATAGTGATATTTAGAGATTTCCTGACAACCTTCCCTTGAGAAATGCAACCATTTAACTCCATGAAAATAAGCTCTGGTAAGTCTAACTTATACAAAAAAAAAATGTTAGAGGAAATAAAGCCCTGAAAGAAAAGGCAGCTAGAATACCAGAGGGGACAGCTAGGAGAAAGATGCAGTCTGCAGGCCGCAGAGGAACTGTAGTTGTTGGGGATTCTTTGCTCCAGAAAATAGATAGTCATATGTGTCAGAAGAACCAGACCCACAGGATGGAGAGCGGTCTATCTGGAAGTAGATTAGTACACATTGAGGGATGGGTAGAAGGGATACTGAAGGGATCAGGACCAGGCTCTGTGGTGGTAGTCAGAGAATCATAGAAATTTACAGCACAGAAGGTTACCATTTGGCCCATTGTGTCTGTGCTGACCGACAAAGAGCTATCCAGTCTAATCCCACGTTCCAGCTCTTGGTCTGTAGCCTTGTAGGTAACAGCATTTCAATCACATATTCAAGTACATTTTAAATGCAACGAGGGTATTTGCCTCTACCAATGTATCACGCAGTGAGTTCCCGACCCCCACCTCCCTCTGGGTGAAAAAAGTTCTCCTCAACTCCCCTTTAATTTACCAAAATTCCCTGGATTCTGGGGAGGTCCCAGCAGATTGGAAAACTGCAAATGTAATACCCCTATTTAAAAAAGGAGGCAGACAAAAAGCGTGAAACTATAGAGCAGTTAGCCTAACATGTGTGGTTGGGAAAATGTTGGAGTCCATTATTAAGGAAGCAGTAGCAGGACATTTGGAAAAGCAAAATTCGGTCAGGCAGAGTCAGCATGGATTTATGAAGGGGAAGTCATGTTTAACAAATTTGCTGGAATTCTTTGAGGCTGTAACGAACAGGGTGGATAAAGGGGAACCAGTGGATGTGGTGTATTTGGACTTTCAGAAGGCATTTGACAAGGTGCCACATAAAAGGTTACTGCACAAGATAAAAGTTCATGGGGTTGGGGGTAATATATTAGCATGGATAGAGGATTGGATAACTAACAGAAAACAGAGAGTCAGAATAAATGGTTCATTCTTGTGTTGGCAATCAGTAACGAGTGGGGTACCACAGGGATCAGTGCTGGGACCCCAACTAGTTACAATCTATATTAACGACTTGGAAGAAAGGACCGAGTGTAACGTAGTCAAGTTTGCTGACGATACAAAGATGGGAAGAAAAGCAATGCATGAGGAGGACACAAAAAATCTGCAAAAGGACATAGACAGGCTAAGTGAGTGGGTAAAAATTTGGCAGATCGAGTATAATGTGGGAAAGTGTGAGGTCATGCACTTTGGCAGAAAAAAATCAAACAGCAAGTTATTATTTAAATGGAAAAAAATTGCAAGGTGCCGCAGTACAGCGGGACCTGGGGGGTACTTGTGCATGAAGCACAAGAGGTTAGTATGCAGGTACAGCAAGTGACCAGGAAGGCCAAGGAATCTTGGCCTTTATTGCAAAGGGGATGGGGTATAAAAGCAGGGAAGTCTTGCTATAATTATACAGGGTTTTGGTGAGGCCACACCTGAAAGTTAACATGCAGGTACAGTTTGGGTTTCCATATTTATGAAAGGATATACTTGCTTTGGAGGCAGTTCAGAGAAGGTTCACTAGGTTGATTCCGGGGATGAGGGGGTTGACTTATGAGGAAAGGTTGAGGAGGTTGGGCCTCTACTCATTGGAATTCAGAAGAATGAGCGGTGATCTTATCGAAATGTATAAGATTATGAGGGGGCTTGACAAGGTGGATGCAGAGAGGATGCTTCCGCTGATAGGGGAGACTCGAACTAGAGGGCACGATCTTAGAATAAGGTGTCACCCATTATAACTGAGATGAGGAGGAATTTCTTCTCTCAGAGGGTTTAAATCTGTTGAATTCACTGCCTCAGAGAGCTGTGGAAACCGGGACATTGAATAAATTTAAGACAGAAATAGACGGTTTCTTAACCGATAAGGGATTAAGAGGTTATGGGGAACAGGCGGGGAAGTGGACCTGAGTCCATGATCGGATCAGCCATGATTGTATTAAATGGCGGAGCAGGCTCGAGGGGCCGTATGGCCCATGCCTGCTCCTATTTCTTATGTTCTTATGTTCTTATGTTCTTAAACCTTCTACCAGGTACTTTAAATCTATGGCCCCTTGTTATAGGAATAAATGGGTAATTTTTGGGTTGACAGGCTGTAACTAGAGGGATACCGCAAGGATCAGTGCTTGGGCCTCAGCTATTCACAATCTATATCAATGATTTAGATGAGAGGACCAGATGTAATATGTCTAAGTTTGCTGATGATACAAAGCTAGGTGGGAATGTAAGTTGTGAGGAAGATGCAAAGAGGCTTCGAGGGAAAAAGACAGGCTAAGTGAGTGGGCAAGAACATGGCAAATGGAAGATAATGTGGAGAAATGAGAGGTAATCCACTTTGCTCGGAAAAATAGAAAAGCAGAGTATTTTTTAAATGGTGAGAGATTGGGAAATGTTGGTGTTCAGAGGGACCTGGGTGTCCTTGTACACAAATCACTGAAAGTTAACATGCAGGTACAGCAAGTAAGTAAGAAAACAAATGTTATATTTGTCTTTATTACAAGAGGATTTGTGTATAAGAGTAAAGATGTCTCACTGCAATTATGTAGGACCCTGGTGAGACCACACCTGGAGTATTTTGTACAGTTTTGGCCTCCTTACCTAAGGAAGGATATACTTGCCATAGAGGGAATGCAACAAAGGTTCACCAGACTGATTCCTGTGATGGGGGGATTGTCCAGTGAGGAGAGATTGAGCAGACTGGGCCTATATTCTCTAGAGTTTAGAAGAATGAGAGGTGATCTCATAGAAACATACAAAATTCTTACAGGGCTTGATAGGGTAGATGCAGGGAGGATGATTCCCCTGACTGGGGAGTCTAGAACCAGGGGTCACAGTCTCAGAATAAGGGGTCAGCCATTCAGGACTGAGATGAGGAAACATTTCTTTACTCAGAGGGTGGTGAATCTTTGGAATTCTCTACCCCAGAGGGCTGGGGAGGCTCAGTCAAATGCATTGAAGACAGAGATCGATAGATTTTTGGACACGAAGGGAATCTAGGGTTATGGGGATAGTGCAGGAAAGTGGAGTTGAGGTAGAAGATCAGCCATGATCGTATTGATTAGCGGAGTGGGCTCGAAGGGCTGAATAGCCTACTCCTGCTCCTATTTCTTATGTTATTATGTTATTGACCTCTCTGCTAAGGGACATAGGTGCTTACTATCCACTCTATCTAGCCCCCTCATAATTGTATATACCTCAATCAAGCCTCCCCTCAGCCTCCTCTGTTCCAAAGAAAGAAAACCTAATCCAATTTTTCCTCATAGCTAAAATTCTCCAGTCTTGGCAACATCCTCAGAAATTTCCTCTGTACCCTCTTTCGTGCAATCACATCTTTCCTTTAATTTGGTGACCAGAACTGTACACCGTTCTTTAGCTGTGGCCTAACTAGTGTTTTATACAGTTGAAGTATAGCCTCCCTACTCTTATATTCTATGCCTTGGCAATAAAGGAAATTATCCCGTATGTCTTCTTAACCACCTTATCTGCCTGTTCTTCTACCTTCAAGGATCTGTGGACATGCACTCCTCTGTTCCTCTACACTTCTCAGTATCCCACTTTTATTGTGAATTACCTTACCGTGTTTCCTCCCCAAATACATTACCTCACACTTCTCCAGATTGAATTCCATTTGCCATTTTTCTGCCCACCTGACCAGTCCATTGATATCTTCCTGCATTCTTCCTCACATGGGCAATTTTTATATCATCTGCAAACTTCTTAATCATGCCCCCTACATTGAAGTCAAAATCATTGATATATAACCACAAAAAGCAAGGGACCTAGGGGCCAATTTTCGACATTGCCGATTTTTGACACAGTTGTAGAGGTACATCCGATTTTTTTAGTGGCCGATTGCGCCAAAAAAAAGTTGCACGTTTCGCCGTAATGAATTTTGAATTTGACGCGGAGCAGATTGCCCTTAAGCTCTGTGGGTGGAGCTTAAGGTCTGCACCAAAACATTTAAGTTGCCAGGGTAACGAGGGACCCACTGAAGGGCTGAAGCTGGAAAGTGAAACATGCACAAGACACAAGCAATTGTTGAGCCCCGGTGCCACTCCTATCCCAGGCCGAATGGCCCCTCCGTGCCAGTGCTGCTCCTATCGTGGGCCGAATGGCCCACCCCCTACCCTCCCTATCCCAGGCTGAATGCGCCCCCCCCCCCCCCATCGGTGCAGCTCCTAACCAGGGCCAAAGGCGCCCCGCCCCCGTGCCAGTACCGCTCCTATCCTGGGCTTCTTTTGAAGCCGAGCGCCGTGCTCCTGTGTCCGACCGAGGGAACGATCTTGCCGGTCAGCGCCCCGACCCGGTTGTGCCTCGAGCCCGGTGAGCAGAGGTTCGGTGGAGGGGTGGAACTTCAAGTCACAAATTCCAGTTACAACTTGAATAAATTTAGTTTCTCTTTCCCCTCTGCAAAAAGAAACATGTCTCATGCAGTTGTGGATGAAATGAATGTCGTCTTCCCTCCGTCCAAAAACCTAACTCACCTCCGCTAAATCAATGGCGTCTTCTCTGCGCCTATTTTCTTAAGTTCCCGTAAGGTTTTTCAGAACGGTGCACAGCGCCGCTTTCAAAACAATTGAAGTTGGCAAAACTCACGTAAATGGCCAAAAATGGCGCAGCCAGCAGGTTCCGTCCCCAGTGACGTCAAAAAATCAGGAACTAAAAAAAATCATCCGTTAATAGTTTACGATGGCGCAGAAACTTTGGCAAAACCTGCAGATTTTAGTTTGCTAAAAAAACAGCAGACGCCAAAAAAAACGGCGCAGAATGATGGTGAAAATCGAGCCCCTAGTCCTGAGCCCTGCGGAACCCCGCTGGAAACAACCTTCTAGTCACATAAACATCCATCAACCATTACCCTTTGCTTCCATTGAGCCAATTTTGGATCCAAATTGCCACTTTGCCTTGGATCCCGCAGGCTTTTACTTTTTTGACCAGTCTGCCTTGTGGGACATAACATTACATCAATCATATATTATACAGAAATGAATGGCATTAAATTACTTTAAATCGCCCAATGTTTTATACTTTACTCATGTGGCGCGAGAATGGGCTCAGCACTTGCACGGGTGGCCGACCGGTTGTGCACTTCTACCAAGGCCAACGCCCGCTCTTCCAAATCTGTGAGGGGGCTTATATCTGGTTGGCTGCCACCCATGCGCCGCTGCTCATCCCTATTCTTCGAAAGCTTCTTCTGCAAAGGTGACAAGAGCATGGCATGGCATGGCATAAGATCATTGCTAGGTACTTTTACAGATAAAACAGACAGCAGATTGCTGACAGATATCATCTTATTATTATTACACAACACAACGCACAGACAATCCACAATTAGTCATCCCATGCTAATTATTGTCACCGTTAATGTTATACGCTATTACACTTTGCATGTATGGTTATATCTACCATCTGAGAATAACTTGAATAAGATCGAGTTTGGATTAAACGATTACCAGTCTAACTGCAATACATCAGATCTGCATTTAAATTAATCATTGCATCATTACAATTTATTATATAAATAAATGTAATACTTACTCTGCCGGAACCAACCAGATCATTCCAGCGCTTGCGGCACTGGTTGGGCTTTTTGACTTTGTGCGTGCTGGCTGAAATAACCTTGGCAATCTCTGCCCAAATCCTTTGATAAACCCGGGCTGGGGGGTTCCCACGACCAGCCCGGGTCAGTTGTGCTCACCGATTTTCAACTTCTGCCACTAAGGCAGCATTGGCTTCCTCATGAAATCGCTTTGCACACCTACGTCTTCCCATCTCTCCCTGCTTTGGCCACTTCCTCCTCCTCCTCGTTCATCTTTATTTCAATAATATCCATTTTAATTTTTTTAAATCTCGAAATTGCAAAAACACCAATCAATGCAAGCACCACAACAATCCCTCGCCAGCTTTCTCCACTAACTCTCTCTCTCTCTCTCTCTCTCTCTCTCCTCTTTCACTTTCACTCTCTTCTGCGCATGTGCATATTACCCCTAACCTCCTGAAAAAGACTGTTGCTATGGACACCGGCCTTGCATGACTGAATAAATCGCTAACACCCATTTCACATCGCTACGGCTAATGCCCAAATTAACAAGTGGAAACTAGCGGGGTTGAAAATGGGCGCTATTCGGGCGATCACAAAAAAATATATAACTGCTAACGCCGGAAATACCGACCACTTTTGGGTAATCTGGAGATTAATGCAAAGTCTAATCCTCTGTGTATCCAACCTAGAGTTTATTCTTTTGTAATGTTATAAGTAAAGAAGCAGGCTGACAGCCATTTTTTTTTTAGTAGCTGAAATGACTGTTTTCCGGTCAAACAGTTTGCTAACACATTTGTGATAATGCAAGTTTCTGAAATATATGATTCCTGAGATTGTGCGTTTAAGCATTAATAAAACACTAGCAGCAAAATGCAAGTACAGTAATGGCCCTTTAATGCTTCTCAAGCAGATAATGAGGCACTTCACTTAATTTCTGGCTAAGTGTCAGAAATATCATTAATTCAGCTCTGGAGTGTTCAATTGTAATTGAAAATGGCTTATTATCAGCAGAGAAAGTAATAGAAAGACAGAACCTGCATATATATAATGCCTTTCGTGACCTCAGGATGTCCCAAAGTGCTTTACAGCCAATGAGGTAATTTTGAGAGATAGTTACTATTGTAATGTGGAAAACGTGGCAGACATTTGTGCTCAGTAAGGTTCCACAAACAGCAATGGGACAAGGACCAGAAAATCTGTTTTAGTGATATTAGTTGAGAGATAAATATTGGCGAGGGCACCAGGGAGATCTCCCCTGTTCTTCTTTGAAATAGTGCCATGGGATTTTTTTATATCCACCTGAGAGGACAGACGTCCCATTCTGCTTTTGGTTTAAAGTCTCATTCGAAATACGGCAACTTTGACAGGCAACCCTCCTTCAGTACTGCACTGAAGCGTCAGCCTAGATTGGGTGCTCAAGTCTCTGGTTTGGGGCTTGAATCTGTGAGCTTTTGACTCAGAGGCGAGAGTGCTACCACTGAGCTAAGGCTGTGCAAGTCCTGGTAAACTGGTATGGAGCATTGTGAAGAGAATTTTGGTTTGGAAAAATGGAGAAAGCAGTACGGGAGTGGCAGAGAGGATGAACTCTGTGGCCAACTATCTAAAGGACCTGGACAGAGGTTGCACAAAGTAATGAAGTGCTGAAAGGTTCAGCATGAATGTCACAGAGTAGCAGCACAGGACAGTGGACATAAAGCAATCTTAACTCATCATCATAGGCAGTCCATCGAAGTCGAGGAAGACTTGTTTCCACTCCAAAAGTGAGTTCTCAGGTGGCTGTACAGTCTAATGCGGGAATTACAGTCTCTGTCACAGGTGGGGCAGAGAGTGTTTGAAGAAAAGGGTGGGTGGGACTGGTTTGCCGCACGCTCCTTCCGCTGCCTGCGCCTGGTTTCTGCACGCTCTCGGCGACGAAACTCGAAGTGCTCAGTGCCCTCCCGGATGCTCTTCCTCCACTTTGGGCGGTCTTTGGCCAGGGATTCCCAGGTGCCGGTGGGGATGTTACACTTTAGCAAGGAGGCTTTGAGGGTCTCCTTGAAGCGTTTCCTCTGCCCACCTGGGGCTTGCTTGCCGTGTAGGAGTTCCGAGTAGAACACTTGCTTAGGGAGTCTCGTGTCAGTCATGCGGACAATGTGGCCCACCCAACAGAGCTGGTCGAGTGTGGCCAGTGCTTCGATGCTGGGGATGTTGGCCTGAGTGAGAACATTGATGTTGGTGTATCTATCCTCCCAGTGGATTTGCAGGATCTTGTGGAAGCAGCGCTGGTGATACTTCTCTAGCGCTTTGAGGTGTCTGCTGTACATAGTGCACATCACTGAGCCATATAGGAGGGCAGGTATCACTACTGCCCTATAGACCACAAGCTTGGTGCCAGATTTGAGGTTCTGGTCTTCGAACACTCTCTTCCTCAGGCGACCGAAGGTTGCACGGGTGCATTGGAGGCAGAGTTGGATCTTGTCATTGATGTCTTCCCTTGCTGATAGTAGACTCCCAAGGTATGTCCAAGGCCGCGCCGTGGATTTTGACGACCGGGGTTCAGTGCTGTGTGGTGGGGTCAGGTTGGTGGAGGTCCTTTATCTTACAGATGTTTAGCATAAGGCTCATGCTTTCATACGCCTCAGTGAAGGGGTTGATGATGGTTTGAGGTGCGGTCTCTGAGTGAGCGCAGAAGCAAGCATCGTCCGCATACTGTAGGTCGATGACAGAGGATGGGACGACTTTGGATCTAGCCTGGAAGCGGCATAGATTGAACCGGTTACCATTGGTTCTATAGTTTAGTTCCACTCCAGCGGGGACCTTGTTGATAGTGAGATGGAGCATTGCAGCAAGGAAGATCGAGAAGAGCATTGGTGCGATGACGTAGCCCTGCTTGACCTCGGTCCGGATGTGGATTGGGTCTGTGGTGGATCCGTTGGTCAGGATGACAGCTTGCATGTCGTCGTGGAGCAGGCGGAGGATGGTGGCAAACTGTTGGGGGCAGCCGAAATGGAGGAGGATGCTCCATAGTCCCTCACGGTTGACAGGCCTTTGTGAGGTCAGAGAAGGCTATGTACAGGGGTTGGTGCTGTTCCCTGCATTTCTCTTGCAGGTGAAGATCATGTCTGTTGTATCCCTTAGTGGATGGAATCCGCATTGTGACTCTGGGAGGAGCTCTTCAGCCACAGGGAGAAGACGATTAAGGAAGATCTTGCAATGACTTTCCCAGTGCCCACAGCAGGAAGATTCCTCTATAGTTGCCGCAGTCGGACTTGTCCCCTTTTTTGAAGATGGTCACGATTACGGCATCTCTGAGATCTCCTCACATGCTCTCCTCCTTCCAGATAAGAGAGATGAGATCATGCATTCATGCCAATAGTGCTTCTTCGCCATAGAGCAATCTTAACAACATATGGTAATTAATGTAAGTAAGGTATTAGAAGTTAAATAGCACGATAATGCAAATTACATTATACATGTCATGATGGAAGAATGTATAGCAGGAAGACGTCTCCATGGGCCAAATGACCATGTCTCAGCTGTTTAAAGGAAAATTTTGATAAACAAGGCAAGACAATGCAATGTGAGGCACCATATCTCTCCAGGCACCGGAGCCCTCTGTTATCAGACCAGCAGGCCCAAGTGTACTCGAAACCTGATATATGATAGCGCAACACTAGGTGCCTGCACAAAGATTGTGCTCAAATCTTATTAAGACCCTAGCTTTTATGTTATTGGGGTCTGGATCTGCCTGAGCAGGTGATACCCTTCTTAGTCTTAGCTTGGCCTTCAAAGGCCAATCCTTAAAAAGGGTCCTTGTTCTCCAAGCCACCATTGGTCAGCAAGTAGTCCAATACCTTAAGGTCAAGTAGCAGCCCTTTACCAACTGCTGGCACCTGATAATCTAGCTCCCAATCTCCAGTGCCACAAAAATATTTAAATGAACTGATTTTTCTTTGCCAGTTGAGGTCAGCTATCTGAAGCAAAGGCACATGGAATGCCTGAGGAGCTGTGACCCCAGCTGTGTTGTGCTGGGACAGCATTTATGGTCCCATAATCTAAGGGTGCAGAATGGAACAGGTTACAGAGGCCCACATGGATCTATTTGGAGGAACTGAATATTCAGAAGACCAAAGCCATTGGCCCTGAAATTCCGCCCTTCCCGGGTCTGTATGGAGTATGTACGGACCCGGGAAGGTATCGCAAAAGCCGCACGCGATGCGCACACGCTGAAAACCGGCTTTTCCGATCTGTCAAGTTCCGGCTTGACAGATCCTCCGCATCTCGGCAGCCAGGACATTCGCATTGGCAAGATTGTGATATTTGCCCATCTCTTGCCCTGCGAATTTCCTTAAAACCCTTGCGCCTGGTAAAAGTGATTGGCTGCTGATTGGTGAGTAGTTTTTCTTTTTCTTTATTAGTCAGTAACTTTTAACATTGTTGTCGGCAATTTAAGTGTATCTAAGGGTTAAGTCATGGCAGGACAGCTCGGTCACGTGATATGCTCCTCCTGTACCATGTGGGAACACGGGGACAACACCAGTGTCCCTGACGACTACATGTGCGGGAAGTGTGTCCACCTCCGGCTACTGACGGTCCGCGTTGCGGAGTTGGAGCTGAAGGTGGATTCACTCTGGAGCATCCACGATGCTGAGAATGACGTGAGTATCACGTGTAGCGAGTTGGTCTTACCGCAGGAGAAGGGTCCACAGCCAGCGAGGGAATGGAAGACCATCAGGAAGAGTAGTGCAAGGAAGGTAGTGCAGGGGTCCCCTGTGGTCATCCCACTGCAAAACAGATACACTGCTTTGAGTGCTGTTGAGGGGGATGACTCATCAGGAGCGGGCAGCAGCAGCCAAGTTCATGGCACCGTGGCTGGCTCTGTTGCACAGGAGGGCAGGAAAAAGAGTGGGTGAGCGATAGTGATAGGGGATTCAATTGTAAGGGGAATAGATAGGCGTTTCTGCGGCCGCAACCGAGACTCCAGGATGGTATGTTGCCTCCCTGGTGCAAGGGTCAAGGATGTCTCGGAGCGGGTGCAGGACATTCTAAAAAGGGAGGGAGAACAGCCAGTTGTCGTGGTGCACGTTGGTACCAATGACATAGGTTAAAAAAAAGGGATGAGTTCCTACGAAATGAATTTAAGGAGCTAGGAGCTAAATTAAAAAGTAGGACCTCAAAAGTAGTAATCTCGGGATTGCTACCAGTGCCACGTGCTAGTCAGAGTAGGAATCGCAGGATAGCTCAGATGAATACGTGGCTTGAGCAATGGTGCAGCAGGGAGGGATTCAAATTCCTGGGGCATTGGAACCGGTTCTGGGGGAGGTGGGACCAGTACAATCCGGACGGTCTGCACCTGGGCAGAATCGGAACCAATGTCCTCGGGGGAGTGTTTGCTAGTGCTGTTGGGGAGGAGTTAAACTAATATGGCAGGGGGATGGGAACCAATGCAGGGAGATAGAGGGAAACAAAAAGGAGGCAAAAACAAAAGACAGAAAGGAGATGAGGAAAAGTGGAGGGCAGAGAAACCCAAGGCAAAGAACAAAAAGGGCCATTGTACAGCAAAATTCTAAAAGGACAGAGGGTGTTAAAAAAACAAGCCTAAAGGCTTTGTGTCTTAATGCAAGGAGTATCCGCAATAAGGTGGATGAATTAACTGTGCAAATAGATGTTAACAAATATGATGTGATTGGGATTACGGAGACGTGGCTCCAGGATGATCAGGGCTTGGAACTCAACATCCAGGGGTATTCAACATTCAGGAAGGATAGAATAAAAGGAAAAGGAGGTGGGGTAGCATTGCTGGTTAAGGAGGAGATTAAGGCAATAGTTAGGAAGGACATTAGCTTGGATGATGTGGAATCTATATGGGTAGAGCTGCAGAACACCAAAGGGCAAAAAATGTTAGTGGGAGTTGTGTACAGACCTCCAAACAGTAATAGTGATGTTGGGGAGGGTATCAAACAGGAAATTAGGGGTGCGTGCAATAAAGGTGCAGCAGTTATAATGGGTGACTTTAATATGCACATAGATTGGGCTAACCAAACTGGAAGCAATACGGTGGAGGAGGATTTTCTGGAGTGCATAAGGGATGGTTTTTTAGACCAATATGTCGAGGAACCAACTAGGGGGGAGGCCATCTTAGACTGGGTGTTATGTAATGAGAGAGGATTAATTAGCAATCTCGTTGTGCGAGGCCCCTTGGGGAAGAGTGACCATAATATGGTGGAATTCTGCATTGGGATGGAGAATGAAACAGTTAATTCAGAGACCATGGTCCAGAACTTAAAGAAGGCTAACTTTGAAGGTATGAGGCGTGAATTGGCTGGGATGGATTGGCGAATGATACTTAAGGGGTTGACTGTGGATGGGCAATGGCAGACATTTAGAGACCGCATGGATGAACTACAACAATTGTACATTCCTGTCTGGCATAAAAATAAAAAAGGGAAGGTGGCTCAACCGTGGCTATCAAGGGAAATCAGGGATAGTATTAAAGCCAAGGAAGTGGCATACAAATTGGCCAGAAATAGCAGCGAACCTGGGGACTGGGAGAAATTTAGAACTCAGCAGAGGAGGACAAAGGGTTTGATTAGTGCAGGGAAAATGGAGTATGAGAAGAAGCTTGCAGGGAACATTAAGACGGATTGCAAAAGTTTCTATAGATATGTAAAGAGAAAAAGGTTAGTAAAGACAAACGTAGGTCCTCTGCAGTCAGAATCAGGGGAAGTCATAACGGGGAACAAAGAAATGGCGGACCAATTGAACAAGTACTTTGGTTCGGTATTCACGAAGGAGGACACGAACAACCTTCCGGTTATAAAAGGGGTCGGGGGGTCTAGTAAGGAGGAGGAACTGAGGGAAATCCTTATTAGCCGGGAAATTGTGTTGGGGAAATTGATGGGATTGAAGGCCGATAAATCCCCAGGACCTGATGGACTGCATCCCAGAGTTCTTAAGGAGGTGGCCTTGGAAATAGTGGATGCGTTGACAGTCATTTTCCAACATTCCATTGACTCTGGATCAGTTCCTATGGAGTGGAGGATAGCCAATGTAACCCCACTTTTTAAAAAAGGAGGGAGAGAGAAAACAGGGAATTATAGACCGGTCAGCCTGACATCGGTAGTGGGTAAAATGATGGAATCAATTATTAAGGATGTCATAGCAGTGCATTTGGAAAGAGGTGACATGATAGGTCCAAGTCAGCATGGATTTGTGAAAGGGAAATCATGCTTGACAAATCTTCTGGAATTTTTTGAGGATGTTTCCAGTAGAGTGGATAAGGGAGAACCAGTTGATGTGGTATATTTGGACTTTCAGAAGGCGTTCGACAAGGTCCCACACAAGAGATTGATGTGCAAAGTTAGAGCACATGGGATTGGGGGTAGTGTACTGACATGGATTGAGAACTGGTTGTCAGACAGGAAGCAAAGAGTAGGAGTAAATGGGTATTTTCAGAATGGCAGGCAGTGACTAGTGGGGTACCGCAAGGTTTTGTGCTGGGGCCCCAGCTGTTTACACTGTACATTAATGATTTAGATGAGGGGATTAAATGTAGTATCTCCAAATTTGCGGATGACACTAAGTTGGGTGGCAGTGTGAGCTGCGAGGAGGATGCTGTGAGGCTGCAGAGTGACTTGGATAGGTTAGGTGAGTGGGCAAATGCATGGCAGATGAAGTATAATGTGGATAAATGTGAGGTTATCCACTTTGGTGGTAAAAACAGAGAGACAGACTATTATCTGAATGGTGACAGATTAGGAAAAGGGGAGGTGCAAAGAGACCTGGGTGTCATGGTACATCAGTCATTGAAGGTTGGCATGCAGGTGCAGCAGGCGGTTAAGAAAGCAAATGGCATGTTGGCCTTCATAGCAAGGGGATTTGAGTACAGGGGCAGGGAGGTGTTGCTACAGTTGTACAGGGCATTGGTGAGGCCACACCTGGAGTATTGTGTACAGTTTTGGTCTCCTAACCTGAGGAAGGACATTCTTGCTATTGAGGGAGTGCAGCGAAGGTTCACCAGACTGATTCCCGGGATGGTGGGACTGACCTATCAAGAAAGACTGGATCAACTGGGCTTGTATTCACTGGAGTTCAGAAGAATGAGAGGGGACCTCATAGAAACATTTAAAATTCTAACGGGGTTAGACAGGTTAGATGCAGGAAGAATGTTCCCAATGTTGGGGAAGTCCAGAACCAGAGGTCACAGTCTAAGGATAAGGGGTAAGCCATTTAGGACCGAGATGCGGAGGAACTTCTTCACCCAGAGAGTGGTGAACCTGTGGAATTCTCTACCACAGAAAGTTGTTGAGGCCAATTCACTAAATATATTCAAAAAGGAGTTAGATGAGGTCCTTACTACTAGGGGGATCAAGGGGTATGGCGAGAAAGCAGGAATGGGGTACTGAAGTTGAATGTTCAGCCATGAACTCATTGAATGGCGGTGCAGGCTAGAAGGGCCGAATGGCCTACTCCTGCACCTATTTTCTATGTTTCTATGTTTCTATAGCCTTCTTTTGCCAGCGTAAGAGTATGAAAACATAGAAAAACATATAAGAATAAAATTTTAAAAACACATTTTAATGTTAAAAACCCTGCCCACTAAGCTAAGTTTATTATAAATCGTAAGTAAAAAACATTTTTAAAAATCGGAAAAATTTATTTTTTTCTAAGAGCTAGACTTTTCAATTTGCTGGCTATTGCCCAAAAAATGGCCGATGTTCCAGCGATGGTCGATGTAGCAGCCTTACTGATCACTGGAACATCGTCCATTTTTTGGATCGTGATTTTCCACTCGGCGAAAGGCCAGTGAAGTGAAAGAGGAAAGCGAAAGGTCAGAGATGTTACGTGGGCCCAGTGATCAGCCAGCGATGTGGAAGGCAAAAGCTTCCTGAGCAACGGCCTTCTGCGCATGTGATTATTTTTTTTTCGGTGCACAGCTTTTCCCGCGTTTCGGGAGGTCAGGGGTCATCCACACATGCGCAGAAGGCCGTTGTGGTGGGGAAGAGAAAGAGAGAGAAGGAGGAGACAGAAAGGAGAGGAGAAAAGAGAGAGCAGAGTGAAAGAGATTTAAAAGAGATATTTAAAAGGCAGAAAAAAGATATAGCACACCAAAAATAGATCTTTGGTGACAGACTGATCTGATAAAGAAAAATTAAAGAGGAAAAGTATGTCAATCAAAGACAGAGTGGCGGGGGTTCGGAAAAGGGCAAAGGCCTTTTCTGACAAGGCAAATGAGGCCCTTGTCCAGGAAGTGCACACAAGATGGGCTGAATTAACCCAGGGTGCCAGTGTAAAACCTCCACCTCGGGCCTACAGAAAGATTTGGGCTGAGATCACCGACGTGGACTCCTCGGTATCCCATGAGGCAAAGGGGCCTGACCAGTGCTGCAAGTGTTGGAACAGCCTCGTTGCTTCAGCCAGAGTAAGTACAGATTTTATATTATATTGATGAAGATTGCGATTATAATTATAGTAGTAAATCTCTTTGATTAATTGTTGCAAATGTATTAACTTGCATACATACATGCATGGACATATTTTAACTGCTAGTGACTGGACAGGGCCATTTTTCATTCTCTGGACTACTGCAGTACAGAGAGATGTTTGTGTCAATGAAGTTCCTAAACACATGCTGAGTATTACAACCGTGCACCAATTGTTGATCCCATTTGCATGCAACGTTCGAAACTTTGTGTTCCCATGATACTACCGAGTCAATTAGCTTATGCAATGCTCTTTTCCCGCTGGCAGAAGAACATATCCAACAACAGAGCTCAGCAGAGGCGCACCAGAGGGGGCCCTGCAATGCTGCAGCAGCTTCCAGGCCTGGAGCAGCGTGCAGCCGCGCTTGTGGGCAGCCACAGCTGTTCGGCCACCCTCCATGGTGTTGCGGAACCCTGCTATGCATCATGTGAGTCATTTGTAAAACAGTTTTTAACTAATGTAAAGTCCTGTAATTATAATGCAGTACACGAATGATGTCATGGAAACATAGAAACATAGAAAATAGGTGCAGGAGTAGGCCATTCGTCCCTTCGAGCCGACACCACCATTCAATAAGATCATGGCTGATCATTCACCTCAGTACCCCTTTCCTTCTTTCTTTCCATACCCCTTGATCCCTTTAGCCATAAGGGCCACATCTAACTCCCTCTTGAATATATCCAAAGAACTGGCATCAACAACTCTCTGCGGTAAGCAATTCCACAGGTTAACAATTCTCTGAGTGAAGAAGTTTCTCCTCATCTCAGTCCTAAATGGCTTACCCCTTATCCTTAGACTGTGTCCCCTGGTTCTGGACTTCCCCAACATCGGGAACATTCTTCCTGCATCTAACCTGTCCAGTCCCGTCAGAATTTTATATGTTTCTATGAGATCCCCTCTCATCCTTCTAAACTCCAGTGAATACAGGCCCAGTCGATCCAGTCTGTCCTCATATGTCAGTCCTGCCATCCCAGGAATCAGTCTGGTGAACCTTCGCTGCACTCCCTCAATAGCAAGAATGTCCTTTCTCAGATTAGGAGACTAAAACTGAACACAATATTCCAGGTGAGGCCTCACGAAGACCCTGTACAACTGCAGTAAGACCTCCCTGCTCCTATACTCAAATCCCCTCGCTATGAAGGCCAACATACCATTTGCCATCTTCACCGCCTGCTGTACCTGCATGCCAACTTTCAATGACTGATGTACCATGACACCCAGGTCTCGTTGCACCTCCCCTTTTCCTAATTTGCCGCCATTCAGATAATATTCTGCCTTCATGTTTTTGCCCCCAAAGTGGATAACCTCACATTTATCCACATTATACTGCATCTGCCATGCGTTTGCCCACTCACGTAACCTGTCCAAGTCATTCAGCAGCCTTTTAGCGTCTTCCTCACAGCTCACACCGCCACCCAGCTTAGTGTCATCTGCAAACTTGGAGATATTACACTCAATTCCCTCATCCAAATCATTAATATATCTTGTGAATAGCTGGGGTCCCAGCACTGAGCCCTGCGGCACCCCACTAGTCACTGCCTGCCATTCTGAAATGGAACCATTTATCCCGACTCTCTGCTTCCTGTCTGCCAACCAGTTCTCTATCCACGTCAGTACATTATCCCCAATACCATGTGCTTTAATTTTGTACTCCAATCTCTTGCGTGGGACCTTGTCAAAAGCCTTTTGAAAGTCCAAATACACCACATCCACCGGTTCTCCCTTGTTTACTCGACCAGTTACATCCTCAAACAATTCTAGAAGATTTGTCAAGCAGGATTTCCCATTCATAAATCCATGCTGACTTGGACCGATCCTGTCACTGCTTTCCAAATGCGCTGCTATTTCATCTTTAATAATTGATTCCAACATTTTCCCCACTACTGATGTCAGGCTAACCGGTCTATAATTACCCGTCTTCGCTCTCCCTCCCTTCTTAAAAAGTGGTGTTACATTAGCTACCCTCCAGTCCATAGGAACCGGTCCAGAGTCGATAGACTGTTGGAAAATGATCACCAATGCATCCACTATTTCTATGGCTACTTCCTTAAGTACTCTGGGATGCAGACTATCAGGCCCCGGGGATTTATCGGCCTTCAATCCCATCAATTTCCCGCCTAATAAGGATTTCCTTCAGTTCCTCCTTTTCATTAGACCCTCAGTCCCTTCGTATTTCCAGAAGGTTATTTGTGTCTTCCTTCGTGAAGACAATATCAAAGTATTTGTTTAACTGGTCCGCCATTTCTTTGTTCCCCATTATAAATTCACCTGAATCTGACTGCAAGGGACCTATGTTTGTCTTCACTATAATTTTTTCTCTTCACATATCTATAGAAGCCTTTGCAGTCAGTATTTATGTTCCCAGCAAGCTTCCTCTCAGACTCTATTTTCCCTCTCCTAATTAAACCCTTTGTCCTCCTCTGCTGTATTATAAAATTCTCCCAGTCATCAGGTTTGCTGATTTTTCTGGCCAATTTATATGCCTCTTCCTTGGATTTAACACTATCCTTAATTTCCCTTGTTAGGCACGGTTGAGCCACCTTCCCCATTTTATTTTTTACTCCAGACAGCGATGTACAATTGTTGAAGTTCATCCATGTGATCCTTAAATGTTTGCCATTGCCTATCCACCGCCAACCCTTCAGGTATCATTTGCCAATCTATTCTAGCCAATTCACATCTCATACCATCGAAGGTATCGTTCCTTAAATTCAGGACCCTAGTCTCTGAATTAACGTGTCACTCTCCATCTTAATAAAGAATTCTACCATATTATGGTCACTCTTCCCCAAGGGGCCTCGCACAACAAGATTGATAATTAGTCCTTTCTCATTACACATCACCCAGTCTAGGATGGCCATCCCTCTAGTTGGCTCCTCAACATATTAGTCGAGAAAACCATCCCTAATACACTCCAGGAAATCCTCCTCCACCACATTGCTACCAGTTTGGTTAGCCCAATCAATATATAGATTCAAGTCGCCCATGATAACTGCTGTACCTTTATTACATGCATCCCTAATTTCTTGTTTGATGCTGTCCCCAACCTCACTACTACTGTTTGGTGGTCTGTACGCAACTCCCTCTAGCATTTTCTGCCCTTTGGTATTCTGTAGCTCCACCCATACAGATTCCACATCATCCAAACTAATATCCTTCCTTACTATTGCCTTAATTTCCTCTTTAACCAGCAACGCCACCCCACCTCCTTTTCCTTTCTGTCGATCCTTCCTAAATGTTGAATACCCCTGGATGTTGATTTCCCAGCCTTGGTCACCCTGGAGCCATGTCTCAGTGATGTAAATTACATCATATCCGTTAACTGCTATCTGCGCAGATAATTCATCCACCTTATTGCGAATACTCCTCGCATTGAGGCACAGAGCCTTCAGGCTTGTCTTTTTAACACCCTTTGTCCCTTTAGAATTTTGCTGTAATGTGGCCCTTTTTACTTTTTGCCTTGGAGTTCTCTGCTCTCCACTTTTACTTTTCTTCTTTCTATCTTTTGCTTTTGCCCCCATTCTACTTCCCTCTGTCTCCCTGCATAGGTTCCCATCCCCCTGCCATATTAGTTTAACATGTCATGTCATGCATGCAGCCTTTGTGCTACTCTCAGGTTTACAACATTAGAACATAAGCAATAAGGGGAAGGTCATCTGGCCATCTGACCCCTTCTCTGTGCACCACCATAAACCCTCACTCCCTTTATTCTGTCCATCTGCAATTGATGCAGCCACGACAGTCTTTTGGGGCAGTGAAATCCACATGATGCATTAATATGCAATGTCTCTCGGCAATGTGCACTCTTCTGTTCTAATAAGCTCAATAAAGTCAATTGTGTTTTGAAGGCCAACCCGAGGCGTAAGTGGAGGCTGCACCTGCACTTGCTTCCATGCAGGTGTTACTCGCCACGGGTGGGGAGGAACAGGAGGAGAAGGATGACGAGGACTTGACAAGCAGCGAACCGGAGGAGGAGGAGGAAGAGGAGGAATTAGAGGGCGAGGAACCTGAGGCCACTATCACAATTGCAAGAGAAGAAGCACTGGGACCAAGTGGTGTGCAGCCTGCAGCGCCAAGGCGTACAATTGTGCGCCCGCCGACCCCACGGAGGTCGGGTCAGCGAGTAATGAGCTCACCTCCTACGGACGAGCGAGCGGAGGTAGCGCGGCAGACTCTTGAGGAGATGCGTGCGCAGACCGCCGCCACCGATGCCTTGCGGCATGCGTTGCTGGCAGAGCACGGCGCTGCACCCCAAGGTGCCGTTATCATTCAGAGCATCAGCCCGAGCACTCAAGCGAGTCGGGAGGAAGAACTTCCTCCTGACTCGGAGGATGATGCCCCAGCTTCGTTTTCCCTTCCAACAACCCCCACCACGACAGGAAGCCTTGCCATTGCACGCTGCACGCCAGACTTGTCTCGGTCCCCGGAGAAAAAAACGGGCAGGTAGGGCTAGGACATGGGGGGGAACAGGATCTGGAGGGAAACGTGGCCGCAGGTAGGGAGGGGGCTGTTATTTTTGTTAATGATTCTTGATCTTACCTTGCTGTTCATATTGTTGTATTTGTTGATGTTGTCACTCACTATTGTTTTATAGTTGGGTTTGCCAGGTGTTGGTGGGGGTGGGTTGTTTAAAAAAGATTGTTTTGTTAATAAATTTTTATATTGCATTTTACAATTGTTGTGCATTGTGTTATAATAACGTAAGTTAAGTTAAGCTAAAACATGAATGCAATTGTTGTACAACAATGGCCAGGCCAGGCCAAACCAGGCAAGGCTAAAACGTAACTCAATGCAAATGCAACTGTTGTCTAACCGTAAGTGTAACTGTAACTGTGACTGTGCCCAAAGTAAGTTCATGCAAAGTGTTCATTTATGAGCTGCTGGCGCAACAGCGTTGCTGCCGCGTAACTTCCACGAGGTTTCTCCAGTCTTCTGGGGGGGCAGGGGGCAGTGGGATGGATTCATTGCCAGGCTGATTGTCCACCCCGAGGTCCTCACCAGCCTCCTCCTCCTGCTCCTTTTCGTCTGCCTCTTCCGCCTCCGCTCCTTTCGGAGGTGGACCAGCAGCCCTATCTGGCATTTGTTGTCCTCTCCTCATAGCTAGGTTATGCAACATGCAACGCACCACAATAAACTCAGCGACCTGGTCAGGTTGGTACCCGAGGCTGCCACCCGAGTTGTCCAGGCATCTGAAGCGCTGCTTGAGCACTCCAATTGTCTTCTCGACGATGTTGCTTGTAGCTATGTGGCTTTCGTTGTAACGCTTCTTGGCTTCCGTCAGGGGATTACGTAAGAACATAAGAACATAAGAAATAGGAGCAGGAGTAGGCCATATGGCCCCTCGAGCCTGCTCCGACATTTAATATAATCATGGCTGATCCGATCATGGGCTCAGGTCCACTTCCCCGCCTGTTCCCCATAACCTCTTAATCCTTTATTGGTTAAGAAACTGTCTATTTCTTTCTTAAATTTATTCAATGAGCTGGCTTCCACAGCTCTCTGAGGCAGCAAATTCCACAGATTTACAACCCTCCGAGAAGAAATTTCTCCTCATCTCAGTTTTAAATGGGCGGCCCCTTATTCTAAGATTATGCCCTCTAGTTCTAGTCTCCCCCATCAGTGGAAACATCCTCACTGCATCCACCCTATCAAGTCCCCTCATAATCTTATACGTTTCGATAAGATCACCTCTCATTCTTCTAAATTCCAATGAGTAGTGGCCCAACCTACTCAATCTTTCCTCATAAGTCAACCCCCTCATCTCCGGAATCAACCTAGTGAACCTTCTCTGAATTGCTTCCAAAGCAAGCATATCCTTTCGTAAATATGGAAACAAAAATTGCATGCAGTATTCCAGGTGTGGCATCACCAATACCCTGTATAGCTGTAGCAAGACTTCCCTGCTTTTATACGCCATCCCCTTTGCAATAAAGGTCAAGATTCCATTGGCCTTCTTGATCACTTGCAGTACCTGCATACTATCTTTTTGTGTTTCATGCACAAGTACCCCCAGGTCCCGCTGTATTACAATCTTTCTCCATTTAAATAATAACTTGCTCTTTGATTTTTTTCTGCCAAAGTCCATGACCTCTCACTTTCCAACATTATACTCCATCTGCCAAATTTTTGCCCACTCACTTAACCTGTCTATGTCCTTTTGCAGATTTTTTATGTCCTCCTCACACATTGCTTTTCCTCCCATCTTTGTATCATCAGCAAATTTGGCTATGTTACATTCAGTCCCTTCTTCCCAATCATTAATATAGATTGCAAATAGTTGGGGTCCCAACACTGATCCCTGCGGCACCCCACTAGTTACTGATTGTCAACCTGAGAATGAACCATTTATCCCGACTCTTTGTTTTCTGTTAGTTAGCCAATCCTCTATCCATGCTAATATATTACCCCCAACCCCGTGAACTTTTATCTTGTGCAGTAACTTTATGCAGAGGGTTCATGAGCCAACTGGCAAGACCATATCCTTTATCCCCCAGCATCCAACCATGACCTTGTGGCTGACTGACAAACAGGCTAGGGATAGCACTCTCACACAGGATGTGCGCATCATGGATACTGCCTGGAAATGTAGCATTTACTGCCATGATTATTTGCTGGTGGTCGACAACGAGCTGCACATTCAAGGAGTGGAATCCCTTTCAGTTACGAAACACCTCAGGGTTCTGTAAAGGGGCTTTCAGGGCAATGTGTGTGCCGTCTATTGCTCCCTGCAACTTGGGGAAGTTTGCTATTGTTGAGAAACCCAAAGCCCTCCCGGTCTGTGCCTCCCTGGTCATAGGGAAGCTTATAAAATCCATCCTGTGAGCGTAAAGGGCTTCAGTCTCCTGTCAAATGGAGCAGTGTGTGGCGAACTGAGAGATACCACAGATGTCGCCAGCTGAAGCCTGAAAGGATCCAGGTGCATAGAAGGATAGTGCCACAGTAACCTTTACTTCAATGGGTAGTGCGGTCCTGAAGGTGCTGGTAGGCTGCAGATCCCCCTTGATGAGCAGGCATACCTTATCGATGACCTCCTTCTGGAAGCGCAGCCTCCTAAGACATGCGTTTTCAGACAAGTTGAGGTAAGATTGCTTTTCCCTGTACATTTGTTGGCTGTCCATTCGCCTCCTCCGCCTCCGCATTAGTCTGCCACCACTTCGATTGATCCTTTCAGACACCAGCGTGTGAGCAGTTACAAGTAACGGCAGAGAAGCCATAGACCCCAACTGGTTGTCAGACAGGAAGCAAAGAGTAGGAGTAAATGGGTACTTTTCAGAATGGCAGGCAGTGACTAGTGGGGTACGGCAAGGTTCTGTGCTGGGGCCCCAGCTGTTTACATTGTACATTAATGATTTAGACGAGGGGATTAAATGTAGTATCTCCAAATTTGCGGATGACACTAAGTTGGGTGGCAGTGTGAGCTGCGAGGAGGATGCTATTAGGCTGCAGAGTGACTTGGATAGGTTAGGTGAGTGGGCAAATGCGTGGCAGATGAAGTATAATGTGGATAAATGTGAGGTTATCCACTTTGGTGGTAAAAACAGAGAGACAGACTATTATCTGAATGGTGACAGATTAGGAAAAGGGGAGGTGCAACGAGACCTGGGTGTCATGGTACATCAGTCATTGAAGGTTGGCATGCAGGTACAGCAGGCGGTTAAGAAAGCAAATGGCATGTTGGCCTTCATAGCGAGGGGATTTGAGTACAGGGGCAAGGAGATGTTGCTACAGTTGTACAGGGCCTTGGTGAGGCCACACCTGGAGTATTGTGTACGGTTTTGGTCTCCTAACTTGAGGAAGGACATTCTTGCTATTGAGGGAGTGCAGCGAAGGTTCACCAGACTGATTCACCTATCAAGAAAGACTGGATCAACTGGGCTTGTATTCACTGGAGTTCAGAAGAATAAGAGGGGACCTCATAGAAATGTTTAAAATTCTGACGGGGTAGACAGGTTAGATGCAGGAAGAATGTTCCCAATGTTGGGGAAGTCCAGAACCAGGGGTCACAGTCTGACGATAAGGGGTAAGCCATTTAGGACCGAGATGAGGAGAAACTTCTTCACCCAGAGAGTGGTGAACCTGTGGAATTCTCTACCACAGAAAGCAGTTGAGGCCAATTCACTAAATATATTCAAAAGGGAGTTAGATGAAGTCCTTACTACTCGGGGGATCAAGAGGTATGGCGAGAAAGCAGGAAGGGGGTACTGAAGTTTCATGTTCAGCCATGAACTCATTGAATGGCGGTGCAGGCTAGAAGGGCTGAATGGCCTACTCCTGCACCTATTTTCTATGTTTCTATGTTTCTATTATCACTAATATTATTATCACTTGCTATAAGTGCACTTTTAAGTAAATAAAATGCCTAATCTAATAAAATAAAAGCAAATATTATAATTATTAAATATAAGTATAAATGTGAATGGATCTATCTGTAAAAGACCCTTAAATTACTCACAATTTATAAGCTGGCATTTTTTTAGCAGCCTCCTTCCTTCCTCCGACATTCAAAATGGCGTCCGTAGTGTCAAGTTTTGTGAGGAAGGCCCGGGAAAAGCAACTATTCTCCAGCGATGTTCTCGGCGAGTGATCACCCCGGCGATGTGTGGGCAATGTGCCGAAAGTTGGGCTGGGCGATGAGCGGGCAATCACCTCAGCGATCACCTCGACGATGTGAGACGAAAGTTGGGGGGAGAATTTTACAACGATGTTCTAGACTAACTTTCCACTTTTCAGTCAAAATGGGCGCTAGCAGGCCGTTTTGAGCGATATATGGGCACTAGGCCAGCGATATGAAGTGGAAAGTCTAGCCCATTAACTTTAATTTCAATTAACATTAAATATGTGACGTTTTCTTTCTATTTTTCATTGGTGGTTCGTTGTTGTGGATGGGGTCGTTTTCAATCATAATAACGAGAGCTCCTACTTATGGAGTTCCCATTATTATGAATGAGTAAATACTTTACCTGGATTGGCTGCCCAGTGCCACGTGACTCCAGCTCTACGTGCGTCCAGACGTGCACACACTCCGATGCACAGGGAGAGGAGGCCTCAGGACCGGGATCTCTGGTGGGTGCAGCAACAAAAGGTAAATGCGCATCTTTTCTCTCGAATTGAGTCGAACGCCCGCAGGAAGAAGGAACCGGGATTTCAGGGCCATTATCTTTGGTCCCGCCACAATCTCCTTTTCTTAGCCGCTGACTCCATCCCTCTCCCTGGCCTCTGTCTGAGGATTGTTCATTACTTCGGTGTCCCATTTGACCCTGAGCTGAACTTCCGACGCCCAAACCCTCTCCAATCACCAAGACCGCCTACTTCAACTTCCATAACACTGTCCGTCTCCAGCCCTGCCTCAGCTCATCTGCTGCTGAAACCCTCTCGACAAAACTATTCTACTGTTCTCCTGGCCTCCCAACCGTACCCTCCATAAGTTTGAGATCAATGAAAACTTTGTTGCCCGTACCCTAACTCGCACCGACTCTCGTTCACCCATCATCCCAGTGCTCGCTGACCTACATTGGTTCCCAGTGCGGCAATGCCTCCATTTAAAAAACTCATCTTTGTTTTCAAATCCCCCACATGGCCTCACCCCTCCCTATCTCTATAACCTCCTTCAGCCCTACAGCTCTCTGAGATCTCTGTGCTCCGTCTCTTGCACATCAGTGATTTTCATTGCTACACCATTGCCACTGTGCCTTCAGCTGCCTGGGCCCTAAGCTCTGGAATTCCCTTACTAAACCGTTCCACCTTTATACCACTTTCTGCTGCTTTAAGATGCTCCTTAAAACCTCTCTCTTTGACCAAGCTTTTAGTCACCTCTCCTCAGAGATCCGTATGTGGCTCAGCATCAAATCTTGTTTGATTATGCTCCTGAGAAGTGCCTGGGCACATTTTACTACATTAAAGGCACTGTATAATTGTAAATTGTTGTTGTTGAGTGGGTGGGAGGTGTAGGGTTCTTGGGGATTGAATGTCAGAGGACTCCCAGTACGCACCATATTGTTAAGACTAGGTCTGCAAGATATGAAAATGGATTAATCCACACACAATTATTGTTTCAAGGCATGTAATAGAGTTTACCCTAAGACTGTCTTACCCATATTGATAAGTGTTCCTATTTACTCAATGCATCAGCTGCTCTCCTCACAGAGCAAGAACCCGGTTGTCCTCCAACTGAGCCTGGAAAGCTTCACTTACCAAAGCTCAAACTGATATTTAAGCCCCCCTCCCCAAGTTAAAGCAGCTAACAGCACTTTAAGAGGGGGGCGGGGGGAGAGTGAGATCCAGGAAGAATTACAAAGTGAGTAAAGAAGCACTGGTGAGGAAGGAGCAACAATGATGGTGGTTGATGAAAGGCCAACTGGAGATGGGAAAGTGTTCAGCACACTGTGGAATAGCACAGGAGTGGCTGGGTGATTGTTACGCAATCTAAGCCACACATAGCCCTACTCAGAAGAAAGTGGGCTATTGCTTCTGAAAGTGATGAGGGACAAGTTACCCTAGATAACTCTCAGTGTAGGTCCTTCAGGATTAGTCACTGATATAAAGAGCCTTCTGTATGACCTGCAGCTCGCCATTTGTCTATGTAACATGTAAAAATTACAAAATACACTCGATACAACTGAGTTAGGGGGAATAACTTGTGGGTTTAATCAAATACTGCTAGATAAAATGGATGCCATCACATGACAACAAACCATGCTTTCGAGAGTTTGCAATGTAGAGGGTGCTATAATAAAAACTCTTAACTCCCGATTATTACAACTCCTCCCCTTTTAGAACACTAATACCAGAACTTCCAAAACTTCAATAGGGTTGAACTTAAACAAAAACATGTTTGGGAAAACCCGGTACGTAGATTTTTTATGAACATTGTTATACAGGTTTAGTTGTTCTGAAAACAAGTCTTTTTGTTTTACTAGGTATTGGTGAAAACGACAATAATATTGTTAAATGTCCAATGGTTGAGTATTTGCACATTATTGTCTAGAGAGTGTTTATAGGGTGCTTGTAATTATATTTAAGTGTCAACACAAAACTTTGCTTAAGAGTCACAGATCTGGGAACTATAGCGATCCGGTTTGGTACCAACACGCGTTGATCTGCGAGGCTCAGTTTCTGGTTTATTGTTTGGTGGGTTCGTCTGCTTGACTGGCTTTGGGCACTGTTCTTCCATCGATGGTTGTTGTACAGGGTCTGGAGCAAAATCTACCTGTACTGTCGGTTGTTCACCAACCATCTCCTGCCTCTCTGGTGACGAAGTGGGGAAAACCGGATCCATAATGGATGGGGAGGAAACATGTCAGTAACAGATATGATCGACATGACATCTCCATACACGTCCTTCCTCAAGCTGGACGCTGTACATGAGATGGCCAATTAACGCTGTGACATGACCTGCAAGCCATCTTGGTCCATGCGCGAAATTTTGCACATAGACGGTGTCGTTGACACTGAACGAGCGAGGTTTGGCATGTTTATCATGATTCGCCTTCTGTGTGAGCTGCTTGTTATTAACGCGACGTTGAACATCTGCACGGACTAAGTCAAGTCGTGTCCGTGGTTGGCAATTCATCAACATTTGAGCTGGTGACAGTCCTTTCGTAGAATGCGGTGTGATGCGATATGTCAATAAGAATCGCGACAACTTTGTTTCAACTGTACGTTTTATTCCAGCTTTGAATGACTGGACCTCTCTTTCAGCCAAACCATTGGATGACGGGTGGAATGGCACTGATTTGACGTGCTTAATGCCATTCATTTTCATGAACTCCTCGTAATCTGCAGTGATGATTACTGCCATTATCAGTGACAATGATCTCTGGCAATCTATGTACCGTGAAAGTCTGATGAAGTTTTTCCACTACAGCTTGTGATGTTGCGTTGTGCGTAGGGTGAATATCAAACAATTTGCTATGTGCATCCACGATAACCAGAACAAATCGGCCCATAAATGGACCTGCATATTGCATGTGAAGACGTGACTATGGCTGACAGCGCCACTCCCAAAAGTGAAGTGGCGCAACTGGAGGTGATTTCCGTGAGGTTTGGCAAGCAGCACTTTGCTTAACTTTGGTAACTTTGGTTTCCAGATTCTTCACCATACTGGGCCACCAAGTAGCTGCGATTCATGTAATTCATCAACGATATGCTGTCGGCCTTGTGGAGGGATAACAACTCCTGACCCCCACATGATACAACCATCTTGAATGCTCAATTCACATTTGCGACAGATGTATGGGCTTCTTTGATGTATCCTCATATTCCTGTGGCCAACCATTCATTAGAAATGACTGCACTTGTGAGAGTATTGGATCTTGTCCCACCCACAGACAAACTTTTTCAGGGCTGTTCGGAGTTGACTCCAGGTGATCCATGACCATGACATAATCAGATGGAATAATACATGGGTGAGCGATGGGGTAATGGCAATCTGCTCGTTGCATCAGCATTACCACTTAACTGTCCAGGTTTCTAGGTCAAACGATAGCCATATGCCAAAAGCTCCACACTGAACGAACTGAGCAATGTCTTATGGTCAGTAGAAATCTCAAATTTCCTGCCTTTCACTTACTGGTGAAACTTTTTCACTCCAAGTATCATCGCTCAACCTTTGTTTGTCCACCTGCTAATAATTGCGCTCTGGCGGTGATAACGATTGCAATGTGTACGCGATTGTACACACTGCGCCATCAGACTTACGGTGGGCTAGTACAGCACTCACACCATATGGGCTGGCATCGCATAATAAAACAAACCTTTTCTGGAACGTATTGTACAAGCACTTTTGCTGACATTAACAGTTCTTTGGATGGGTGGAAGGCTTCCTCCTGTGCTGGACTCCATGACCAGCGTATGTGTTTTCTCAACAGACGATGCAATGGAGCGAGAAGTGACAATATGTTCGGCAAAAACTTAGCATAGTAATTGAGGAGACCTAAATAAGACTTCAACTCTGTGACATTCCAGGGTACTGGTGCGTCCGTCACCCCCTACACTTTCTCCATTGTGGGATGCAGGTCTGCAGCGTTGATGCAGTGACTGAGGTATCCCACCTCTGGTGTGAAGAACACGCATTTCTCTCACTTCAGGCAAAGTCCTGCGCTTTGTAGATGGTTAAGTACCCTCTCGAGATTAGCGATGTGCTCGGACTCGGTATGCCCTGTCACACGGACATAATTGAGAAAAGCAACGGCGTGAGGCATATTGGCTAACAAGCTTTCAATTGTCCTTTGGAAGATTGCGGGTGCCGCTGAAATACCAAAAGGCATTCATGTGTACTGACGTAACCCTCTGTGGGTATTAATTGTCACTAGTTCACGTGATTCCTCGTCCAGCACAAGTTGCAGATAGGCATGGCTGAGATCTAGCTTGCTAAACGTATTTCCACCTGACTGTGGTGTATGTAGGCACATTTAGTAATGACTCCACGAGACAGGATATGGTGCTTAAACTGTGCAGACCTGCAGTCTTTTATTCCAGCTCTTGAGTGTGAACAATAAGCTGTGAGTTCCCTTTTATACTGGGTTTCCTGCCGTGTGCAGGCAACCCTTGGGTCTCCAGCAACAGCACCCTCTAGTGTACCGGTAAGGTGTGTACAGTACAAGGGGACATTCAATGTTGCACATAGTGTTACAGACATCACACAGTAAACAGGCATGCATACACAACAATACTCCCCCCTGAGCATTTTTCATATCCTAGTTGTCATGACCAGGGGAGGTGATCAGTGGTGGGCTATGGGAGGTTGTGGTGAGGGTTGTGTGTGTTGCCAGGTGTGACCCCTGTGCTTGAGGCTGGCCTCGTACGTTTCCCCTCCCTCACACACAAACCAAGTGGGTGTCACTGTTGTGGGATCCCTCGGGGAGGTAGCCACGGCAGCAGTGGGTGGTGTGTATACACTGTGATGTGGGTAGTTGTGGGGTGGTGGGCAGGGCCACAAGACTGGGTGGGCTCATTGTCCAACAATGGGGATGAGGGTCAGGTCATCCCAGGATTTGCCAGGGAAGCTGGAGGGTATTGGCCTCATGCTTCTGGTGTTGGCCCTGGTGGCCAGGGGCTGTAGGGCTGGTCTGGTGCTGGTTGCCATTGGTTGTGACTGGGCTGACTTTGACCACTGTCCCTGTAGTGAGTGTGCTCCCATTGCCTGTGTGTGTGTCCTGCATGGGGCATCACATTCGTTCCAAAGGTCCAGGCTACATGGTCAGGTAGCCTGCTGGACCTGGGGGTCTCCCACAGGGGGATTCCATTGGCATTAGCATGGTCCCTGTAGGCCCCAATGTCCTTTGACAGTGTCCTACCGGTATACATGACACCTTGGCTCTGATCACACATGGTCGAGCCTGCATTATACATTCTAGCGCTCGCATCACTTTTGGGTGTCCTGCTTTCAACAGACATGGTTACATTCGGCAGTTCACAATCTCTATCATTATTGTTAAGCATAATAAACTTGTTCTTAACCTTACTGACACCTGCATTCATTTCATTAGTCACATTAGTTAAACCAGCATCACAATTCATGGTTACATTGCATACATTTTCATACTTGCACCCTTTAATTGCATCTTTAGCTTTAAAGTCCATGTACTCAAATAATTGGAACTTTCCCTTTAAATTTTTTGGTTACCGGTCTCCTTTAAGGGAGCTTTCAAATCCGATTGGCCACTCGATGTCACATGATGCTCCTCCATGTTGACTCGCATTTTGAATGCAGCAGCCATTTTGTGGTGCTCCTTCCACGTTCTTGTGGTGCGGCAGCCATTTTGTGGTCTTGTTGCAGGCAGGCTCCGGTGGTCTTTTCTTCCACAGTACCACTTCGCCTGATGTGGACCCAGTTCATCCAATTCCTGCCCAGCAGCGTGGGACCGTCGCCGGCTACAATCCACAGGGGAGTTTGTGCAACATGCCGCCCTGGGAGACCTGGATGTCTACACTGCCAACGATTTGGATTTTACCTTTGGTATAGGTGAGCAGCTTTGCCTGGACAGGAGACAGTTTTGGTCGAGCGGCAGGATTCCTCCAAATTTTTTCAAAGGTCTTTTGGCTCATCAAAGACTGGCTCGCACCTGTGTCGATCTCCATGGAGACTGGAACCCCGTCGATGTCCACTTCCATCATTCACGGAGAACTTCCGGTGGAGCAGGTAAAGATTCCATACTCTTCTCCCAGGGTTAGAGCAGCTTCATCTTTATCTGTGTCAGAACCCCGGTGATCAGCCAACTCATCAGAGACACAGTGAGTACAGCCTTTTCTGCACATTCTCTGAAGGTGTCCTTTTTCTTTGCAGCCTTTGCATGCATAGTCTTTGTAACGGCACTGGTGGGCCCTGTGGTTCCCTCCACAGCACCAGCACGGGGCCATCTGGTTTACCCCATGTGGCGGACTCAGGGTTGCGGGACTCGGGGCAGCATTTCTGCCTTTAGAAGTTTGGAGTCCTGGGTCAGTATTCGCCTGGAGTCACTGGCCGAAACCATGTAGGCCTGGCTCACTTGAATTGCTTTCTGCAGGGTGACTGTGATGTCAGCCGAGAGCAATTTGTGTAGGAGGCCTTCGTGGTCGATTCCGATGACAAATATGTCCCTTAGTGCTTCATTAAGGTGGTCACCAAACTCACACGGTGCAGCTAGTCTTCTTAAGTGTGCAGCATACTTGGCAATTTCTTGGCCCTCAGGTCGCCGGTACGTGTACAACCGGTGCCTGGCTGTGAGGATGCTTTCTTTCGGTTTTAGTTGTTCCTGTATGATTGTCACAAGTTCCTCATAGCTCTTGGTGGTTGTCTTCTCCAGGGCTAGTAAATTCCTGACGAGACCGTAGATGGTGGGCCCACAACTGCTGAGCAGGATGGCCCTGCGTTTGTTCGATAGTGTGGCCGGTGTGTCCCCATCCAGGTCGTTGGCTATAAAGAAGTGTTCCAATCTTTCCACAAAGGCATCCCAATCTTCCCCCTCCGTAAAATGCTGAAAGTTGCTGAGGTTAGACATGTTGAGCGTGTAGTTCGTGATCCCGTATTCCCGTCGCCAGTTGTAGTATACGTAGGCAACTTTAGTAATGACTCCACGAGGCAGCGTATGGTGCTTAAACTCTGCAGACGTGCAGTCTTTTATTCCAGCTCCTGAGTGTGAACAACAAGCTGTGAGTTCCCTTTTACACTGGGTTTCCTGCCGTGTGCAGGCAACCCTTGGGTCTCCAGCAACAGCACCCTCTAGTGTACCGGTAAGGTGTGTACAGTACAAGGGTACATTCAATGTTGCACATAGTGTTACAGACATCACACAGTAAACAGGCATGCATACACAACACTGACATTGCGGCAAAGAGTTCCTCCACACGAGGAAGGGAATATGTATCCGCATTTAAGAACATAATAAGAACATAAGAATTAGGAACAGGAGTAGGCCATCTAGCCCCTCGAGCCTGCTCCGCCATTCAACAAGATCATGGCTGATCTGGCCATGGACTCAGCTCCACTTACCCGCCCGCTCCCCGTAACCTTTAATTCCCTTATTGGTTAAAAATCTATCTATCTGTGATTTGAATACATTCAATGAGCTAGTCTCAACTGCTTCCTTGGGCAGCGAATTCCACAGATTCACAACCCTCTGAGAGAAGAAATTCCTTCTCAACTGGGTTTTAAATTGGCTCCCCCGTATTTTGAGGCTGTGCCCCCTAGTTCTAGTCTCCCCGACCAGTGGAAACAACCTCTCTGCCTCTATCTTGTCTATCCCTTTCATTATTTTAAATGTTTCTATAAGATCACCCCTCATCCTTCTGAACTCCAACGAGTAAAGACCCAGTCTACTCAATCTATCATCATAAGGTAACCCCCTCATCTCCGAAATCAGCTGAGTGAATCGTCTCTGTACCCCCTCCAAAGCCAGTATATCCTTCCTTAAGTAAGATGACCGTAACTGCACGCAGTACTCCAGGTGCGGCCTCACCAATACCCTGTACAGTTGCAGCAGGACCTCCCTGCTTTTGTACTCCATCCCTCTCGCAATGAAGGCCAACATTCCATTCGCCTTCCTGATTACCTGCTGCACCTGCAAACTGACTTTTTGGGATTGACCATGGTCTTGTAACCACCACAGATTTGAACTTTACCGGACTCTTTAATCACTATGGTTGCTGCCCAACAAGAAAATATCACTGATTCAAAGACCCCAATTTTCTGGAGTCTATCGAGCTCGTCTTCCACCTGTTGCTTCATTGCGAAAGGCACGGTTCTTGCCTTGCAGAACTTGGGTTTATTTGTACTGTCTGACCTTTGCTTTCCCTCAAATCATCGCCAAACATCTCCTCGTGTTGCTCCATAATCGCTGCGGCGGATGATGCTTGTCTCATCTGGCAAATGTCCTGCCATGCTAGTCATAGATGGCGTAGCCAATCGCGTCCAAGAAGGTTTAACCCTTGGCCTGATATGCGAGGTGGAAGTTGAGCTGTTTGACCACTCTGCTCTACATGACTGTACAGCCACCGACCACTGGAATTTTCTGTCCTGTATATATGTGTAACTCTACATCATTACCAGTACGTGGTGGGGGTCTGTCATCCCCGAATACAGACTCGTAGGTGCTCTCACTTATAATTGAAACTGCGATTCCAGAGTCTACTTCCATGGACACTTTACTCTCATTAATCAATACGTTTGTGACCAACAGTGGCTCTTTATGTTGTGACAATGTCTTGTACATGGTATAGTTACTGGCCACTGGTGCACTATCTTCATTATCCACATCCCCCTCAATGTGGTATGTTTCATGCTTTGTACTGAACTGTGACTGTGTCGTTGTTGGTGTGGTTGTCGGTTTTCCACTTTGACACACCTTTGCCAAATGTCCTTGTTTTCCACAAGTATGATAGATATATGACTGAACTCTACAGTCGGGTAGTCTGTACGTCCACACCGATAACATTTGTTGTGATGTGTATCTTTGTTTGTTTGTTTGTGACTGTGGCCTTGTCTGGCCATTCCCCTTGGGCATCGTACTCGCAACATTGTGAGCTTGCTGCATATGTGTAGGACCCACTGTTTCAGAGTTCCTTTGTATGTCCTAGGTATTTTTTCTGCCAACTCCATAGCCTGAACGATTCCCCACGCTTTCTTGAATTCCAGTGAAGACTCTGACAACAGTCTCCACTGTACACGATCAACATGAATGCCACATACTAAGCAATCACACAACATATCATTCAGTGTGTCCCCATAATCAGTGTTGTGCAATGTAGCGTAATTCAGCAAAATCTGCAGTTGACTCTCCCTGTTGCCGAAATTGAGAATTAATCTTGTATCTCTGCACGATAATTGACGGTCGTGGGTTGAAGTGATCTTTAGTGAGCTTGATAAGTTCATCAAAAGTCTTGTCCCCCAGTTTAGCTGGTGCTACAAGACACGCTATTAGTCTGTATGTGTCAGCTTCACAAACACTTAACAGAATAGCTCTCTGCTTACCGCTCTCTGAAAATCATTCGCCTCAAAAAAACTCCTTCAACCATTCCACATACAAAGGCCACGCTTCCTATTCAGGCCGATGTTCCTAAAAGTATTCGGATTACTGGTGGATGTTTTCCTTGTTTAGCAAGATCCGATCCTCTCGTCGCCAATTGTTAAACTTACAAAATACACTCGATACAACTGAGTTAGGGGGAATAACTTGTGGGTTTAGTCAAATACTGCTGGGTAAAATGGATGCCATCACATGACAACAAACCATGTTTTAGAGATTTTACAATATAGAGGGCGCTAATCCAAAAACTCTTCACTCCAGGTTACTACATAACCAGTCTCCAGTGCCATCCCCACAATTAGAGAAGCACTTACTAGTAGTGCACATAGACAAGCAACATGCAGAGGTTTGCAGCATGCAGGGGCTAAGGGCACCAGAAAAACACATTGGTACCCGATCTTTGCCTTCTGCCCAAAATGGGCACAAAGTCGGTGGCGTGCCCGTCTGACCCCAGTATCAAGAGGCTCAAACCTTTTTCGGACTGGGCCCCTTTTGACTGCTGCCGGTGAGCTGCGGATGTCAAATGGGTGCCTCTCAGCACCTTGCCAGTTGTGGGAAATCGGCCAGCCCCCCACACTGAGCCAGCCAGCGGGTTGGCTCTGGGGTATGGAGAGGAGTGGTCCCGGAGGGAAAGGTGGGGACCTCATATGGGCTTGCAACGGGCTGGAGTATCTTTCTGGGGCCACCAGCGACCCCTTTAAGGGTTGTGGTTTGAGATGCTGAGCACCTGGTACAATGGATGGAGTGTACTCAGTGCAAGCTGCTCGCATTTGTACCTGACATACTGATAGGGTTAGATGAAGCAAGGTGGGAAGAGTCTGGTGTGGACCATAAACGCTGGCTTAGACCTGGTGGGCCGAATGACCCGTTTCTGTGCCGTAAATTTTATGTAGTGATTGGCGGAGCTCCCAACAGCCACCCTGCACTCCTGTTGGGCGAGGCGCCACACTGGCATCACTGCTTTGCAAGATTAACCCTTTAATGTCATGAATGCTGCGCTCTATCATAGAATTCTGCAATTTCTGCGAACATCAGAAGAGAATTTTGTGTTGTGATTGCTGTTTCATTGCATTTACAGCACGCACACACCGGAGGGCGCTACTGACTGCAGGACAGAAAATAGGAAGCTCAATGCAACCCTCAGCATGGAACACATTATGAGATCTGGCGGAGAAAGCTGAGTTCGGTTAGACAAATGCAGGTCTTTGAAGATTTACCACTAAAGACAACGATATGGCCATGACAAATCTTTGTGGATCATTCTGTTATTTATTTTGGTTTAATAATGAATTATTATCATTCCATAATAGTCTATATCAACATAGAAACATAGAAAACAGGTGCAGGAGTCGACCCTTCGAGCCTGCACCACCATTCAATAAGATCATGGCTGATCATTCCTTCAGTACCCCTTTCCTGCTTTCTCTCCATACCCCTTGATCCCTTTAGCCGTAAGGGCCATATCTAACTCCCTCTTGAATATATCCAATGAACTGGCATCAACAACTCTCTGCGGTAGAGTATTCCACAGGATAACAACTCTCTGAGTGAAGAAGTTTCTCCTCATCTCGGTCCTAAATGGTTTACCCCTTATCCTTAGACTGTGACCCCTGGTTCTGGACTTCCCCAACATCGGGAACATTCTTCCTGCATCTAATCTGTCCAGTCCCATCAGAATTTTATATGTTTCTATGAGATCCCCTCTCATCCTTCTAAACTCCAGTGTATAAAGGCCCAGTTGATCCAGTCTCTCCTCATATGACAGTCCTGCCATCCCTGGAATCCGTCTGGTGAACCTTCGCTGCACTCCCTCTATAGCAAGAACGTCCTTCCTCAGATTAGGAGACCAAAACTGAACACAATTTTCCAGGTGAGGCCTCACCAAGGCCCTGTAGAATTGCAGTAAGACCTCCCTGCTCCTATACGCAAATCCCCTAGCTATGCAGGCCAACATGCCATTTGCCTTCTTCAGCGCCTGCTGCACCTGTCTGTCAACTTTCAATGACTGATGAACCATGACTCCCAGGTCTCATTGCATCTCCCCTTTTCCTAATCTGCCGCCACTCAGATAGTATTCTGCCTTTGTGTTTTTGCCACCAAAGTGGATAACCTCACATTTATCCACATTATACTGCATCTGCCATGCATTTGCCCACTCACCTAACCTGTCCAAATCACCCTGCAGCCTCTTAGCATCCCCCTCGCAGCTCACACCGCCACCCAGTTTAGTGTCATCTGCAAACTTGGAGATATTACACTCAATTCCTTCATCCAAATCATTAATATATATTGTAAAGAGCTGGGGTCCCAGCACTGATCCCTGCGGCACACCACTAGTCACTGCCTGCCATTCCGAAAAGGACCCGTTTATCCCAACTTTCTGCTTCCTGTCTGCCAACCAATTCTCTATCCACATCAGTACATTACCCCCAATACCATGTGCTTTGATTTTGCACACCAATCTCTTATGTGGGACCTTGTCAAAGGCCGTTTGAAAGTCCAAATACACCACATCCACTGGTTCTCCCTTATCTACTCTACTAGTTACATCCTCAAAAAATTTCTGAAGATTTGTCAAGCATGATTTCCCTTTCATATATCCATGCTGACTTGGACCGATCCTATCACTGCTCTGCAAATGCGTTGCTATTTCATCCTTAATAATTGATTCCAACATTTTCCCCACTACTGATGTCAGGCTAACCGGTCTAGAATTACCTGTTTTCACTCTCCCTCCTTTTTAAAAAAGTGGTGTTACATTAGCGTCCAATTAATGCGTCCGTTTACCTGTAAACTTGAGGCCTGTAAACATATGACCTTCCCTCCATCATAATGTCAGAAGTGAGGATGTTCGCTGATGATTTCACAGTGTTCAGTTCCATTCGCCACTCCTCAGATTATGCAGCAGTCCATGCCCACATGCAGCAAGACCTGGACGACATTCAGGCTTGGGCTGATAAGTGGCAAGTAACATTCGCACCACACAAGTGCCAGGCAATGACCATCTCCAATAGGCAAGAGTCTAACCACCTCCTCTTGATATTTAATGGCATTACCATCACTGAATTCCCCACCATCAACATCCTGGGGTCACCATTGACCAGAAACTTAACTGGACCAGCCACATAAATACCGTGGCAACAAGAGCGGGTCAGAGGTTGGGTATTCTGCAGCGAGTGTCTCACTTTATGACTTCCCCAAAGCCTTTCCACAGTTTACAAGGCACATGTCAGGAGTGTGATGGAATACTCACCACTTGCCTGGATGTGTGCAGCTCCAATAACACTCAAGAAGCTCGACACCATCCAGGACAAAGCAGCCTGTTTGATTAGCACCCCATCCACCACCTTCAACATTCACTCCCTCCATCGCCCACTGAGCCACAGCTGTACTGCTGAACTTTACTCTGTAAATACACCACTGAGCTTTAACTATCCTGGGGTCCTGTACAAAATTGTCAGTCATCAACCTCCTCCTCCCCTACTCACATTTTAGAAATGAGGTCGTGACTTTCAGATTGGAGGAGCCATTCTATTTAGTTTTTATATCAGGTTTGGATAATTATGGGTATTTTTGGGAAATAATATTTTGCTATTTAGTCATTTGAGTAGGGGAAGAAAGTACATTGGATATGTAACGATAAGTAAACAAGCAACTAATAATTTACAGATATTATTCTGGTTGAATTCGGAGGCAGATTTTCCTCTGGAGTCCCGGGGTAACTGCAATGGGTCAGACAGGAAACTTGGGCTGGGAGCTCTTCCTCTGGCCCCCATCACCCGCCACTTCCCAAATTACCCACAGGGAGTGACTGCACATCTGCCAAAATGCAGACGGGTTTGTTATAATAAGGCACCAATGACAAGAAGACGTTACCCAATATATTTCCCGTCATTTACACCATAACAACACTATGGTCTGGGAATGCCAGGTATTCCTGGTATACAGTGTTATGGTTTAAAGTTGGCGGGGGAGGGGGCGGGCAGTGTGGATTTCAATGTTAAAAGGCCTGAGGGAATGTAATTGATTGTAATCCCCACGCCGAATGTTTTTTTGAAGTGGGCTCCCCGACACGGGTTGGAATCCTGTTGGGAACCCATCCAACATATGCAAAGGACCCTTTAACCTGGGAAATCAATCAACATGGAAATCCCACCACCTTGAAGTTCCAATGTGTAAGGGGCTGGAATATCCATCCACTGATCTAGCAATTAAATTGAGACTTTACAATCGGCCTCTATACTACTGGGCTCAGCAGAGTTGAAAAATGCTCACCTGGGCACCTGCTCCCAATTGTTAGCCAGTGGTCCTTGCAGTGTTGTGTGGGCGTGTGTGCACATATGTTGTGTGAGAACGGGGTCAGGCTCATCAATGATGCCCCCAAATGTCTACTGACCCTCGCACATGCTCGCAAATGAAGAGTGGCCATTTGGTTGGAGATCTGCTGACTGTGTGGAACGATACCCAGAAAACTTGAGCACCTTCAGGAGATGGAGAGAGAAGGGGCAGAGCTGTAGGAGGAGAAGAGGAAAATGATTCGGAGTATTTGATTGGCTGCGTCACAGAGTGGTCGAGCAGGGGTTCCTGGCCACAGTTCCACACAGGATGAGCTTGATCTCAACTGGAGTCCAGTAGAGGCAAGGAAAGTTGGAACAGGAGTCACCTTCTGCAAATCCAGCATTACTTACCCCTGAAGAAGATCTTCAGTAACAAGAATGATCCCAAATATAAAATGGAACAACCTATGAGGGAAAATGAGAAAATCCAGAGGGATGGTTGAGGAGGGACCTAATCAGTGTACATTAATGATTAGATTGTATGGATCACGTAAACTCCCAATATTGGGTCATACTTTGCTGTAGTAGGGCATCTAATGGTATTTGTCGATACTTAGACTGGCATGTTTAAAGAAAGACTTGCATTTATACAGTGCCTTTCACAACCACCGGACATCCCAAGGTGCGTTACAGCCAATAAAGTACATTTGAGTGTAGTCACTGTTGTAGTGTAGGTAATGCGTGGTCAGTTGCTGAAAGTAAAAGCTGATAGCATCGCAGCGAGGGAAAGCAGGCATCTGGGTCGTGAGTGAGCAGGTCAAGTAACTGTGTATCTCCTTAACCAATCAGATTGAAGGATTGTGAAATTAACAGTGCCAGGACTGAAAAGGAAGTGCAAATTAAAGTGGGTGTCAAATATCAAATCAAGTACAGAAAGAGAAATAAAGAGAGGGACAGAAGGACTGGATTAAGAGAGAGAGAAAAAAGAGACAGAATGAAAAAGTAAAATTTAAAACAAAAATTAACACTTTTAAGATCTCCAAAAACAATTAAAACCTGAAGGAATGATATTTCGCACGTTAAGAGAGTTTGTTTGGCAGTAATTAACAATCATCACAATGCTAAAAGCGTACTTAGACGGAAATGGACTAGACTTAACTTTCTACGGCGAGTTTAGGTCATATCTACCATGCAAATACACCAACTTCACGCCACTCAAATGCATTTCAATGGCGAGCCAGGCAGCGAGATGCCGTTTTCTCAAAGCTCGCGGTGGAGCTGCACAATTTGGATTTAGACACATCTGCCCTCATCTGAAGTTGCTGCAGCATTTTCGGATAAATAATGGCGAGTGCCATTAACTTCACTGTTATTTTTTTGACAGCAAATTATGGCCTAATACTTTAGAGAAAATTAGGGTAATAGAATTAGAGATTATAAATTTTAAATCGGCAAAAAATAAACTTGAAAGAATTTTTGGAATTGTCTGCCAGTTAAGATAGCATAGATTGAGACATTGTGAGAAGGGTTGAAAGCAATGTTCCCTGTAACCTGCGTTTGTTCTGTGCAGCCTGTTTATTTAATCCACGATTCCTTTAAATTTCTGTGCGTGTGCGCGACTTACAATGTAAAACCCGGTGAGTGGCCTGCGCGGGACCTTACAGATTAATGAGTGGCCGTGCACGCAAAGCTCAGGGAACACTGGTTGAAAGGCACCATATAAATGCAAGTTTTTATTTATTTTCTTTTAATTAAGACACTAGATGGATGAGATTCAGTGGGTGGGATGATCTACTCTTGTCTGCCCATTTTTATTTGCCATCTCGTGGACAGGAGAAGAAAACATTGGGAGAGTTCAGGAGCAAAAAAAAAAGTGAAGCAAAGCAAGACTAAATAATGGCCATAGGAATAGAATGTTTGCTTGTGTACAGGTCATGGCTCTTCAAAGCAATTCTTTGTATTGGAAGTACTTGAAGACCTTTGAGAGAAGTGATAAGTTACAGTTTTAGTTGTTTTGCAGACGCACCCACTAATTACAGCAAAGAGAACCAAAATGTAGATAAAGAAAGAAGGGTGAATTTGCAGCAAGTAGATATGAAAGTTATTCCACATCAGGCCACACAGTACATCCAGTGACCATCTGATATCAGGAATAATAATACTTGCATTCATAAAGCACGGAGTGTATCAGTGGGGAAAATGTTGGAATCAATTATTAAAGACGTAATAGCAGCACGTTTGGAAAGCAGTGACAGGATTGGTCCAAGTCAGCATGGATTTATGAAAGGGAAATCATGCGTAACAAATCTTCTAGAATTTTTTGAGGATGTAACTAGTAGAGTGGACAAGGGAAAACCAGTGGACTTTCAAAAGGCTTTTGACAAAGTCTCACACAAGGGATTAGTGTGCAAAATTAAAGCACATGGTATTGGGGGTAATGTATTGACGTGGATAGAGAACTGGTTGGCAGACAGGAAGCAAAGAGTGGGAATAAATGGGTCCTTTTTAGAATGGCAGGCAGTGACTAGTGGGGAACCGCAAGGTTCAGTGCTGGGACCCCAGCTATTTACAATATACACTTATGATTTGGATGAAGGAATTGAATGTAATATCTCCAAGTTTGCAGATGGCACTAAGCCGGGTGGCAGTGTGAGCTGTGAGGAGGATGCTGAGAGGCTGCAGGTTGACTTGGACAGGTTAGGTGAGTGGCAAATGCATGGCAGATGCAGTATAATGTAGATAAATATGAGGTTATCCACTTTGGTGGCAAAAACAGGAAGGCAGAATATTATCTGAATGGTGACAGATTAGGAAAAGGAGAGGTGCAACGAGCCTGGGTATCATGGTACATCAGTCATTAAAAGTTGGCATGCAGGTACAGCAGACGCTGAAGAAGGCAAATGGCATGTTGGCCTTCATAGCGAGAGGATTTGAGTATAGGAGCAGGGAGGTCTTACTGCAATTGTACAGGGCCTTGGTGAGACCACACCTTGAATATTGTGCACAGTTTTGGTCTCCTAATCTGAGGAAGGACATTCTTTCTATTGAGGGAGTGCAGTGAAGGTTCACCAGACTGATTACCGGGATGGCAGGACTGACATATGAAGAAAGACTGGATCGACTAGGCTTAAATTCACTGGAGTTTAGAAGAATGAGAGGGGATCTCATAGAAACATATAAAATTATGACGGGACTGGACAGGTTAGATGCAGGAAGAATGTTCCCATTGTTGGCGAAGTCCAGAACCAGCGGTCAAAGTCTAAGGATAAGGGGTAAGCCATCTAGGACCGAGATGAAGAAAAACTACTTCACACAGAGAATTGTGAACCTGTGGAATTCTCTACCACAGAAAGTTGTTGAAGCCAGTTCATTAGATATATTCAAAAGGGAGTTAGATGTGGCCCTTATGGCTAAAGAGATCGAGGGGTATGGAGAGAAAGCAGGAATGGGGTACTGAAGTTGCATGATCAGCCATGATCATATTGAATGGTGGGGCAGGCTCGAAGGGCCGAATGGCCTACTCCTGCACCTATTTTCTATGTTTCTATGTTTCTAAAACATCTCAGTGTTCACACAATGACTTACTTTGAAGAGACATTTATGGTTCCTCTCCCGTGATTTAAGGGATCGATCTGAAAAGATAATGGAAGCAGTGGAAATTGTATCCAATTCATTTTAAGGCCTGTACTACCTGCAGTTTACCAATTCAAAACAGTGTCAGTTGTGAGGAGGCTAACTGAATAGCGAAATGCTTTACATTTGGAAAGGTCTAGACTATACATTTATGGTGTACCAATGGAAATATTCTGGATTATCTAGCTGTATAAGATATCAGTGATAGTGCCTCATCTGGCTCCACTCGGTACTCGACAGTTCACCACAAATCAAATAAGCTGCAGTAAATAGGGAGGTGATAGAAAGGGACTAGATATGTATTGCATTGTGTGTGTATGTGGTGCCAACTTATTTCTTGTCACAAGAATTTAGCCCGATGGTTGTAATCAAGATTGCTGCTGTACAAAGCAATAGATTCTTGGTGGAATTGCAAAACCTCCTGGAGTTTCAGAGTAATCAGGAATATGCCATCCAAGGGGGTGATATTACTTTGAAGTTCGAAAAGCCAATGGTAATTTCCAGTGTAAAATTATCGGCAGAAATTTGACGATTCATCATGTGCAAGTTTTTGAAAGTTTCATTTTCTCACATTGCTTGCTACTGGCAAAGGGACAGGCCAAGGAGGTCAACACTTATTAAACTTGTTTCTGATGGAAAGTTTTTTTTATATACGTGGATGGGATTGAAGGCATGATTTATTAGGGAGTCCGTTATAATTTAGAAGTATCCGTGACATCATTGTAATCTGATAAAGTAGTGAGTTCAAACTTTGATCTCAACAGTTACATGATCCCAACGCAATCCTTTGAAACATGACTTAAATATATGTCATCAATCTGTCATTATGGGTGTACCTCTTAATACATCCTAATTATTCCTTAGATTCTGAAAAGCAGGGTAATCAGCAAGAGCCTGTCTCCGTGCTTGGGTTTGGTTCCGTGATTCTTTAATTTGTAGATCACTTAGTTTGTCTTTTCCTTTTAGAGGAAACAGCTAACCAGTTGCCAGAAAAACCCATTCCTAACCTTGTTTCAAATGAACTAAAATGGCCGTATGCACCATTCTAATTTCAGTTTTGTGTTGTAGAATGCAACACGGTTCGAAGAGGTTCATCCTGGAATGGATGTACAACTTCTTCTTGCGCAACGAAGGATGCATATGATGATGACTGCAGTGCAGAGCATTGGGTAAAGACTGTGCCTACTGTATGGAGCCAGAAATCCATGGGGCTTCTGCGGGTCTCCTGCCAAGCCTGGTGGGACTCTGTCGAAAACTCTCCACCTGCCCCACCTGGATAATGGCGGGACTTAGCTGTACCATTTCTGGGAGTTTCTGACTTGCTTTGCAAGGGGTGGAACTTCTGCCCACTTCTGATGAGGCAAACATCATTGGGATGTGAATCATATGATGGCACTCCTTACGACCAGCTTAGTCCAGACCCAGTTAATTTGTGGAGGCAAGTACGCCAAGTGTGTTGAGACATATTGGCCTTCAGATGGGTGAAAATGGACACATCCCACCCAACTCCCAAGGATTGGGGAAGAAATCCAGGCCAGGGAAACAGAAGATAGTGGCTTCTGGCTGCAGTGCTGAGGCAGCGCTGCACTGTTGGAGGTGCCGTCTTTCAGATAAGACGTTAAACCGAGGCCCCGTCTGCTCTCTCAAGTGACGTAAAAGATCCCACGGCACTTTTTAGAAGAAGAGTAGGGGAGTTATCCCAATGTCCTGGCTGTATTTTATAGTCTCTTGAACACTCTTAGTTCAAATTAACTATTTATTTTGGAGATCTCAGACAGCCATGTGCAGATTAAAACGCAGTTCCTCATCAGACAAACAGTTTTCTTAAAATACAGATTCTGCAAGCTAGAGGGCGCAATATATTATATTGTTACACTTTTCCTTTCATCAGAAACAAATTGGATTACAGTGAGCTTCAATATAAACTGGCAATTAACTTCTTATGAATACATGTAGTAAACAACTACAAGATTAACAAACAACAACAAAAACCTTATCTTATTGCTTCTTTATCCAAGTGTTGCATGTTTCACACTTTGCAACATACTCTTTTATGTCATTGTTCCATCCTGGCCAGTAACCGGATTCTCTGGCACGTTGAAGCGTGCTCTTGATGCCAGTGTGAGCAGCATAAAGTTGCAGACAAATGTTGGATCTCAGGGTTTTTGTTATGACACAGCGATAGCCTTTGAAGACTATACCAGCCTGTGCTGTGAGTTCGTCACAGACTTTGAAGTATGCCTGCGTTTCAGGCCGGCATTCATGTGTCGTTTCTGACCATCCCGTTGTGATTTGTTGTATGACCAGCTGTAACATAGAAACATAGAAAATACCGTATATACTCGCATATCATGCGACTTTTGAAGACCTAAATTGTAACCTAAATTTGGGGGGGTCGCATGATACGCGAGATACAAAATTTGCGGGTGTGAAGTGTTGGCCAAGATTAGGCTGTTAGGCTGTTAAGCAGACCGTATCCACGCTGAATCTCGGCAGGTATCTCCTGGGCTGGATTGCAGCCTCTATTGTCACTTGTACTGTATCTTTGCTGTGGTCTAGAGATCGCCACCCACAACTCCCTCTGAAGTTTGCTGCATTATTAGAGGCTCCATCTATCTCAGCCCATGCTTCTTTTACCCGCAAACACAGTAGAGGCTGTGGCTGAACGATGCTAGTCAAGCCAGCTGGAATGATTGCTGTATCGGTGTTCGATTCGCGAACAGCTTTCACAGCAGAATCCACTCGATGTTTCATGATTCGGTTGTTAAGGTCTGTATTCGATCGTTCTTATGTGTTAGGGTACTTGTTACGTGTTGGGTACTTGTTAAACTTGTTTGAAAGCCTAGCCTAGTGGCATCTGGTATCTCAAAAAAGTGACTCGCATGATACATGAGATATATGATAAAATCATGTTTTTAGAACGAAAATTTAGGGGTCGCATGATCCGTGAGATCGTAGGATACGCGAGGAAATACGGTAGGTGCAGGAGTAGGCCATTCGGCCCTTCGAGCCTGCACCGAAGTGTAGTGTGGAGTCACTTGCAGTTGTGTGTTGTATGTTCATCAGTCCTTGTTTGGCAAGTGGGAGAAAGTCCACCATGTGGACTGCAATTTCCATTGGTGATCTCTCCACGCTTTTGAGGTATGCGCATGAGAGGGTGTCTGCTAGGTACGTTTCTTTTCCTGGTTGATACTTTATTTCGTCGTCATGTTGGTTGAGCCGAATGAGCAGATGTTGTTGCCGCTTGGGTGCTGCAGATAACAGCTTGCGTCGTATGGCGACCAAAGGCTTATGGTTTGTCCATAGTGTGATCTTGCGACCGTATACATATTGATAGTTTCATTCCATTCCGAAGACTTGAGCAAGCAACTCCTTTTCGATTTGAGAATATCGCGTTTCTGCTGGAGTGAGCACTCGGCTCGCATATGCAATTGGTTGTCCCAGTTGCAGAAGGACGAACCCAAGACCCTTGCTTGAAGCATCTCCTTGACCTTCGGTTGAAAGTTTGTGGTCAAAGTACCTGAGCACCGGAGAATCTGTCACGCATTGTTTGATAGCTTCAAACGCTTTGTCTTGTTTTTCAATCCATTTCCAGACCGTGTTTTTATGAGTAAGCCATCGCAGAGGCTCGCTGAGGTCTGAAAGATCTGGCAAGAATTTTGCGAGGTACTTTGTCATGCCAACAAATCATTGTACACCTGTGATCTCCTGCGGTTTCTGCAATTCGTTGATTGTGACCACTTTGCTTGGGATGGCTTTGAGTCCATCACTCGACAGTATGTGTCCCATGTAAACCACTTGGGAGCTTTTGTCTTCGAACTTATCGAAGTTTAGTTTGATATTTTGCTCTCTGCATCTCTGCATGAATTTGCGTAAGTTTGCATCATAATCATGATTGGCATCTTTAAGTGTCTCACCGCGTCCAGTGATCAAGAAATCATCTGCAATCTTGTAGGCTCCATCTAGACCCTCAAGGTTCTGGTCTAGTTTCTGCTGGAAGATTTCCGGGGCAGAACTGATGCCAAATGGGATTCTATTATATCGATATCGTCTCCGTGGAGTCTAGAAGGTCGTGAGTCTGGAGGACTCTGTGTCTAGTTCACATTTTAAGTCTGCTTTAGTTAACACCTTTTATATTTAACATCTGTAGCAAGATGTCATCGATCACAAAAAGTGGATAGTGTCTACGTTTCAGAGCATTGTTCAGATGTTGAGGATCGATACACACTCAGATTTGGTTTTTGTACAGTCACTAGACTGGATACCCAGTCCGTCGGTTCAACAACTTTCGTGATGCTTTGTCGTTCTTCCAAACGATTGAGTTCCTCGTTCAGCATTTGTTTGATCACTATTGGTACCCGTCTGGATGGCATTACAGCTGGTGTCGCTGATTCATTGAGTTCAAGGTGAACTGTCCCTGGCATGTGTCCAAGTCCCTTAAACACATCTGGATACACATTGAGGACATCAGTTTTTGACGCTAGCGAGATGTTTGCCTTGTTCGTAGTTTGCGATTCGCGTAGTTCATTTATCACCACGATACCTTGTATCAGTTGTAACTGTGGAGCAGTGCGTGAGCCAATCAGTGGTGCACTTTGGCCCTCAATGATCACAAAGGGCACAATGTACTTTTGCTTGTTATTTGTATTTTCCAGTGGCACATTACAAGTTCCAACCACTGGAATGGTTGAAATGGTTGTCATGTAGTGACAGTGTTATCTTATATTCTTTTACCTTTAAGACTTTAGGTAAATATCTAAAAGATTGCCCCACGTGGGTCAGGGTTTCTGTCTGACAGCTTTGACATCTTTAGAGTCTAAATCTGTCTTACTGAGCTTCGTGGATTTCATTTTTGCAACATGTGGCCTCACAACCTATTTGCGTTTTTACCATTTGACCTTTAATGGCGAAGGTAGCCATAATCTTGTTAGGATACTGTCTGTCAGCTTTGTCCTTGATTGTGCGATCAACTTTACAGTCATGTATGTATGCTTGGAGTTTCAAGCCACCGGGGGTGCCACTGTCGGAGATCTTTGGGCTGTACGCAGGTGTGTGCGGGCCAGGTATATAAAGCAAGCCGCCATGTAATGTGAACACCTTGGGCCGAATAAAGTTGAGCCAGGTTTGTACCTGAGTGAGTTTACAGTATTCAGTCAATCGAGTTATTACATACATAACATTTGGCGACGAGGTAACTCAAGAACCTTCGCTTGCAAAATGAGCACCATTGGGATTCTGGAGAGATTCATGGAGGATTTTATCGATCGCCTGGACCAGTACTTCGTGGCCTAGAAAATGGAGGAAGCTACTGACGCAGTTAGGCGCAGGACGGTTTGCCTCACGGTTTGCGGTCCGAAAATCTATGGCCTCATAAAGAATCTCCTCTCTCCTGCACGTCCAATGGACAAGGATTATGAGGAATTGTGTGCTCTGGTACGTGACCATCTCAAACCAAAAGAAGGCATCATCATCTCACGATATCGATTCTACACGCATGTTCGTTCTGAGGGCCAGGATGTGTCGGAATTCGTAGCCGACCTAAGATGTCTTGCTGGGCCACGTAAGTTCGAGGATGCATTGGGAGAGATAATAGGAATCAACCACGAGGTGATCCTTCGGAAGTTATTGGCTGCGGAGACGCTATATTTACAATCTATATTAACGACTTGGAAGAGGGGACTGACTGTAACGTAGCCAAGTTTGCTGTCGATACAAAGATGGGAGGAAGAGTAATGTGTGAGGAGGACATAAAGAGGCTGCAGGAGGACGTAGACAGGCTAAGTGAGTGGGCAAGAATTTGGCAGATGGAGTATAATGTTGGAAAGTGTGAGGTCATGCACTTTGGCAGAAATAAACCAAAGAGCAAGTTATTATTTAAATGGAGAAAGATTGCAAAGTGTTGCAGTACAGCGGGACCTAGGGGTACTTGTGCATGAAACACAAAAGGATAGTATGCAGGTACAGCAAGTGATCAGGAAGGCCAATGGTAGCTTGACCTTTATTGCAAAGGGGATAGAGTATAAAAGCAGGGAAGTCTTGCTACAGCTATACAGAGTATTGGTGAGGCCACACCTGGAATACTGCATACAATTTTAGTTTCCATATATACGAAAGGATATACTTGCTTTGGAGGCAGTTCAGAGAAGGTTCACTAGGTTGATCCCGGGGATGAGGGGGTTGACTTATGAGGAAAGGTTGAGTAGGTTGGGCCTCTACTCAATGGAATTCAGAATTCAGAAGAATGAGACGTGATCTTACAGAAACGTATATTATGAGGGGGCTTGACAAGGTGGATGCAGAGAGGATGTTTCCACTGGTGGGGAGACTAGAACTAGAGGACATGATCTTAGAAAAAGGGGCCGCCCATTTAGAACTGAGATGAGGAGAAATTTCTTCTCTCAGAGGGTTGTGAATCTGTAGAATTCACTGCCACCGAAAGCTGTGGAAGCTGGGGACATTAAATAAATTTGACCGAAATTGACAGTTTCTTGAGCGATGGGGCGATGATGGGTTATGGGCAGTGGGCAGGGAAGTGGAGCTGAGTCCATGATCAGATCAGCCATGGTCTTATTAAATGGCGGAGCAGGCTCGAGGGGCTGATGGCCTAATCCTGCTTCTATTTCTTATGTTCTTATGTTCTTATGGATTTGAGCAAGGCCATCGTGATTGCCCAGGCATGCATGACGAAGGATGATAATTTAAGGCAGATATCATCGAAGAGTCCGAGCTCCACAGCAAGTACTGTAAGCAAGATTGTGTCATCGTATGGCAGAGCTGCTTATGGCAGGGTCTACTCGACTGCGTATGCGAAACCTGTAGCTGCTCAAAGTCTGCCAACGAGTACGAATCCGATTTCACCGTCTTTGTGTTGTGGGGGCAATCATCGGCATCATCAGTGTCGCTTTAAACTACATCTGTAAAGGCTGTTCAAAAGTGGAGCACCTTCAGCGAATGTATCCACAACTGAGCAAGCGTGCTGCGACTCACCACATGGATGATGACGACCAGTCCAGCGCGGACTTGGATATGCAACCCAAGATACCCGAGGAGGAAGTGTATGGACCATATTCGTTCCTGACAAAGAGCCAACCGATAATGGCTAATGTGAAACTAAATGGTGTGCCGGTATCGATGGAATTGGACACGGGTGCAAGTCAGTCGATAATGAGCCAAAGGACATTCGACAAGCTGTGGGACACTAAGGTTACGAAGCCTAAGCTGAGTCCTGACAATGCCAAGTTGCGTACTTACACCAAAGAACTCATACCGGTGATTGGCAGTGCAGTAGTAAAGGTGTCGTATAATGGTGTGGTTCATGATCTATCATTATGGATCATTCCAGGAAATAGTCCAACGCTGTTTGGCAGGAATTGGCTCGAAAAAAATCAAATAGAATTGGAACGATATCAAAGCGTTGTCATGGGTGGATGACACTTCGTGTGCTCAAGTGCTGAGCAAGTTTACCTCGCTGTTTGAACCGGGCATCGGCAATTTCACGGGAGCCAAGGTGCAGATTCACCTGGACTCGGGTGCAAGACCCGTCCATCACAAAGCTCGGGCTGTTCCGTATATGATGAGGGAGAAGGTCTAAATTGAGCTGGATAGATTCCAACGTGAAGGGGTCATATCATCGGTCGAATTTAACGAATGGGCCAGTCCCTGGCATGTGTCTCAAGACAGAGCTTTCAAGAAAGCTACAAATCTGCTTTGCTCTAACAAGTTGCTGGTACATTATGATCCGTGTAAGCGTCTAGTATTGGCCTGTGATGCTTCATCATATGGGGTTGGCTGCATGCTCCAACAAGCTAAATTACAAGCTGTTGCTTATGCTTCGAAAAGTTTGTCAAAGGCGAAAGAGCCTACAGCAGGGTAGAAAAAGAAGCTTTAGCCTGCGTGTATGGGGTTAAAAAGATGCGTCAGATCCTGTTTGGTCTTTGTTTTGAACGCGAAATGGATCACAAGCCACTCATTTCATTGTTTTCGGAAAACAAAGGTATCAATACCAATGCATCGTCCCGCATCCAGAGGTGGGCGTTGAAATTATCTGCCTATGATTATGTCATTCGCCAAAAACCTGGCACCGAGAATTGTGCCGATGCACTGAGCCTTCTGCCTTTGCCCACACCGGAGATGGAGACACCACAACCTGCAGATCTACTGTTAGTTATGGAAGCTTTTGAGAGTGAAGGAACCCCTGTCACTGCTCAACAAGTTAGGACCTGGACCAGACAGGACCCTATTTTATCGGCTGTAAAACATTATGTCCTTAGTGGTGATTGGTCTACTATACCTATGGAAATGTGTGATGTGACCAAATCTTACAACCGTCACAAAGACAAACTATCCATTCAGCCAGATTGTTTACTGTAGGATAATCATGTTATGCCGAAGAAAGGCAGAGAGAAATTTGTACATGATCTACACAACACTCATCCCGGTATTGTCATGATGAAAGCCATCACCAGGTCTCACGTATGGTTGCCTGGAATTGACTCTGATCTGGAATCACGTGTGCATCAGTGCAACACTTGCATGCAGCTAAGCAAAGTACCAGCAGAATCTCCGCTGAGTCTGTGGTCATGGCCATCCAAACCATGGTCGAGGATCCACATCGACTTTCTGGGTCCTTTCCTGGGCAAGATGTTTTTAGTTGTGGTGGATGCATATTCCAAGTGGATAGAGTGTATAATCATGTCATCCAGTACACCCACAGCTACCATTGAGAGCCTTCGTGTCATGTTTGTTACTCATGGTCAGCCTGACATCGTTGTGAGCGACAACGGATCTTGCTTCACAAGTCTGGAGATTCAAGAGTTCATGAAACTCAATGTTATTTAACATGTGAGGTCAGCACCATTCAAACCTGCTTCTAATGGTCAAGCAGAGCATGCTGTCCAAACAACCAAGCAGAGTATGAAACATGTAACTCAGGGTTCACTGCAGACTCGCTTGTCATGCATATTTCTTACTTACAGGACAACACCCCACACGCTTTCCGGGTCTCCTCTGCTGAACTATTGATGAAGAGAGAACTCAAGACCAAGCTCTCTCTTGTCCATCCTGACTTGAACGATCGTGTTGAAAACAGACGTCAGCAGTGGTATCATGATCGTGCTGCTGTGTCACGCGACATCTCTGTTAACGATCCTGTGTATGTGCTAAATTATGGTCAAGGTTCCAAGTGGGTCGCCAGTACTGTTACGGCCAAGGAGGGTAACAGAGTGTTTATTGTCAGGCTCAAGAATGGACAAACATTCAGGAAACATGTGGATCAGATAAAGCTGCGGCACACGGGTGAACTGGAACAAGTTGAGGAAGGTACGATCAGTGACCAACCAACCTATATTCATTCATCAGAGGACTCCACCGTCATCAATAAATCTGGACTTTCAATCTCTGACATGGTCATTGCCACTCCCATCAGATCAGCTACCCAGCCTCCAGTCATAACTGACTCAGAACGCTCGCCCAGAACTGGAGTTGAACTGAGACGATCAATTCGTGAGCGGAAAACCCCGGACCATCTTAACGTAAAAAGACTGATACTAAGATCTTGAAGGGGGATGTTGTCATGTTATGTATGTAAGTTTGGGTTTACTAGCCACCAGGAGGCACCACTGTTGGAGGTCATTGGGCTGTACGCACTTTTGTGCGGGCAGGTATATAAAGCAAGCCACCATGTAATGTGGACATGTTGGGCCCGAATAAAGTTGAGCCAGATTTGCACCTGAGTGAATTTACAGTATCCAGTCTATCGAGTTATTACATACATAACATTGACCAAGCATCTTTACAGTCATGTCTTCAAAATCAGAATCATCACTGTCTTCATATAGTGCATGAACTTTTGACTTTCCCTTATATTTAGGGTTATGTGTAGACTTCTGCCTCAATCCACTTTGCCTGCACTTTTGAGAAAAGTAATTTTGTTTGTTGCAACTCGTGCAGATCCTCCCATATGCTGGGCATTTAATTTTTGACAGCTCATGTCTTTTGCTGCAATATCTACAGTTATTCGTGCATTCTTTGTCTGTGAATTCTTTCTTCGTGGGTCGTTGTTTCTGCCTGACAGCTTTGAAGTTTTTGGAGTCTAAATCTGTTTTAATGAGCTTCATGGATTTCATTTGCGCAACTGTGACCTCTGTAGCTTTATAGAGCATCACACATTTATATAGCGTTAGGCTGGATTCTTACGACAGTATCTTACGCAGAGTGAAATCGTCCCTCAAATTGCCAAAATCACTTGATGATGCGAGCTCCCTCACTTTCGCAAGATATCTGCCAAAGCGCTCAGCCCCTTGTACACGGTTGTTAATCTGATACCGTTTATAGATGATGTTGGTTTTACCTTTACAGTGCTCTTCCCGTAGCTTCAAAATAATCTACATTTCCTGTTTGTCTTCCTCTGATTTGTGGGGAAGATTATTGTGGATATCTAGGGCATCTCTGCTAATGGCAGTGATAAATGTTGCAACCCTAATTCTGTCTGGTTTTTCAACAGTATTCATGATCATTTCATAGCTGTCCCACAGCTGTTTGAATTTTTTCAAGTCGGCTTTCAAATCGCCAGTCACTTGCAATGGAGGTGGGAGAGAGATGTGCGCGGGAGTTGGCACCGTGGTGGTCATATGATTATCTGTCACATACATGTATGCAGTTCAAATACCCAGAGCACTCTAACAAGTCCACTAGTAAAATATCTTGTTGATGTATTTGTAGAAATACTTTTTCAATCGAGGCTCTACAATAACTTAAGCCACTTTAAGCTTATTTTAATAATGCCTCTAGATTATTTTACAAGTTTATGACTACTTATTGCCCTTCACGGATCCACGTGCGATGTGTAGGAAGCACGCTCTGCACTGTATAACGTTGATTTCGGTCGGTTCGAATATTTCGGTCGTAGATGCATTTGACGAAAGAGTGGAAGTTTCCGCTTCTGACACCATGTATTTTATAGTCGCTTGAGCATTCTTTGAACACTCTTTGTTCAACTTAACTCTGTTTATTTGGGAGATCTCAGACAGCCATGTGGAGCTTAAGATGGTGTTCCTTCACAGACCCTCTCTCTCAATACAGCTCCCTATAACTTCCTAGTGGTTATGTTACTGACCTAATAATCCCGTGGCCTGGACTAATGATCCGGAGACATGAGTTCAAATCCCACCACAGCAGCTGTGAAATTTAACTTCAGTTAATTAAATAAATCAGTAATGGTAACTATAGGGCTAGAAATTCCCCAGCTGAACGCACGTTTTAATGCTATTTTTTCATGTTGAAATGTTTCTTTTGTCATTAAAAAAAATGTAAGGACATTGTTCAAATTTGGTTTAATGGCGTCATTAAAAAATAACGACCGCCTTTTTTCAAAACCATACTTGTGATGTCACTAGTCATCAAAAATAACGATATCGCCATTTTTGTGAATTTGGCCAATAACGACATTTTTAAGGACAATGATAAATACCGAACTGAAAAAGCTTGCCTTACCTGGTCGATAACGGCGCCATCTTGAAAAACGGAGCAAAGTTAAAGGTTTTGGAGGGAAGGCTGCGTTTAAAGATTTTATAATTCATTTTTAAGGGCATTTAAGGATATTTTAAGAATGGGGCCTATTCTGTCATGCCGTATTTGGTGACTGCTTATGCTATCCAGGATAATCATAGAAGAAGGCTTATTCGACAGAACTGTTGCGTAATCAAAGAGGTCGCAGACTTATTGGGAGGTGGCCTCAGCCCTAACGAGTTTTCAGGGAGCTGCGCTCATATCTCCACCTGACTGAGGCACAGTATGTTCGAAGGCTGTGCTTTTGAAAAGAGGTGATCACAGAGATATGCCAGCTCATAAAGGCAGACATACAGCCTACAAGCATGAGGAGGACTGCACTGACCATCGAGGTCAAGGTGACTGCGGCACTTACCTTCTATTCCTCCGGCTCCTTTCAGGTATCAGCAGGAGACATATGCTGCATCTCGCAGCATGCTGCACATCGCTGCATTCGCCAGGTGACTACTGCACTGTTTGCTTGTCGGAAGGACTTACAAATGACCAGGGAGGCACAGAATGAGAGGGCTATAGGCTTTGAACGAATTGCTGACTTCCCTAATGTACAGGCTGCCATTGACAGAACACACATCGCCCTGTGAGCATCTTTTGAGGATCCGGAGGTTTACCAAAACTGAAAGAGATTCCACTCCCTGAATTTACAGATCGCCTGTAACCATATTCAGCGTATCATGGCAGTAAATGCTAAATTTCCAGGAGCATCCATGATGCTTTCATCTTGTGTGAGAGCAGTGTGTCACAGCTGTTTGAGCATCAGTCAGAAGGCTAGAGCTGGAGGCTGGGGGACAAAGGTTAGGGGCTCGCCACCTGGCTCATGACCCCGCCCCCCCGTCCACAAACCGCAGACAGAAGGCGAGCGTCGCTACAATATCTGCCATATAGCCACATGCAACATTGTCGAGCAGACAACTGAAGTGCTAAAGCATCGCTTCCGATGCCTGAACCATTCTGGAGGCTCCCTGCAATACTCCCCTCAGCAGGTCGCTGAATTCATTGTGGTGTGCTGCACGGTATGCAACTGAGCCATCATGAGGGGGGCAGGATTTGTTACTGGCGATTGCAGAACCACCTCAGGAGAGAGGTGGGGTGGTGGGGGGGAAGGGGGAGGAACTCATGCCACACCCAGCAGCACACGGGACAAGGCCTCATGGACCTTACACCATTGCAAGAGCCTTGCATCAGCAGCTGATACCTCACCGCTTTGCATGAAGGCTGAACGGCACGCTTGATCATGGACTGCCCACTGTATCCCACCATGTTGACTATTTCCCTCTTGTTATTCTGCGAATGAGCCACTGCATAAGTTTGGTTAAGTTGAAAAAATAATTTGAAATTTATTAAACATTTGCACACTTGCATTTAACTTTAATGAAACATTTTAGTATTATATTAAACTTTTAAATGAACGTCACTTAAGTAACAGTAAAGCAAAATAACCAACCACAAGTGCAACAAAAGAACAGCAAAACAACAACAATAATCACAGCGGCAAGCAAACTTCAGCTGCAGTCACCTCTCTCCCACCCGCCTTATTTAAACACCTCCGCACCGCCTGACCATCTAGCCCTTGCCCTTGCCATTAGCCTTGCCCGTTACCGCAGGCTTAGCACTACTCCCGGCGAGCCCAAGGCTCTTATGAGTTTGTTGGGGGACAGACGAAGGAGACGCCAATGGAAGCCCTTGAAAACCTCTGGCTGCGGAAGGCCCGGCTTCGGACTCTTGAGCCAACCCAGACTGTGGATTTTAGCAGGACTTACCCTCTCTCTCTCTCTAACCTGGGCTCAGCATCCGCCCAGGTGGTCGATCTCTGTGACGCACCAATCAGACCTGCAATCTGACTTTCCAGGGCTGCGATTGGGAGCAGTCTTCCTGGACCCCCACCAGCTTTTGGTTGCTGTCGTCGGTTCTCGGACAACTTTTTCCACAAAGGTGGCAATAGACATTTTTAAGAGAGGGGCCTTCTGTTGTTGTGGCACACACAGATAGTCATCAAAGCACTTATACCATACTGTGCGCATTTAATTAAGTGATCTGTTTAATGTCCCTTTTACTTCCACGTTGTTCATCATGAAAACATCGAAATGCAATGCAGAAAAAAAGCAATCTTTATAATGTGTGACGATCAGAAGCCTAGCGATACCAAGATGGGTCACATTTACAATTTAAGTAATTGTAGTGCATAAATAAAAATATTACTTACTCTGACTGTCCCGCAAAGGTCATACCACCTCTTCCTGCACTGCGGATAGGTCCTCCTGACGGAGTCCACCGAGGAAACCTGCTCGGCAATGCATCGCCAAGCTTCAGCCATTGCAGATGGGTGTAGTTTACCAGGATCCTTCTTCCCAAACTGGCCCCTTCCTCTCTCTACCGCGCCTACCAGGGCTTCATTTGCATCCTGGGTAAACTTTCTATCCCTCTTCCTTCCCGAATTATCCTGCATTTTTGTTCCTGCAGCACCTGTGTGTAAGTATTGACAACTCTCCTGCAACTTCCAATTCTCTGTAAAAATGGCTGATTCAGACCAGGAAGTGTACTGCGCATGCGCATCGCCTGAAAAACGGACAAAAGATTTTTTTTTGCGCGCATGTGCAAACAGCCGGTTTTTTTCATCGCAAAAAGTCTCGGTTTTGTTCTTAAAAACGGCGCTTTTTTAACGCTTCGCTAAAAGTTACAAACTGTTTGGAGAAATTTAAGCATTTATTTTTTGCATTATTTCGGCGACAAATAAACGAGTTAATCGTGAATAACGCTACAAATGGTGATATCCTTCTTTGTGGAAATTCTAGCCCAATGAAACGACCGGATTGTCATAAAAACCCATCTTATTAATGTCCTTTAAGGAAGGAAATCGGCCATCATTATCAGGTCTGGCCTGTATGTAACTCCAGACTCACAGCAATGTGGTTGACTCTTAACTGTCCTCTGAAATGTCACTTATTCAAGAACTCGGCTCATCACCACTTTTTTGAGGAAAGTTAGGGATGAAATCTGGCCTTGCCAGCAATGCCCACATCCCGTGTATGAATAAAAAAAACTGGCAGTGTCATCGTCAGAGAGCACCGACTAGTACAATCCTGCCATAGCTGCCAGAGTTAAGTCCAAAGGAATTTCAGGATTGTGGTATTTGTTTCTAAAATCTAGGGGGCCATGAAACTATGGAACTTTGAGGTTCTGATACCGGTTTTGCGGTTTGGATCATATACCTATACACTGGCTCAATTGTCCATCCACCAATAAGGCTAGATTTTCCACTTTTGTGCCGATCGCCCCAAAAATGGGCATGGGTGGTAAATATGGGTTTTGAGATCGCTGGATTGTCGCCCATTTTCAAAGCCCCTAGTTTCCATTTTAAAAATTGAGCGTTACCGCGAGCGATCTGAAATGGGGGTTAGTGTGAAATCTCTCTGACCTTCTGCCGTAAAGTGTCACTGCCATTAGCAATGGCATGGCAACGCTCGTTTCCTGCGATTCAGGAGGTCAGGGCATAAGAGGAGACAGAGAGAGAGGGAGCAGAGAGAGAGTGAAGGCATGTGTGGGTGTGGTGTGGCTGCTTGTTGGACTGCTTTGGGAGATAGGAGGGAGAATTTCGAGCTTTATAGCAAATTGTGCGAAAAAAGTTAGCTGTTACCAGCCAGATAGTTTCACGAATTTGGTGCCTATAATGGAGGGAGAGGAGGAGGCAACACAGCACGCTGTGGAGACTGATGCTGATGAGAGCAGTGAGCTGGGAGAGAAAAAGTTGGGAGGGCGAAAGAGAGTGAGGAGGTTCTTGGACGAGGCAAATGCCTCCCTCATGCAGGAGGTCGAGTCACGCTGGGGTGATTTGACCCAGGGTGGGCATTGGAAACCCATGCCAAAGGCCTACCAGAAGATATGGGCCAAGAGAGCCGAGGTGGTCTCGTCGCCGACCAACGAGGTGGGTGAGGGCAACCAATGCCGCAACCGATGGAACGACCTTGTCGGATCCGCAAGAGTAAGTATTATATTTATTTACATGTACTTATATATTTAAATAATTTGATTTGTAAGAGTCATGAGTGACTATAATCAAATGTGAGGTCTTTCACTTTTACCGGGAATATTGTACTCAAAGCCTGCGGTCACGGTGTATGTCTTTAGGTCAAGAATGATAATTATCATCTGTCGCTTATGTGTTGTATCAATCTCTGTGACAGTACCTAGCAATGATATCATGCAATGATCTCATGTCATGTCGTCCTGTTACCATTTACAGAAGAAGCTATCGAGGAATAGGGCCGAGCAGAGGCGAACGAGTGGGGGGCCACCAGTCGTCATCGAGCTGACAAACATCGAGGAGCAGGTGCTCACACTAGTGGGGACCCACCCCCGGATGGCCAAGCAGGCAGCTGCAGAACCTGAAGTGATGCCATGTGAGTAAAGTATACACCATTGCGTGATGTGAAGTCAATAGATGCCACACCCATTAAAGTGTCCTCTAATAATGCTGGCCTTATGTGAATCATTGTAATGCAGAGTGTGTTGATGGTCATGAAATGTGATGTCTGTGATGATTTTGATAGCAGTGGTGCTTTTGTTGTGCATGTGCTGTGTGCAGCACACCTTGTGAACCCTTCTCCTCTAATAACCTCATTTGTGTTTTGCAGCTCAGCCAGCAGTGCGGCCCCAGGCAAGACCACAGAGGCCAGAAGGTGAGGGCGCGGGGCCCGACTCTCCGGACGATCCTACATCTGGTGCTGAGGAGCTCCGATTCTCGCCCGTCAATCCGCTGGGTCTGTTCTCCACGGATGACAGCGCGGACTTTGAGGGGCCTGCATCGCCAGGCACCAGAAGGCATTTGACCCCAAGGCCATCTAGTGCTCCTCCGGCCATTTCCACCTCCACTCTGGAGGTACCGGGCCCAAGCACCTCGCCACAGGGTACCCCAGGTGTCTCCAGGACGGCGCCGACCCCGTGGAGGTTTTCGTGGACACGGCAGGTCTGCTCCACAAGCACCAGATGAGAGGGGCGACATGGTAGAGTTGTTCAGTAGGACTGTTGACATAGGTCACCAGATTCTACAGGCATTGGGGGGCATATTCCGACAGCTGGCCAGCATCTCTGTCACCATGACGGAGTATGGCGAAGGCCCTGGAGGAGATGGCCAGGAATACTAGTGGCACAGGCCTCCCAGTGGTCCCGGAGCGCGGCACTCCACCCCTAGGTTCCGCACCCCCAGTGCCAATGACATATGAGAGGTAGGAGCAAATTGCTGTTTCTGGATCCGAGAATGTTCCCAGCTCGGTACCCACCGCTCCCGTATCCATGCAACCACCGGCTTTGCCTTCACGCCCCCAAATAGGCACCGCCAGAGGAGCGCCTCAGCCATGCGGCGTGAACCAAGGAGGGGAAGGGGTAGAAGGGGGGAGAAGAAGGGTTGGGGGGAAAGAAAGTGAGGTGCATGTCTGCAGGTGATGGCTGTGTTATATCTCCATCTCGGTGTATGCAATTTGTTGTAGTGTATGGGGGGAGGGGGCCACCCTGTTAGTTTGCATTTGTGTTCTGTGATGCTGGACATGTTGACCATTTGTTTGATGTCAATGTTCTAAAATGTGTTGTGGGCGTGGGATGTTTTTGATTTCAGACCAATGGTCGTATTAAATGTTTTTTATTTAACATAACCTTGTTGCGCATTGTCTCAGATAGCTGGACCATTGCACACTGATGATTCGTTAACATGAAAGGGTATAATTAAACTTAACTTCAATCAACTTAAACTTTAACTGGCACCAAGGTGATGCCCACCATTGATGCCTGAGCTGCACACGTAGCAGTGTGTCGGCTTTGTCAATAACAGCAACATTCTTTCAGGCAAAGCGCTCATTTATGAGCTGCTGACGTAAGAGTCTTGCAGCTATATAACCACCACGGGCCTTTTCCTGTGTTCTGAAGCAGGGCAGTGGCATGTTGCATAGTCAGCCTGATTGTCTGGCCCTAGGTCAACATCCAGTCCCTCGTCCTCCTCTTCCTCTCTCTCCTGAGGTGGACCATCAGTCCCTTCTGGCAATTCTTGCCCCCTCCTGATAGCCAGGTTGTGCAGCATGGAGTACACGACCAAGAATTGAGCTACCTGATCAGGGTGATATTGTACTTTTCCTCCTGAGCGCTCCAGGCATCAAAAGCGCTGCTTTAGCACACCAATGGTTTTCTGAACCACATTGCGTGTGGCTCTGTGGCTCTCATTGTATCGCTTCTTGGCGTCGCTGTGGGTGTCACGCAGCGGGGGGCTGGGGGGGTCATCAGCCAGGTGGCTAGGCCATATCGTTTGTCACCAAGCATCCAGCATTGACCTTGTGGCTGACTGGTAAACATGTCAGACACAGCGCAGGATGTGAGCCTCATCGATGCTGCCCGGAAATTTGGCATTCACTGCCATAATTATCTGGTTGTGGTCGACATCAAGTTAGATCTTCAGGGAGTGAAATCTTTTTCGGTTGCGAAAAACCTCTGCGTCCTGAGAAGGTGCCCGCATGGCGATGTGCGTACAGTGTATTTCTCCCTGCACTTTGGGGATGTTAGCAATCGGTAGAATCCTAGAGCCCTGTCAGTCTGTGCCTCTGTGGTCATAGGGAAGCTGATAAAGTCCATCCTACATGCGTTCAGGACTTCAGTGAACTGTCTAATGCAGCAATGTGTGGCATGCTGAGCTATAGCGCAAATGTCGACTGCGGAGGCCGGAAAGGATCCGGATGTGTAGAACGACAGTGCCGTGGTGACCTTGACCTCGACAGACAGTGATGTCCTGAAGGTGCTGGCAGGCTGCAGTTCTACCCTGATGAGCTGGTATATCTCACTGATAACCACTTTGTGGAAGTGCAGTCTCCGAAGGCAGGTGTTCTCGGATAAGTCGAGGTAAGATCGATTTTCCCTGTAAGTGCGGGGGGTATATAGTCTGGTCCTCCTCATCGGTCTGACACATCTTAGATTGGGCACATAATGCTGTGGACTAGACGTTGTGCCATTTGCACTCTGCAGCATCTGCGTATTAATCGATGCAGGCTGAGAAATGGCTGGCCCCATTCCAATAATGCCGATTGTTCACAAACAATAAATTTCCCCACTAAGACATCTGAAGAAAAATCTAATCATCCACAGTATGATAAGATGTCTGTTCAGATGGTCACTGTTATATATGTAAACATGTAAATACCTTGTTTAACCACAATCCCTTGGGAGCATCTTTACTTAAGGAGGCCTCACAGGCTGGAGAGGCACTCTGGAGACCTGCAATAAAAGTCTAAGGTCACACTTTACTTTGAGCTCACAGTATCTGGTCAGACTCTTTATTCATACATAATAACTGGTGACAGGATACAGATTACGAACCCCACCGCAACGATGCAGAGAACAGTGGGGATCCTGGAGAAATTTTCGGAAGGAGATGATTGGGAAATCTTCGTGGAGCGACTCGACCAATACTTCGTGGCCAATGAGCTGGAAGGAGAAACGAACGCTGCCACACGAAGGGCGATTCTCCTCACCATTTGCGGGGCACCAACGTATGGCCTCATGAAAAATCTGCTTGCTCCAGCGAAGCCCACAGAGAAATCATATGATGATTTGTGCACACTGGTCCGGGAGCAACTTAACCCGAAGGAAAGTATTCTGATGGCGAGGTATCGGTTCGACACGTGCAAGAGGTCTGAAGGCCAGGAAGTGGCGAGCTATGTCGCCGAGCTAAGACACCTTGCAGGACAGGATATTACGAATTTGAAGGACATTTGGAGCACATGCTCAGGGACTTCTTTGTACTTGGCATTGGCCATGAAGTAATACTTCACAAACTTAGACTGTAGAGACCCCAACCTTGAGTAAAGCCATAGCGATAGCCCAGGCATTCATTGCCAGCAGTGACAATACCAAGCAAATCTCTCAGCACACGAGTGCTGCTACAGGTACTGTGAACAAAGTCATGTTCTTTTCAAATCGTAACGTACAGGGCAGGCCTCACATGCCTGCAGCTGCTCATCCACAGATGTCTGAGTCCACCATCAAGGGTGATGAATGCAAGGCCATGAATACCTTGTTGGTGCTGCGGAGGTGATCATTGTTTCCATTCATGCTGCTTCAAAGGATACGTTTGCAAGGGCTGTGGAACAATGGGACATCTCCAACATATGCGCAGGCGAGATGCAAATCCTGCTAATCCTGCAAACCACCATGTTGCAGAGGAGGACAGATCCACGGTGGATCACGATGAACCAGAGCCTCAGACCAAGGAGGCAGAGGTACATGGGGTGCACACATTTACCACAAAGTGTCCCGCGATAATGCTGAAGGTTGAATTAAATGGACTCCCGGTGTCAATGGAGCTGGACACGGGCAGGAGCCAGTCCATTATGAGCAAAAAGACTTTCGATAAAGTGGTGCAGCAAAGCCTCAAGGCCAGTCCTGACTCCCATTCGCACTAAACTGAGAAATTACACAAAGGAACTGATTCCCATAATCGGCAGTGCTACTGTAAAGGTCTCCTACGATGAAGCGGTGCACAAGTTATCACTCTGGGTGGTACCGGGCAATGGCCCCACGCTGCTCGGCAGGAGCTGGCTGGGGAAGATACGTTGGGACTGGGACAACGTCCGAGCACTCTCGCCCGTTGTCCAGGTCCTAAACAAGTTCCCCTCGCTGTTCGAACCAGGCATCGGGAAGTGCAGATCCACCTAATTCCGCGGGTGTGACCCATCCATCACAAGGCGAGAGCAGTGCCATACATGATGAGAGAGAGGGTGGAGAGCGAGCTGAACTGGCCTCAATGAGAGGGCATCATTTCGCCGATTAAATTCAACATGTGGGCCAGTCTGATTGTTCCAGTCCTCAAGGGAGACGGCACCGTCAGAATCTGTAGTGATTACAACATAACTATCAATCGTTTCTCCCTGCAGGATCAATACTCACTACCAAAGGCAGATGACATTTTTCCCATGCTGGTGGGAGGAAATACGTTCACGAAGCTGGACTTGACCTCGGCCCACATGACGCAGGAGCTGGAGGAATCATCGAAGGGCCTCACCTGCATCAACACGCGCAAAGGTCTCTTCATTTACAACAGATGCCCGTTTGGGATTCGATCAGCCCGCGGTGATATTCCAGAGAAACATGGAAAGCTTACTAATGTCGGTCCCGCATTGTCATCGTGGTCTTCCAGGACGACATCTTGGTTACAGGTCGGAACACAGTCGAGCATATGCAGAACCTTGAGGAGGTTCTTCGTCGGCTTAATGGCGTGAGGCTCAGGTTAAAACAATCTAAGTGCGTTTTTCTGGCACCTGAAGTGGAGTTCCTGGGGAGAAGTATGTGGAAGACCTCATCAGGCCCACTGATTCGAAGATGGAGGCAATCGAGAACGCACCGAGGCCACAGAACGTGATGGAGCTGTGGTCGTTTCTAGGACTCCTGAACTACTTTGGTAACTCCTTACCGGGTCTCAGCACCCTGTTAGAACCATTGCACACTTTACTGCATAAAGGAGACGAATGGATATGGGGTAAAAGCCAAGAAAAAGCTAGAAAACTGTTATGCTCAAACAAATTACTTGTGTTGTATGATCAATGTAAGCTTTTGGTACTGGCATGTGATGCATCGTCATACGGTGTCGGGGATGTATTGCAACAAGCTAATGAATCTGGGAAATTGCAATCGGTTGCTCATGCATCCAGAAGTCTGTCTAAGGCTGAGAGAGCCTACAGCATGATTGAAAAAGAAGCATTAGCGTGTGTTTATGGGGTAAAGAAAATGCATCGATATCTGTTTGGGTTCAAATTTGAATTGGAAACTGACCATAAGCCACTGATAACCCTCTTCTCGGAAAACAAGGAGATAAATACGAATGCATCGGCCCACATCCAGAGATGGCCGCTCACGTTGTCCGCATACAACTATGCCATCCGCCACAAGCGAGGCACAGAAAACTGTGCCGATGCTCTCAGTAGGCTGCCATTGCCTATCACGGGGGGTGGAAATGGTGCAGCCCGCAGATTTAGTTATGGTAATAGAAGCATTGGAGAGTGAGCAATCACCTGTTACCGCCCGACAGATTAGAACCTGGATGAGCCAGGACCCCTTACTGTCCTTAGTAAAAAAAAACTCTGTGCTTCACGGGAGCTGGTCCAGTGTCCCATTAGAAATGCAGGAAGAAATAAAGACGTACCAGCGGCGCAAAGATGAAATGTCTATACAGGGAGATTGCCTTCTGTGGGGTAATCGGGTCATGGTACCAAAAAACGGCAGGGACACTTTCATTAGTGATCTCCACAGTACCCACCCAGGTATTGTAATGATCAAAGCGATAGCCAGATCCCACGTGTGGTGGCCCGGTATCGATGCGGACTTGGAGACCTGCGTGCACAAATGTAACACATGTTCACAGTTAAGCAATGCACCCAGGGAGGCGCCACTAAGTTTATGGTCTTGGCCCTCCAAACCATGGTCTAGGGTCCATGTTGACTATGCAGGCCCGTTCTTGGAAAAAATGTTCCTAGTGGTTTTAATCCAAGTGGATCGAATGTGAGATAATGTCGGCAAGCACATCCACTGTCACCACTGAAAGCCTGGGTGGGCCATGTTTGCCACGCACGGCCTGCCTGATGTCCTTGTGAGTGACAACGGGCCGTGTTTCACCAGTGCCAAGTTCAAAGAGTTCATGACCCGCAATGGGATCTAACATGTCACATCTGCCTCATTCAAACCAGCATCCAATGGTCAGGCAGAGAGAGCAGTGCAAACTATCAGGCAGAGCTTGAAGAGGGTAACTGAAGGCTCACTGCAGACTCGCCTATCCCGAGTCCTGCTTAGTTACCGCACGAGACCCCACTCGCTCACTGGGATCCCACCCACTGAACTGCTGATGAAAAGGGCGCTTAAGACAAGGCTCTCGCTAGTCCACCCTGATCTACACGAACAGGTAGAGAGCAGGCAGCTTCAACAAAGTACATATCATGATCACGCAAATGTGTCATGCGAAATTGAGATTAATGATCCTGTATTTGTGTTGAACTACGGACAAGGTCCCAAGTGGCTTCCTGGCACTGTCGTGGCCAAGGAGGGGAGTAGGGTGTTTCGGGTCAAACTTTCAAATGAACTCATCTCCAGGAAACACTTGGACCAAACCAAACTTAGATTCACGGACTATCCAGAGCAACCCACATTAGATACTACCTGTTTTAATCCCCCCAACACACACACCAGTGGCAACCGACACAGCGGTTGACCACGAAGCAGAGCCCATCACCCGCAGCAGCCCAGCAGGACTCACCACACCAGGCAGCCCAGCAAGGCCAGCTGCACAGCAGCCCAGCGAGGGCCCAACAAATGACTCACCAAAACCAGCATTTGCACCGAAATGATCAACCAGGGAAAGGAAGGCCCCAGATCGACTCACCTTGTAAATAATTACACTATTGACTTTGTGGGGGGAGTGGGGGGGGTAGTGTTGTTATATATGTAAACCTGTAAATACCTTGTTTAACCACCAGGGGGCTCAGCCCCTGGAGTCCCAAGGGATCCCACATTCCCTTGGGAGCACCTGTACTTAAGGAGGCCTCACAGGCTGGAGAGGAACTCTGGAGACCTGCAATAAAAGACTAAGGTTACACTTTATTTTGAGCTCACAGTATCTGGTCAGATTCTTTATTCATACACTACAGTCACATCACCTTAAAAGAACTCCAGAGTCCATCCAAACTCCCCCGAAGTTGAAGCAGCCTTTTCAATGAAGCGACCTGCGATTTAGAAAATGGCGTCCACACCGCTGTGATTAGTTCAGATCAGTTCAACTTTTTCACAGCGTTTTTTTCTGCGAGCGAGATTGTGGGCGATATGTGTGCGAGGTGCTGAAATTGATGCTGGGCGATATACTGGGCATTAATTTCGGCAAATGTGATCTTTACGACAAAAAAAAGTGGGCGGTCGATATTATTGAATCTCGGCGTTAGGTACATGCCAAAAGTAACGCTGGGCAATATTATGGGTGTTGGGTTCGCCTATTCTGATGATTCCACCCAAAAAAAGTGGGCAGGCGGTATTATTTTTTCTCGGCATTAGTTACATGCTGAAAGTAACGCTTGCCGATAAGTGACTGAGAAATGGGCGTCAGTTTCCATTTTGTGGCTAAATGGGCGCTATGTGGGCGTTACACCTAATTTCAGCGTTAAAATGGACATTAAGTGGGCGGTATGCATGCAAAATTAATGGAAAATAGCCCCATTGTCTTGCTATGATAGGATTGTAATGAATGATAATTCAGTGTAAATCTCAAGCAATTCTCCAAATCTCTGAAAAGGTAATCACTATGAGCCTGAACTCAACATTTGCTTTCCCACTTGCAGAAAGATAACACAATCTGTCAAGCTTAGTTAACCAGAACTTTGTAATGAGGTAGTAATGAGTGTAAATGTTATGGGTTGTTAGTAACAACTTAAAATGTACCATTGTTTAATCTCAAAGTATGAACTCGGGTATACAATGTCTCTGGAGAAGCATTCTGACTTTAAACAAGGTTGTTATGACAAGGTAAATTATGTAGCATTTTATTTAACCACACTACTTGAGATGGACATTTGAATAGAAGCCTAGAAGACAGCACTGCAGTACATATAACTAGTGTCAAAATTCAACAATTCAACTATAGTCTACCTATCATACCTTTCAATACCTTCTTTGCCCAAAGAAATTGTTGAGCTCCATCACAAATTTTGATAACACTATTCATCGATCTGCATTGTTTCCCAAAGCAGTCTGATCCACACATTCATCAATCTGTGTGTGGCGCTCTTCCATCTAAACTGTCTGCTCACCGTCTCTCTTCTGCGTTTGAGTCCATGTCCCTGAGTTTAACAAGATGTTGCTTTGTCAATCGGTTTATCAGGGCTCAGTTTTTATAGCCTTTAGAATTTGAAACCGTTTACAAGACCTTCCCTCCAAGCCACCTCTCCCAGGTAAACATTCCTAACTTCCATAGTATCTCCTTGTAGCTACTTGCCTAATCTCTGGGATCAACTTACTTGCCGACCTCTGTATTCTCTCTGAAGCCTCAAAGTCAGTTACACAGTCGTTACACAGCAGTTGTGCCAGAAAGTTACCTCATTCACCAGCAGAGGGAGTTACCCGCAAGTTTCCTGGGGTAAACTAACTGAAATATTCTTGGTGCATCTCTGGTGTAACTTGAGTGCAGAAACTGTCTAAGTTTGCAATAAAAGAAATATTTTTTGAAATATACTGGGCACTTGTCTTGTGATTTGTTATTTTACAGCATGTCAGTAAGTCAGGAATAGACTGGGGAGCCCAACTAGCCTGTAGAAGGCAGGTAATGCCCATGTGCAGGAATTTGGCTGTCCAATGAAAGAGCATGTCTGTCACCTGCAGGATACCCAGCCTTGACCGCTTTCAAATGTGGCAGCCTGGAAGGGTGCAGAGCTTTAACAGTTTGAGGGCTGCAGCCACTGTAATGACCATGGGCAGAGCAGTTGGATTAGTGGAACCAGTCTACAGATCATTGTGATGATGTTGGCAGAGATGCCCAATGGCATCCTTGGAGAGACACAGCCATCAGATGTAGGGCTGGTGCGGCCTGTACACATGCGGGAGGGTCGTACCTGGTGGGCTTCCGTCCTCGGCCACTCTGCCTGATTCTCCTGCCCTGCTGCTGCAACTCCCCCTCCATAATGATGGCATCGACTGGTAAACTCCGTGGCAAAAGCCATCCCTTGTCCAAAGTCAGTCTGAGTGTGCGGACAGTCGGGGGTCCCAGTTATTTTTTTTCTGGAAAGCAAGGAAGACACTGGAGTGAAAGGAGTCCAGTGTCAGTGATTTTTAAAAAAAGTGAAGGAAGTAAAAATAAAAATTGCTCAGAAACCCAGAAGCAGTAAGCGAAGTTGGTTCACCTCTTTAGCTCCTCACTAACACTTGTTTGACGTGCTAGGGAGTGCTGCTGGACTGTTTTGTTTCTGGAAGTTGCACCGATTGCAGGAGCAGCGCAAACCCAAGGAACTTCCGTGCACTTGAATGGTGAAGCGATGCAAATGACGGCTTTTAACTGCCGTGAGATTCGGCACTGTTTAAAAAGATCGAGGGAAAGTTTTGTGCAGTAACGGAGCATAAGCAGTGTAAAGTTGAAAGTTGGCGTGCAGGTATAGCAGGCGGTGAAGAAGGCAAACGGCACGTTGGCCTTCATACCGAGAGGATTTGAGTATAGGAGCAGGGAGGTCTTACTGCAGTTGTACAGGACCTTGGTGAGGCCACACCTTGAATATTGTGTGCAGTTTTGGGCTCCTAATCTGAGGAAGGACATTGAGGGAGTGCAGCGAAGGTTCACCAGACTGATTCCCGGGATGGCCATATGAAGAAAGACTGGATCGACTGGGCCTGTATTCACTGGAATTTAGAAGAATGAGAGGGGATCTCATAGAAACATATAAAATTCTGACGGGATTGGACAGGTTAGATGCAGGAAGAATGTTCCCGATGTTGAGGAAATCCAGAACCAGGGGTCACAGTCTAAGGATAAGGGGTAAGCTATTTAGGACCGAGATGAGGAGAAACTTCTTCACTCAGAGAATTGTGGACTTGTGGAATTCTCTACCACAGAAAGTTGTTGAGGCCAGTTCATTAGGTATATTTAAAAGGGAGTTAGATGTGGCCCTTACAGCTAAAGGGATCAAGGGGTATGGAGAGAAAGCAGAAATGGGGTACTGAAGTTGCAGGATCAACCATGATCATATTGAATGGTGGTGCAGGCTCGAAGGGCCGAATGGCCTAATCCTGCACCTATTTTCTATGTTTCTATGTTAATGCGTTAAATGTGTTTTTCCTTGAACTTTTTCAGTGGAAATGACAAGATTGTGAGTAATTTCACTCCCAGGGTATCCCGGCTGTCATACAGAGAGTGGAACTGCACACTGTAGCTTTGGTGAGGCTGAAGCTGTACTCCATAGAAGCTCACAATCAAGGGGCTTACTGTCTTTCTCCCAATCGTTATTGCTGTGACATGTTATGTGGATGGTTTCAATTCAATGAATATCATTTCCATAAATATTCCCGAAGCTCCACCCGATCGTGCCGGCGGAAGAGAGCAAGGCCCAGAATTTGCAGTCGGAGGCTTCCCGTGGGCGGATGCGTCAGACTGCAAAAATTGCTACGAAAGTAGCTGTTCCCGGAGTTTCGGAGACTTCTGGTCCTGGGCCCCTATGCGAAGGTTGGCATAGAGACCCACGTATCCCAGCCGCATATGTGCTTTATATACATCACTGGGATCACGTGGGCTAGCCTACCTATCAGAGTAGGGGTATTCCCATTCATTCTTATGAGTATGAATAGGAATACACCCACAAACGTACAAGCACTAAAGATAATTTTTTAAAAATCTCACATTTAAATTTAGTCAAAGTGGAATTTAATTAATTATTTAAAACAAAAATGTTATTTAAAAAAAAAAATAAGTTTACCTATTTTAAAGGGTCTAAAAATAAACTTACCTTATTTAATATGATTTGAATGTTTAAATTATTGAAAAAAAATTATTATTCTGTGCTTTAAAAGTCTTATGCTGATAAAAGGAGGCCATACGCTTGCTTTTATCAGTCGTAAGAATTTGAAGTACGTTTGCTGGGCAGGAGATGGGCAAATAGCCCAACTCTCCACGCAGAGACCCTTTAGTTTTTGGAGGCATGCGATTGTTGACAGATCGTAAGTTCTGGGTTTAGGCGTTTCACATGCCTAAACCCGCAACTTGTGGGGACCCCACGGATGCGTGCACACCTCGTGGGAGATGTAAGTTCAGGCCCTTAATTTGGCGGCTGGAGGCCCCAGCCAGGGACCAGCGGAATGGACTCCAGCAGTCAGGGGGCTTCTGGAGGTGACTGGACAGCGGTGGGAATGGTGGGCGGGATGGGGCGTCGGATTGAGGGGGGGCGGAGTCCGGGGCAATGGAGGACCAGGGCTTTCCGCGTGAGGTCCAGAGCCCCTCCCAGCTCAGAAGAAAACCTAAATCGGCATTTTACAACTTATCTGCTGGGCCTCTTCTGGCCCGCAATTTGACTCCCGACAGGGCTGGCCTGACCGGGGACACCATTGCTGCTCCCCCACCCAGACCGCCAACTAAAATTGCTGCTCGGGCCCTGATCTGCATATTTTATCAGGACTCCACTAACTTGCTGCGGGTTGACCACTCGAGCAGGTTAAAATCGGGACATGGCGGGAAGGCAGCAGGATCAGAGGGGGAAGTGATTCGCCTCATTGTACCCTTCGCCTGGTTTCCAACAGGTGAGTTGAGTGACGTTCAGGGCCAAGATGTGTCAGTTAGCTCTGTGTTACCAACATATATCTCGAGCAGACTTTCTTTTAGATCACATCTTTTCTTGTACTTCTGTTAAATTAGTTCCCATTAACCAGCACTAAAACAGCTGGAAAATATGTGATAACTGAAACTTTGTACTTTCACGGTGTGCACACAGGATTGTTTTTAACCTGATGAAGAATAGATTCCACATAAGGCCCTATTCCACCCCCCCCACCCCCACTCCACCACCCTGCCCCACATCCCCTAGCTCCATACCACAACCCCACCACCCCACTCCCTCCACCTCCACCCCAACTCCCCCCAACTAAACCCCACTCCCCCAGCCCCACTCCCCCCAACTTCACCCCACTCCCCCCAACTACACCCCACTCCCCCAGCCCCACTCCCCCCAACTCCACCCCACTCCCCCCAACTCCACCCCACTCCCCCCAACTCCACCCCACTCCCCCCAACTACACCCCACTCCCCCCAACTCCACCCCACTCCCCCCAACTACACCCCACTCCCCCAGCCCCACTCCCCCCAACTACATCCCACTCCCCCAGCCCCACTCCCCCCAACTCCACCCCACTCCCTCCAACTCCACCCCACTCCCCCCAACTCCACCCCACTCCCCCAGCCCCACTCCCCCCAACTCCACCCCACTCCCCCCAACTCCACCCCACTCCCCCAGCCCCACTCCACCCAACTCCACCCCACTCCCCCCAACTACACCCCACTCCCCCCAACTACACCCCACTCCCCCAGCCCCACTTCACCCAACTCCACCCCACTCCCCCAGCCCAACTCCACCCCACTCCTCCCAACTAAACCCCACTCCCTCCACCTCCACCCCACTCCCCCAACTCCACCCCACTCCCTCCACCTTCACCCCACTACCCCCCCCACATCCCCTAGCTCCATCCCACAACACACCCCCTCCACCTCCACCCCACTCCCCCTTCCCACCCCACACCCCCACCTCCACCAACCCCACTCCCCCACCTCCACTCCACATGCCCACCCAATTCCCCCCCCCAACCCCACTCACCCATCCCACCCCACATCCCCACCCGACTCCCATTCCTTTCACACATCCCCCACCCCACTCTGCCTCTCTTCCCACTCCTCCCCATCCCACGCCCCACCCCGCCCCCTCCCAACTTCCCCTACCTGCACCCCACTCCCTTCCCCCCCTCCCCCACTAACCCCCACCTCACACCCAATCCCCTACCCAACCTCTACCCCATTTCCCCTCTCCACTCTGCTCTCCCATCCCAAACCGCTGCACTCCCCATCCCTCAGCCCACCTCCACCCCACTCTCCCACTCTGCTCTCTCCCTTCCTTAACCCCCCCATCCCAACCCACTCCCTCACCCCACCACTGAACCCCACCACCCCAGCACCCCCAACTTTGAATACATTGCTCTATTGTTTCATAGGGAACTAGATCAGCCATGATCTTTTTGAATGGCGGAGCAGGCTCGAGGGGCTAGATGGCCTACTCCTGTTCCTAATTCTTATGTTCTTATGTTCTTATGTTAGTGCTTCCTTAACTGTCTGTAACAATTGTCAACCTTTTTCCTTAAATCATAAATTAAGAGCCAATTCGTGCTGCTTTATTGTAACTGGAACTGTTCTGACTATAGCTCAACTTACAATTATTTATGCCTGTGGCTGGGATGACTTTACCAAGGAGAATGGCCTGAGGCAACAGAATTACAGCAGTAACAAATAAAGGCACAAAATTATCCCTGGAAACAAGGCAGGTCTTGTACCTCCAAAGTGCATTTGCAGCACAAAGTTTGCAAAGGTCAGCCTTCTGTGGGCTGTATTTATTGCATTTGTGGTCATTGTGCTGTGAGTGGTTAGACCAGACTGTTGTGTGGGTACAGGCCCAGGAGTGACTAACTCTTTTCCACATAATTATCTCTTTATTGGAATTTAGGGATTTTAAGTACACCACTAATTTTAGGTGAGGAACTTGTTCACATTTTTGATGCTTGCAAATATGCACCTCCAACGGGGCAGTGAAGAAATTGCCTACTAAATAGAAATCTGTTCTCTGTGGTAAGTTGTGTTGGAAAAAAGGAGTTATTATGAGAAGATGCACATACAATAGAAATGGTTGCATCAATGCTATTATGTTAAAGAAAGACTTGAAAAACTTGAATTTATATAGTGCCTTTCACAAGCTACAGACAATGAACGTGTAGTCACTGTTGTAATGTAGCAATAAGAGATAACTAGAATTGAAAATGAATGGACTTGACTGCGTTTATGTAATACTTTTTAAAACAATAAAACTTTATCCTGTGTGCTGGCTTGATTAATTTATGATACAAGGCTGGATTATCGGCTTTTGAGATTTCAGGGCGGTAATGGCGGTCCTAATACTGCCTAGAAAGAGTTTGCACCCTCGTCTACAAAATTCACCAAAAAACGAGCTTCCATGATTGGTGGCGCAAAATCAGGCATTACACAAGGAAGTTTTAATGCCCCAGCCGAAAATTGCAGTGCTAAAAAAGTTTTATTGATTTAAGGAACTTTATTGTGTTCAGTGCACTGCAACAGAACTTTGTACATTGTACGGTTTTATTTTGGTGGGGGGGGGGGGGGTTTTGCTACTTTGTTGCAGTAAAATTTTTGATTCACCCTTTGCCATTGGTGTCTTGTGTATCATTCCAACGTTCACCGGAGATGTGCCTTTATGGGGGCACATAGCGTGTCCAGTATTAGCTCCATTCCTCATTTAGGAGCCGGTCCATTATGAGCTGGCGACGTGCGACTCTTAGTCCAGCTGCATCTCCACGCTGCCTCCCCCGTGGGTGATGTAGCTATCCAATGGGAGCCTCTCCAGGCTCCTCTTCATCGTCCTCCTCCTCCTCCTGAGGTGGCCCTGCAACCCCCACTGGCAATGCCTGGCCGCTCATGATGGCCAAGGTGTGTAACATGCAGCACACCACAATGAATTCGGATACCTGTTGATGGGAGTATTGAAGGTTGTCCCCAGAGTGGTCCAGGCATCGGTCTGCCTGTAGGAGATGGCACATCTCTGTCAGCCCTCTTCCTTTCGGAAGCACTGCCTTCTCACACACTGCTCATCAGAGAGCTGGGGATATGAGCGTTGGTGCCTGTAAACCCGTCGGGGGCGGGGGTGAGCCGTTCTCCCTGGATCTCTTCCACCTCTCCTCATAAGGTCATAAGAACATAAGAAATAGGAGCAGGAGTAGGCCATTTGGCTCCTCGAGCCCGCTCCGCAATTTAATAAGATCATGGCTGATCTGATCATGGACAGCTCCGTTTCCTGCCCGCTCCCCATAACTCTTTATTCCATTATCACTCAAAAATGTGTCTACCTCCGCCTTAAATATATTCAATGACCCAGCCCTCTGGGGTAGAGAATTCCACAGATTTACAACCCTCTGAGCGAAGAAATTCCTCCTCATCTCAGTTTTAAATGGGCGGCCCCTTATGGCCAAGAGCCTTTTTTTGAAGCTTGAGGCCGCCTGGCAATAGCGTGCAGCATGATATACTGGCGGACTAGTAATGCCCCCATTAACTTTCTTCGCTCACCTTGTAAGGACACTGAGATGGCAAATAAAAGTGCCGTTTGCTAGTCGGAGCTTCACTGTGCGTGATTTGTGCAACCGTTGCAGTCAATGTGACCCTGCGATGTAGGATCCTCATCCCTCCATTTAAAAATGCTGCCAATACCGACTGCTGCACCCTGGGACACCTGGTTTTTCAGACGTTTCCTGGGGCGGGCATTAAATGGGGCATCAGGGCCTAATTCTGTATCTGGGGGGGGGGGGGGGCTAGTGGAGCGTTGCATGACGCTTGACATTACAATCTCAGCGAAAGTAGAGGGCGGGGCGGTAAGTTTTTGCATCGCTGCAAAACCACAAGCCAAATTTGCCAGCTAGGCGGTCAAAGCTGAATGCCCGCTGTAAAGCCTGGAAACACCGTTTACTGCCCCAGGGCACTAACAGAGGGGCAAGCGAGTTGAAAATCTACCCCAGAATGTATGTAATATAATGTATTCTGCAAGGTGCATTAATAACACTTTCATTCAGATCGTACTTTATCAGGATGAAACCTCTGAAAGGAGCTCACGTGCCAGTCTAGTCCGAACTCCCTGCTGTCTGCTGCCCTCGGTGACCCTGAACTACCACAATGACAAAGATTTGACATAGTCCCACCTCGATCATGCTATCCTTTTCCTTACCTAAAAGAATATACAAACCAATGATTTCTTCACAACTTTAGCTGCAAGCATGTGCATAAATATTCCAAACTTCACTACGCTTCTGAGGTAACTTATACTTTACTTCCGCCCTTCCCAGTACACTGCACCGATAAGTCCACACAGTATTTAGTTCTTGCTTGAAATTGCCACTTTTATAAGACGCAGACAGACAGTCTCCAAAGCTAGGCCTCGGGTCCCATTTCAATAATTTAAGTGATCTGCCGGAGCCTGTTGCACCTCCACAGGCCGCTCGCCCATTTGCAGGAATGAATATCAGGCCGCTTACCTCACTGACACAAGCCTGAAGATTAGTCCCAGGAGGAAGAGTGGAGCAGCAACAGGGGAGGCGGGGGAGGGTGCTGGAGGGAGCGGTGATTAAGATAGTGTGAAGTTAAGGGAGTACTCTTGCCCTTCCTAGCTCCACCACAATGGATTTTTTTTTAAAGTCTTACCATTTGTTTTGCAATAATTAAAAATGTATTTATATAGAAGTCAGACTGGCATCGAAACAAAGCCTGGGATACTCACTGTGCAGATATGAAATGGCAGAGGCAAAAAAGTGATTGGATAGGCTAAGATAGGAAAAGATGGCTGCCAAGCTGGGTAAGATATTAATAACTATGTCGGTAAGAAAAATTTGTGTGTTACATTTCCTCATGAAATCTAACAGAGATCATGAACCACATTGAAGGAAAAAGCCAGAATGACTTTATTCTTGTTTGTGTGTTTGCTTTTGTTCATTTTTAAATACTTCGTAGTATCCATTTCACAAAGTGAGAAGGAAACATAATCCATTATTAACAAATACGTATTGTACTATCAGCTGGTTCAGTGATTGAAAGTTGCAGTCAGGAAAGCAGTCCAAACAACAAACACTTTAAACAAGTGTTAATGTTGTTTTGTATTTGTGATTCTTTTAAGTTTCTTATTGTTGATGCTAAGTACAGATCAAACACATGTTTAGATCTTTATGTAACTGCAATTCACAACCAGTGGGAATTGTACTGATAAATTGTTCAGAAATTCTTTGCCAGCAAAACGAAAAATCAGATTTTTAAAGAAGTTTTATCATTATGGCAAAACCACAGTGAAGGTCCATAGTGAAGGATGCCACCAAGGTTAAAAAGAGAAAAGGAGCTGTTGAGGTAAGTTAGGAAATAATGATTTGATGGCAGCAAGCTTGGATTTTCAAGCTTGAATATTGTAGGAAAGATTACGAAAAATTCTGAAGTCCTGGGGCTGAATGAGTTAAACTAGTGATTGTGATTTGACTCTTAATTTCAACACAGTGCCGATATTTTTTGGAGAAAGAACATGCAGGATTGAGTATTTGGAGCTTCAAAGCTACAAGCGAGGGAAGCTCTGACCATTATAGGATGAACAAAATAGAGAGAGAGAGAGGAAAAGGCTGGAGACTAAAGAGGTAAGCGAGAGATCCTCAATCAGCTGCCAAGTTGTGTTTAGGATTGTGCAACAGAAAGCTCCCAAGGTACAGAAGCGGTATTCAAGTCTTGGAAAGACATGGGGGCCAAAATCCAGTAACGCCCATTTAGAGGCGATAACCCCCCCCGGTCGGTAATTTTACCGCCTGGCCGGTATTTACCGCTGTCTACCGTGAAATTAATTTTTACAACCTAAAGAGGGAAATGGAGTTGTAAATCAGGCGTTACACACGGCGCTAAATGGCTGTAAGTGGCAGGGTAAGCTCAGAGCGGTATTCTGTATTTGGAACTTGCGCCATCTGGAGGTGGCTATATGACACGGCACAGCCTCATGCTCATCATCACTGTCTGCGCACTCTTACTCAGAGGGGAAGATGGCAGAGGCAAGAGGTTGTCAGCGTGCCGACCGGTTCGCCGACACGACCCGTGGAGGCACTCCTCGCTGCAGTGGAGAGGCGACGGGAATTACGGTGGTCAGATACTGGCAGGAGGCCCCAGCCACAGACCTTTCGCCGTTTATGGAGGGAGGTGGCACAGCATGTGTCAGCGATGAACATGGTGCCCAGGACAGCGACGCAGTGTCGCAAGAAGTTGAACGACCTGATGTGGGTCGTCAGGTTGAGTATCTTTTGCATTAACCTTAGCAGACCATGATCTGAGCACAATGTATAGCGTGTGCAGTATCTCCTCAATCAGTATGTCGAGGTCCCCATGCTCTTCGTCGATGAGCACAGATGCAAAGTTCGTGTTTTCAGCCTCAGCAATACCTTGGGCCTTTGTGCGCAGTTCTCCTTCCTGCTCCGCTGTTGAGACCTCATCATCATGCTAGGCAGTCCCTCGGAATCGAGGAAGGCTTGCTTCCACTCTTAGCATGAGTTCTTAGGTGGCTGTACAGTCCAATACGAGAACTACAGTCTCTGTAACAGGTGGGACAGACAGTCGTTGAGGGAAAGGGTGGGCAGGGAGCCTGGTTTGCCGCGCGCTCCTTCCGCTGCCTGCGCTTGATTTCTGCACGCTCTCGGCGACGAGACTCGAGGTGCTCAGCGCCCTCCCGGATGCACTTCCTCCACTTAAGGCGGTCTATGGCCAGGGACTCCCAGATGTCAGTGGGGATGTTGCACTTAAGCAGGGAGGCTTTGAGGGTGTCCTGCTAACGTTTCCTCTGCCCGCCTTTGACTCATTTGCCGTGAGTCTCGTGTGTGGCATGCCATCTTGTTACCTTCTCAAAGTCTTCAGATGTATATGGAAGATGGTAGCTTTACCTTAACTCTTAGGTAGTAGTTCCCAAATCCCAGCATTGCCACACCAAGTGTGTGCCGCTCTTCAGAATTATATCAACATCTGAAGACTACCATACAGTAACAGCTAGTCAACTATGCAAGGCACTTTGGACAGACAGATAGAAGGACACTAACTCACTAACTTCTGACAGGCCAAGCTAGCTCATAACTGCCGGGAGTAGATGCAGGCCAGAGGAGGGGAGCCTGATCTCCATGCCCTCCGTGGCTGAAGCTCTTCATCTTCCTCCTCACCGTCCTTGTCCTCCTGAGGTGCAACTGCCAGCCCTGGAGGCAATGGCGAACCCGCCATGATGGCCAGGTTGTGCAGTATGCAGCACACAACGGTGAACATGGACGCTGTATCAGGGGAGCACTGAAGAGTCCCTCCAAAGCGGTCAAGGCAGAGGAAACACTGCTTCAGCACCCCGATAGTTTGCTCTGTTATGATCCTGGTGGCGGCTGGCTGTGGTGTGGTGTTGCTCTGCAGGGGTGATGGAGTTGCAGAGGGGAGTCACCAGCCAGGTTGGTCGATCATATCCTTTCTCGCCGAGCAGCCAGCCGTGCCCTGCATGCGGTGGCTGGAACAGTCGCGGGTATGCCGCTCTCCCGCAGGATGAAGGAATCGTGGCTGCTGCCAGGATAGGGGGCATTCACAGTGAGAATCATCCACCTGTGGTCGCACACCAACTGGACATTGAGGGGGTGGTAGCCCTTGCGATTGCGAAACACCTCTCCATTGTGGAAAAATGGCTCATGCGTACAGGTACAATGAATGGCTCCCTGAGCCTTGTGGAAACTCGCTCTCCTGGCGAAGCCACGGGAGAGCTCATCCTGATTCTCCCTGGACATGCTGCACTTTATGTTGTTCATTTGTCGGCTGTAGAGAGCGTCAGTCACCTGCCGAATGAAGTGATGTAATGCAAACTGAGAAATGTTGCATACATCGCCGACATGAGCCTGGAACGAGCCGGTAGCATAGAGGTTCAGTGTTACTCTCACTTTCATTGACACCGACAGCGAGGTCCTGGTGCTGCTTGGAACTTCGAGGTCTGTGCGCAGGAGATGGCAGAGCCCAGTGACCACCACTTCGCAGAATCGCAGCCTTCTTATGCACTGCACCTCGGACATATCAAGGTACGATGAATGCGCGCAATAAACCCTGGGGGCATTAGGCCACATACCCTGACATCTGTGGCCTCTCCTCAGGTGTGGACCCACATTGCCCATATCCCATCTCTGCAGAAGTGGTTGCCGCAGCACGAAGTGGTGTGCCAGCACTGCCCCCATCAATGTGCCAAAGGTATGAGCGAGATGGTACTCGTCAAGGGGGCCAAAATGATCGTCGTTAAGATAAGCACTCAGCAGCCGCACCACACCAACACCTACGCACTCTGCTAGAAGAATACATAGCACTCACCACGACCTCTGTGCCCCAGTTGCTGCACGCTTTATATACCGCCCCGGCACCGCCACAGTCAGTTGTGAACGCCAGTTTTCTGTGGCGAGTTCACCGCCAGTCGTTAAGTGAGGCGCAATAAACGACATTTGCATCGGGGCGCTAACTAGACATCGCACGAGTACTTACATCACAATCTGCCTGGCGGTAAAGGACAAGGCGGTAGTTCTTTGTGCCACTGCAAAAACTCAACTGAAGTTTGCAGCAGGCGCTGACATCACCGAACACGGGCGCTGAGCCATTAGCAGAGCCATACCGCCTCTCCGGGGCGCTAACGGCTGGCACTAACCAGATGAAGTTTGGCCCCTTGGGCTTTATTGAGAGTGAAGATCTGTTGAGGATGTAATGACTCAAGAGTCTGGTTACTGTAAAATCACTCAGGTGCAACCTGATCCATCTTTATTTCAGCCCCGAGAGTGTCTGCGTGACAAAGACAACAGCTTACATACCGGTGACCAAGCACACATGCCACATGCGTACAGCCCGATGACCTCCGACCACGGTGTCTGGTGACCTCCCAGCATTAATACATAACATCATCCCCCTTTTAAAATCTTAACAACAGCCTTTTTACAAATTAAGATGGTCTGGGGCTTTCCTCTCACGAGTTGATTGTCTCAGTTCAACTTTGGCTCTGGACGAGCGTTCTGAGTCCGTTGAGACTGAGGGCTGAGTAGCCGATCTGATGGGAGTGGTCATGACCACATCAGAGACTGAAGGTTCAGGGTCAGTAATGTCAGCAGAGTCCACTGATGAGTGAACAATGGTTGGTTGGTCACTGACTGCATCTTCCTCACTCGGTTCCAGTTCATCCGTGTGCCGCAGTTTAACCTGGTCAAGGTGTTTCCTGCATGTTTGCCCATTCTTGAGCATGACAATAAACACTCTGTTACCCTCCTTGGCTATAACAGTGCCGGCGATCCACTTTGGACCTTGACCATAGTTCAGTACATAAACCGGATCGTTGACCGAGATGTCATGTGACACAGCAACACGATCATGACACCATTGCTGACTTTGACGTCTGTTTTCAACACAATCATTCAAATCAGGATGAACAAGAGAAAGCCTGGTCTTGAGATTTCTCTTCATCAATAGTTCAGCAGGAGCTACCCCAGTAAGCGTATGAGGTCTTGACCTGTAACTGAGCAATATACATGACAACTGCCTCTGCAGTGAGGCCTGAGTTACATGTTTCATACTTTGCTTGATCATTTGAACGGCACGCTCTGCTTGACCATTAGAAGCAGGCTTGAATGGAGCTGATCTCACATGTCTGATGCCATTGAGTTTCATGAACTCCTGGAACTCAAGACTTGTCGCTCACAACAATGTCAGGCAAACCATGAGTAGCAAACATGATACGAAAGCTCTCAATGATAGCTGCAGACATGCTGGATGACATAACACACTCTATCCACTTAGAATATGCATCTACTATGACAAAAAACATCTGTCCTAGGAACTGGCCCGCAAAATCAAAGTGGATCCTCGACCATGGTTTGGATGGCCACGACCAAAGACTCAGCGGAGATTCCGTTGGTACTTTACTTAGCTGCATGCATGCATTGCACTGATGCACGCATGATTGTGGACAAAAATTTGGCAGATGGAGTATAATGTTGGAAAGTGTGAGGTCATGCACTTTGGCAGAAAAAAATCAAAGAGCAAGTTATTACTTAAATGGAGAAAGATTGCAAAGAGCTGCAGTACATGAAACACAAAAGGATAGTATGCAGGTACAGCAATGATCAGGAAGTCCAATGGTATCTTGGCCTTTATTGCAAAGGGGATGGAGTATAAAAGCAGGGAAGTCTTGCTACAGCTATATAAAGTATTGGTGAGGCCACACCTGGAATACTGTGTGCAGTTTTGGTTGACACATGAGGAGAGATTGGATCGACTGGGTCTGTATTCACTGGACTTTAGAAGAATGAGAGGGGATCTCATAGAAACATATAAAATTCTGATGGGACTGGACAGGTTAGATGCAGGAAGAATATTCCCGATGTTGGGGAAGTCCAGAACTAGTAGTCACAGTCTAAGGATAAGAGGTAAGCTATTTAGGACTGAGATGAGGAGAAACTTCTTCACTCAGAGAGTTGTTAACCTGTGGAATTGTCTACCGCAGAGAGTTGTTGATGCCAGTTCGTTAGATATATTCAAGAGGGAGTTAGATATGGCCCTTACGGCTAAAGGGATCAAGGGGTATGGAGAGAAAGCAAGAAAGGGGTACTGAGGTGAATGATCAGCCATGATCTTCTTGAATGGTGGTGCAGGCTCGAAGGGCCGAATGGCCTACTCCTGCACCTATTTTCTATGTTTCTATGTTTCTATGTTTCCATATTTATGAAAGGATATACTTGCTTTGGAGGCAGTTCAGAGAAGGTTCACTAGGTTGATTCCGGGGATGAGAAGGTTGACTTATGAGGAAAGGTTGAGTATGTTGGGGCTCTACTCATTGGAATTCAGAAGAATGACAGGTGATCTTATCGAAACATGTAAGATTATGAGGGGGCTTGACAAGGTGGATGCGGAGAGGATGTTTCCACTGATGGGGGAGACCAGAACTAGAGGTCATGATCTTAGAATAAGGGGTCACCCATTTAAAACAGAAATGAGGAGAAATTTCTTCTCTCAGAGGGTTGTAAATCTGTTGAATTCGCTGCCTCAGTGAGCTGTGGAAGCTGGGACATTGAATAAATTTAAGTCAGAAATAGACAGTTCCTTCAACAATAATGTGGTAAGGGGTTATGGGGAGTGGGCGGGGAAGTGGAGCTGAGTCCATGATCAGATCAGCCATGATCTTATTGAATGGTGGAGTAGGCTCAAGGGGTCATATGGCCTACTCCTGTTCCTATTTCTCATGTTCTAATGTACTTATTCCAGATCTGAGTCAATTCCATGCCACCATACATGAGACCTAGCAATGGGCTTCATCATGACAATACCAAGATGAGTGCTATAGTTCACGTACAAATTTTTCTCGACCTTTCTTAAGCTTGATTACACGATTACCCCAGAGTAAACAGTCTGACTGAATGGACAGCTCATCCTTGTGACAGTTGTAAGGTTTGGTCTCTTCACGCATCCCCATATGTATGGCAGACCAATCACCGCTGAGTACACACCATTTTACAACCGATAAATTAGAGTCATGGCTGGTCCAGATCCTAACTTGTTGAGTAGTGACACGGGTTCCTTCACTCTCAAAAGCATCCATTACTAACAGTAGATCTGCAGGTTGAGGCGTCTCCATCTCAGTGTGGGTAAGGGCAGGCAACTCAGTACATCTGCACAATTCTCAGTACCAGGTCTATGACGGATGACGTAATCATAGGCAGACAATGTCAGCGCCCACCTTTGAATGCGGGATGATGCATTGGTATTAATATCTTTGTTTTCCGCAAACAATGAAATGAGTAGCTTCTGATCCGTTTCTAGTTCAAAACGAAGACCAAACAGGTACTGGTGCATTTTTTATACCCCATACACACAGGCCAAAGCTTCTTTCTCTGCCATACTATAAGCTCTTTCCACTTTAGACAGACTTCTCGAAGCATACGCAACAGGTTGTAGCTTGCCCGATTCATTTGCTTGTTGGAGTATGCAGCCAACCCCATATGTTGAAACATCACAGGCCGATACAAGACGCTTACACGGATCAGAATGAACAAGCAACTTGTTTGAACATAGCAGATTCTTGGCTTTCTCAAAGGCTCTATCTTGAGACGCACTCCAGACCCAGTTGTCGCCTTTTCTTAGTAACACATGCAGTGGCTCTAGTAAAGTGCTCAATCTGGGTAAGAAATTACCAAAGTAGCTGAGTAGCCCAAGGAACGAACGCAGCTCTGTCACATTCTGAGGCCTGGGTGCATTTTTGATGGCCTCGGTTTTCAAATCAGTCGGCCTGATGCCATCAGCAGCAATCTCCCTCCCGAGGAATTCGACTTCAGGTGCCAAGAATACACACTTCGAGCATTTCAGCCTGAGTCCCACTTTGCCCAGACGCTGTGGGACTTCTTTAAGATTGTTCAGATGTTCAGCAGTATTGCGACCTGTGACCAGAATATCATCTTGAAACATGACAGTTCTAGAAACGGACTTCAGTAAACTCTCCATATTCCTCTGAAATATGGCTGCAGCCGAATGAATCCCAAAAGGACACCTATTGAAGATGAACAGTCCTTTATGGGTGTTGATGCAGGTGAGTTTCTTCGAAGTGTCAACAAGCTCCTGTGTCATATAGGTCGACATCAGATCCAGTTTCGTGAACGAATTTCCAGATGCTAGCATGGCGAACAGGTCATCAGCCCTCAATAACGGATACTGATCCTGTTTCGAAAATCGGTTAATCGTAACCTTGTAGTCTCCACAAATCCTGACAGTGCCATCACCCTTCAACACAGGAACAATGGGTCTAGCCCACTCATTAAACTCGATCGGTGATATGATCCCTTCACGTTGGAGTCTTGTCAAGCTCAATTTCAACCTTCTCCCTCATCATGTACAGAACAGACCGAGCTTTGTGATAGACAGGCCTTGCATTGGAGTCCAGGTGAATCTGCACCTTGGCTCCCGTAAGATTACCAATGCACGGTTCAAACAAAGAAGGAAACTTTTTCAATACTTAAGCACACGAATTATCATCACTGAGGACAACATCTTGACATCATTCCAGTTCAGCTTGATTTTCTCGAGCCAATTCCTGCTGAACAGCATTGGACCATTACCTGGGACGATCCATCATGGTAGCTCGTGAACCACACCGTCATATGACACCTTGACTGCTGCACTACTGAGCACCGGTATGAGTTCCTTAGTGTAAATACGCAACCTGGCATTGACTGGACTCAGCTTCGGTTTCGCAGCCTTAGTGTCCCACAGCTTGTCGAATGTCCTTTGGCTCATTATCGACTGGCTCACACCTGTTTCCAGCTCCATTGATACAGGCACGCCATTCAGCTTCACATTAGCGACTATCGGCTGGCTCTTTGCTCAGGAACTAAGACAGTCCATTCACTGCCTCCTCGGGTTGCATATCCGGGCCATCACTGAACTGGTCCTCATCAACCACATGGTTAGCCGCACCATGCTTGCTCCATTGTGGACACATCCTCTGAAGATGCCTCACTTTCGAACATCCATTGCACGAGTATTGTCTAAAACGTCACTGATGAGGCCGTCATTTGCCCCCACAATGCCAACTGGGTGAAATCTGGTTCGAATCAGTTGGTGGGCTCTGAGCAGTGGCAGGTTTCACGTAAGCAGCTCTGCCTGAAGACGACACCATCTTGTTTACAGTACTTGCCGTGGAACTCCGACTCGTCGATGATATCTGCCTCAGATTATCATCTGTCATCATGCATGCCTGGGCAGTCGTGATGGCCTTTTTCAAATCCAGCGTCTCTGCAGCCAACAGCTTCCTGAGGATCGCATCATGGCCGATGCCTATCACGAAGACATCACGCAGCATGTCTTCCAGCATGCTCCTGAACTTACACGGCTCAGCAAGACGTCGCAGGTCGGCGACAAATCCCAACACGACCTGGCCCTCAGCACGAACATGCGTGTAGAAACGGTAGCGTGATATGATGATCCCCTCTTTTGGCTTCAGATGGTTTACCCACCAGCGTACATTCCTCATGCACTTTTTCCTCCGGACGTATCGGTGAGAGGAGATTCTTCATGAGGCCGTAAATTTTCGGACCACAAACGGTGAGAAAAACTGTCCTGCGCTTAACGGCGTAGGCCTCTGCCTCCATGCCGTTGGCCACAAAATACTGATCCAGGCGGTCAACAAAATCCTCCCAATCCTCGCCCTCCACGAATCTCTCCAGGATTCCAACAGTGCCCTTTGTGCATGCGAAGGTTCTTAAATTACCTCGTCGCCAATTGTAATGACTCAAGAGTCTGGTTACTGCAAACTCACTCAGGTGCAACTTGATCCATCTTTATTCCAGCCCGAGAGTGCCAGCATGACAAAGACTCCCAGCTTATACACAGGTGACCAAGAACACATGCTACATGCGTACATCCCGATGACCTCCGACCACGGCGCCCTCTGGTGTATGTTGACCCCCCCAAGCATTAATACATAACAGAGGAGAAAACATTTGTCAGGATAGAGGAAACTGAGCTTTTTGGAGGCAGCTTTAGCAATTGGGAAGATGTAGGGCTACGACTTGAGATCAGAGGATAGTATGATACCATGAATTTTGTTAGATATGGAAATACTAAGGGGTCGAAATTCAGTATCGCCATTTTCGAGGCGGTGACACTGCCTAGAGATTTTACCACCAGGTGATAATTATCGCCACCAACTGCAAAATTCAGTTTTACCACCTGAAGATGGGATTGCGGCAGTAAATTAGGCAATGCATGCTACTCTGGAGGCAGTAAATGGCAGTAAGTGGGGAAGGAAGTGGGCGACAACATCCAGCCAGACATCCTGGCGCCATCTGGATACAACTTAGACGGTGATAGGACGCGGCACTGCCTCGTGCTTATATTCGCTTCCGACGCACTCAACCAGAGGGTGCAGATGGCAGATGCAGCAGCAGCTCGTCGGCACACCCACCGGTTCTCTGACACCACCGTGGATGAACTCCTTTATGCGCTGGCGAGGCAGTGGGAGTTGCTGCGGACCGAGGCTTCGACGTCTAGGGAGGAAAGTCGCTCAAAGCGTCTCAGCAACGAACGCGGTGCTCAGGACAGCAGCACAATGTCGCAAGAAGTGGAACAACATGACGCGGGGTGGGGGTGGGGGGGGGGGGTGGTGCGTTGAGGGTGAGTATCTTTAATATTAACCTGAGCATGCCATGTTATGAGCTCAATATGCAGTCTCTCCTCAATGTGAATGTGTCGGGCCCCATGCTCTACATGGGGGAGACCAGATGCAAGGTTCGCATTTGCAACCTCATGCACTCCAAGGGCCTGCATGCGCTGTTAACCTGCCTACTACGTTGTTGAGACCCTCATCTTGTTGCCTCCTCATATGTGTCTGTAAGACACAATCCTCACCATACCTGTTAGGTCCTGGCCCCCCCTCATTCAAGCATTGCCACACCAAGTACTCGCAGCTATTCTCTCGCAGGTTGGGGGGCTATCATGTGTCAGGCCCGGCGCTCCAGCTCTTTCATCTCCCGAGCTGTTCTCTCGCAGGTCTGTGAGAGAACAGCTCCGCAGGTCGGAAGATAAATGAGCTGGGGCGGCAGACCACTTCAACCTCCAGCGCGAGCTGCTCCAAGTGTGCGACAATTTTGAGATGGGCGACTGGGTGACCCTGGCCGCCGTTTTGGCGCGTGGGCAGGAACATCGGCAGGGCCCAGGTACAGAGGAGTGGGAAGGTCAGGGCGGATGGGCGGCGAGTGTTTGTGGCGAGATGCGGTGAATGTTTATGGCGGAGGAGCGGTGAGAGATCGTGGCGGAGGTGGGGCGAATGAGGGTACGGGGCCCAGAAGAGCCGAGGGCCCAGGGGCAGCACGGACCAGCCCACACTGCGACATGTGTGGTGTTAGGTCCGTGCAGCAGAGCAGGTCTCCAGTCATCTTGGTTTACCCTTGCCACTGGATAAAGGCCTAGCTTTGTCACGCCCGTGTGGTGGCTGATGTGCAACAGTCACCACACGTTAAAAAAATTCACACACCGGCATCTTCCACCCCCTCAACTGAAGTTCAGGACTGGAACATCGGGTCCTTCAGCGAAACACCTGTGAACTCATGGAAGCAAGTCATCCTCGTTCGAGGGACCGCCTATGATGCTGATGACTCGCAGCTAATCGAAGCTACATTGACCTGTGAAGACTCTCATACAGTAAAATGTTCTGAACTATGTAAGGCACTTTGGACAGACAGAGAGAACAACACAACCTTTGATATTCTATTTAATCTTGCAGGCCAAGCTACCCCATAATAAAAGGGAACAGATGCGGACCGAAGGAGGGGACCCTGATCTGTAACCCTTATCTGCGGTGGAGGAACGCGTCTCGGTCCTGATGGGCGCACACTTGGGTGCGGTGGCGGTGGGTCAGACTGAGCCCCCTCGGGACAGTGACGGTATGTTGAGTTCCTTTGCAGCCACCAGCAGGCCACTTAGCCCTGACACCACAATCCTTCACCACTTTCCATGAGAGTGGCATTTCCGAACACCATTCCCAGTCCTGGCCCTCTCCCCTGCAGGCAACCACTCTTCTCTGGTCTAGTGCTTGCAGATGATGACTCAGACGGCCAGGGGCATGCTCGTCAGCCTTCTATTGCGGGTGATGGTGGAGAGGAGGAGTTGGTGGAGGACACATCTCTGGACGTGACCGAGGAGCCAGCAGGCCTCAGAGGGCAGGGCCAGCACCTTTTTGGAGGGAGGCATGGTTGGGGAAATGGAGGTGGGTGATGCTCCAGGACCCATTGGCCTGCAGCAACGCCACGGTGGGGCGGGGAAGCCCGGGGGCCAGCTCCCCGAAGGGTGAGTGCGAGTCTGAGTGATGCTCAGCAGCACTGTGATGATGAGGCCGAACTGCAGATTGTCGCAAGACAGTCATTGTGGACACACAGTGATCTGCTGGGTGATTTGGCAAGGGTACCCGAGAGTCTCGATGCACTAGCTGTGAGGACATTTGCACGTCTCTCAGCAGCCCATGGAGCCCCTCCTTGGTAGATACCAATGGATGTTGGAGGCCACAACTGACCATGGGGTCCCAGACCTGGTGGCATGGGCTGTGGCTGACGTGGAAGTAGCCATTGACCACCATGCCGATGCTATTGGAGGCCTGCATAATGTGATGTTGTCAGTTCGTGGTGTCATCAATCAGTTCTGTGGTGTGCTGCAGTCTTTGTCTGTGCTAATGCAGAGTCGACTTGATGCCACTGCCATCATGTCTGGGGTCCCATCAGTCCAATGGGGACCTAACATTACTGAAGCAGGGCAGCAATCTGTGCTCACCCAGATTGCTTCAGATGCTGAGGCTCTGTCCCAGGGGCATGTCAGGCCTGTTGGAACACGATGTCCTCTCTCAGGACGACATTATTCCGCCTTTGCACCTGCTGCTCTCTGCAACCCATCCAGGCCAGAGTGCCCATGCTGAGGTGATGCCGTCTGCTGCCGACCCTTCCGGGGCCCAAGCTGGTCGGGGACGTTCTGCTCGGCCATCAGGTGTGGCAGTGGCGCCAACAGTGCGACCTTCGACCAGCCTTGCTGATTCCCCATTGAGGAGGAGCAGTAGGCATGGGACGGGGGAGGGGGAGAAGGGAAGGATGGGAAATCATTGAGCAAAACCCAGAAAAGAATTGTGTGGTTGTGGCCAGAGATGCTGACCTTGTTCAAATATGAACTCATGTCAATAGTTGCACTTGGATGTGGGTGATAATGTTGGAAGGGGTCTTGTTTGCATCATTATTTGCTGTGGATGATGGCTTTGTTCTGTGCTTCTTTGCAACACACTATAGTTTTTGTTGTGAATAAAAATTACTTTGAACTGTCACAATCTTCTGTTGCGATTTATATACACGAAGGCTTAGAGAGTGGGGCGCGATGTCTTCAGTAGATGGCCAGGTGAATAGGTTGGGGATTCGGCACATCTTGCATCATTCACTGGAAATGATGCGCGATGAGTCTCTGACGAGCAGCCCTTGCAGACGCAACAGTGTCAGGCTGTGCACCCTCTGTGACTGAAGCTCCTCATTGCCCTCCTCATCGTCATGATCCTCCTGAGGTGGGTCGTCCATCCCTGGCGGTAATGGCTGGCCCCTCATGATGGCCACATTGTGCAGCATGCAACACACAACGGTGAACATGGAGACTCTATCAGGTGAGTACTGAAATGCCCCTCCAGAGTGGTCAAGGCAGCGGAAACGCTGCTTCAGAGCCCTGATAGTTTGCTCGGGAATGGTCCTGGTTGCAATATGGCTGGTGTTACAGTGCTGCTCGGCAGGGGTGGTGGGATTTCAGAGGCGTGTCATCAGCCAGCTGGCGAGACCATAGCCTTTGTCGTCGATGAGACAGCCGCGACCTTCATGCGATGGCTGGAACAATCGTGGCACATTACTCTCCTGCAGGATGAAGGCATCGTGGCAGCTGCCAGGATAGCGGGCATTGATACAGCGAGGATCATCTGCCTGTGGTGGCAGACCAGCTGAATGTTGAAGGAGTGGTAGCCCTTGAGATTCTGAAACACCTCACCATTGTGAGGCGGGGCCCTCAATGCTACATGCGTACAATCAATGGCTCCCTGAACCATGTCGAAGCTCGCTATCCTGGTGAAGCCACGGGAGCGCTCATCCTGGCTCTCCCTGGACATGCTCAACTTTATGTAGTCCATTCGACGGCTGTAGAGAGCGTCAATCATCTGGCGAATGCAGCAATATACTGCAATCTGCGAGTTGTTGCCTATGACACCACTGGAAGGAGCCGGCAGCATAGAAGTTGAGGGTATCTCACTTTCACTGCCACTGTCAGCGAGGTCTTGGTGCCGATGTTAGCTTCGAGGTCTATGTGGAGAAGGTGGCAGAGCTCCGTGACCACCTCCTTGCGAAACCGCAGCCTTCTTATGCACTGCTCCTCGGACATACCAAGGTAAGAGTAATGTGCACGGTAAACCCTGCATGTGTACAGCCTCCTACCCCGAGGTCTGGAGCTTCTCCTCTGGCATGGACCCACATTGGCCATATCCCATCTGTGTAGCCGGCGTCTTTGAAGTCTTCGTCGCAGGATGACATGGTGTGCCATCACTGCCCTCATTAAGTTGCAGGGGGTAACACTGAGATGTTAGTCGCCAATGTTTCCGACCTGAAACCCACCAATGTTTGCGACATGCTAGTTGTGAAGCTGAGTGGTCAGCAGCACCAACACCTATGCACTCTGCGAGGAGAGAACGCAGCACTGACCGCGACCTCTGTGACCCGACTACAAGTACCGCCATTTAAGTACTGCCTCGGCATCCTAACCTGGACTTGTGAACACTAACTTTTTATAGCATGTTCCCCGCCAGCCGGTAAGTGAGGTGCAAAAAGGCAATTTGGCGAGACCGGCGCCAACATCATGGCAGTAGTAAGCGAGGCGGTAATTCATAGCGCCCTTGAAAAACAGCAACCAAATTTCCCAGCTGGCGGCAACACCGCCAGCACTGGCACTCAGCCGTTTACGCATCTCCTAGACGGTAACAACTGAATTTAGAAGGGTGGAGTCATTAAAGGTAAGTTTCCGCCTTCACCTAGAAATTTTGGCAAAAAATGAGGATCCATGATCGTGGGCATTAAATCAGACATCCGAGCCGAAAATTGCAATGGTAAAAGAGGTGGCCATTTTGCGCATGCAGAATCACGTTTTTGTTTACCTGGGCACAGACGTAATTTCAGGACGGGGCAGCATATGATCCGCCTGACTTCTGGCACTTCTGTAGAGATGGAGCAGCAGGAGGGCAGGTAGCATACCAGGTGTTTCTCTAATGAGGCTGCTGAGGCCTTAGTCCAGGCAGTGGAGAGGAGGTGGTCGTCACTCCATCTGGCTGGGAGAGCAAGACCGCTGTCAGCTATATTCAAGATAATTTGGCATGAAATTGCCCAGGAGGTGTTTGCGGCAGACCCGATTGCCAGAACTGGCACACAATACCGTAAAAAGTTCAACGACCTTACGAGGTTCAGCAGGGTGAGTACCATTCACATTTATTTATGCCTGCTATCCTTCCAACATGAATGTCAGACATTATATGATATAACTCATGTATATGCCCACTCTCAAAGTCTTGCAGCCTGTGGGGGGTGGGTTTCACAATGCCTCACAAAACCCAAGGATGGCTTCTCAGGACATTGCCTCTGAATTAAGGATGCACATACACTCTTGTTCCCTAATAATTGAGAACCTTCCTCGCAATACACTCCAACTCCTGATATGGGCTCCATAAAGATCACCTGCAGTCCTTATGTTACCTCCCTCTCACCTAATAATCGCTCACAAAGCTCATGCAACATCGACACAGATTGAAGTGAAGACATTAAAACATCCGTACAGTCTCACCTATTGAAGTATGGTCAGCATATGTGGCATAACAGGAGGTGTACCCTTTCTGAACCCTTCCTATTTTTCTCTTTCCAGTCGAAACACTCGCACAACAGGCATCAGCAGCTGCGCATAGGCGGAGGTCCACCTCAAACCCTAGAATTGACCGATGTCGAGGAACGGGTGTCTGCCATCATTGGAGCACCAGCTCGGGCAGTTGCCGGGGGCGATGCTGAGCCCCCTTCAGATAGTGAGGGAATGTAAATGGATTGCGCGACTGATGTGACTTCCATGACAGGTATTATGAAGTGGTGGGGGGGGGGGCCTTCAAATGTACATGTCCTGCTATCACCCTGCCGCCTCCCCACCTGCTAACCATACGTCTGGTTTTTTGTGCTTACTGAAGAACAGCTACAATCGTCCCAGGCGTCCAGGGAGCCATCAACATCTGGCCACGGGAGAGGTGATGAGGCTTGCGCTGAGATTGCAATGCCTGAGCTGCAAATCCCACCAGTTGGCCCCTCGGAGGAGACCACATCTCTGGACGAGGCCAATTTCCGGGGATTTGAGTCGGCGGAGGCTCGAGGTCCCCGTCGCCTTCAACAACGCGGAGCGAGAGGAGAATCTCGGAGGCCAGCTCTCCGGAGGGGGGGGGGAACTCGGCAAAGTAGGTTTGCTCAAGAACAGGTAGACATGGAACTGGACTTGGTGAATATGTCCAGGCAGAACACAAGCATGCACCATGAGCTCATGGCTGCATTGGGTTGGATCCCAGACACAGCATCGACAAGCTTTTTCTGCAACTGTTGTCGAGGCAGAATCATGAATTGCCATTGCAACTCAGGACTCCAGCGAGGCCACCATTGCCCAATCAGAGACAGGTGGCCTCCAGCAGCGACAGTGGCATTGCAGATTGTGTGGTGTGTGCTCTTGATCACGTTGCTGCATTGATCGAATCGCAGGCACAAGCTACACTGCCGCTTGGTGATATGATGTGGTCGATGACTGGAGCCATCCCCTCTGTGTTCCCCGTTGTCCAACAGGGAAGAGATGGCGCCGAAGCAAACCAGCAAGTTGTGGAGACTGTGCTCCGGATGTTGAGGCCCAGCCCTGTCGGAGTCTCAATGGCGCCCAAGAAATGGACGGTGATGTCCTTCCTCAGGATGACAGCGTTCTGGCACCCACCACTGACTCTCCAACCACGCACACCCCAGCCACCAATGACTGTTTCTGCAGTCCGCAGCCGGGCCGTCCAGGCCAAGAGCAGATCCAGTGTGTCGTCACATGCCGTCTGTATGTCTGCCCCCTAACACAGCAGCCCTCAAGCAAACTTACTCATTGAGGAGAAGCAGCAGGCGTGGAAGGGGGATGAAGAGAAGAGGTGGGGGGAAATGAGAGGCCAAGTCCCGTTAAGGAGTGGGACAACATTGTGTAGATGGCCAGATGTAATATGAAGCAATTGATTAGACTTTTGAGAGCCATCAAGAAATATCTTTGAAAAATTGAAAGACACAAACTCTTTATTGGGCCCTTGAAAGGCATGGAAGATATCAAGCAGTAGTGATTCAGTGTGAGAGGACAGTTTAGAGCAGTGAAGTTGTGCAATTTCAAGATACATAATGAATTTAGAATGGAATCATTAGTAAAAGAGGTTAGGGTTGGATGATGAGTGGAAGATGTACTTGATCTGATTAAAGAAAAGAGAGCTGAGCCCGAGAAGAGCCTGAGTGAATGAAAAAGAGTCAGAGGATGAGTCATTAATTACACCACAGATAAAGTGATCTGAGAGATAACTAAATAACCATGAACAGAGCTTTGGTGGTCGAATGTCTGAAAGCTTGTAATGTTTGTAGCTCCACATTGTGGATGTGGACGTATTGTGCACTGCAACTACAGAGTTAATAATTAAACAGAAGCAGCAGGTTCCGGTGGCTTCCGAGAGAGCTGCCTGCCATGTTAGAAAGCTGTGAGTGCTTGGTGCTCTGTGAATATATCACATTTGGCGGCGAGATGGGATTTTTCGGATGATTTAAACCTTAAATTTTGTGGGTGAAGGATTCAGCCAGCCGACAGAGAGACTTTGGAAGCTTCTGTCTTTGGAAAAAGCTACAAAATCCGAGGTAAAATACAGCACACTGTGTGAACAGCTAGAAATTAAAATGGCAGCACTCGCAGGTATAATAGGACATTTGGGTGAATATAGACATGACCGGGAACGTTGTAAAGTGTATGTGGATCAGCTAGAAATGTATTTCACTGCAAATAACATAATCGAAGTTCCAGACAATGCAGTCCAGAACCAGGCTGTGTTGGAACGTAAGAGAGTGATTTTCTTATCGGAAGCTGGACCAGAATTGTTTGAAACTCTGGTAAATCTGCTTGTGCCTGACGAGCCAAAAAACACAATGCTTAAAGAGATTTTAACGAAACTGGAGCAGCACTATAACCCCAAACCGTTAGAAATTGCTGAAAGCTATCATTTCAGTATATGAAATCAAAAGACTGATGAAAGTATCAGTGATTACATTGTAGCATTAAAAAAGCTATCTATTCACTGTAATTTCAGTAACTTTCAAAACCGAGCATTGCGGGATCGTTTTGTTTGTGGGGTGAAAAATTATGCGTTCAGAAGAAAGTTATTGACGACGGATGACTTGACTTTTGAGATTGCTTGTCAGACAGCGAGGTCGATGGGCATGGCCGAACAATATTCCTGAGAATTTCATAATAATTACGGTCGTCAGTCAACCGAGATGAATCGCCTGCAGAGTCAAAGTAAAAGGTGGTGGGGGCCCAAAATCTCAGAAACTGGAAATTCTAACAGAGCGTTGAAGTCGTGCTATAGGTGCTTGGGACAACACATTGCTCAAAGTTGTCCATATGTGAAAACAGAGTGTTTCTTCTGCAGAAAGACTGGGAATCTTGCGAAGGCATGCCGACTGAAGAGTAAATCAGCTTTCAAAGCCACGAGTCCAGTGTTCAAAGCTATGAATAGAATTCCCCAGAAAATACATAGCATAGAAGAACAACAACAGGACGCGGAAATGTTAAGAGTTACACGTCATTAGGAGCACGAAGTTAACAGACAGCGATTCGGAAAGTATCAAAATTCACATAGATGTTGCGGGATTCAAGATACCAATGGAATTTGACACGGGTGCATCCGTGAGTGTAGTACCAGCGTCGCTATACCGTGACAAATTGCGTGATTTCCCATTGGAGAAATCCAAGATAGAGCTGCGAGGCTACTCGGGAGAGAACATTCCTGTGATAGGTCATATCACCGTACCATAAAATACAAGGATCAAGTTCAGAGCTTGCCTCTAATAGTAGTGAAAGGAGACAAGCCTGCCTTACTAGGAGGAAATTGGTTGAGATCACTGAAAATGGATTGGAGTGAGATTTCCCGTGTGGAAGTGAGACTTTCATCAACGGATGAAGTTATCAAGAAGTATCCGAAGGTGTCCTGCGAAACGGTCAGTCCGATCCAAGGCTTCAAGGTGAGTGTCAGGGTACAGAAGGACGCTAGATCGGTTTACTACAAGCCATGTTCCGTACCATATGAACTCAAGGAGAAAGTTGAGCAAGAACTAAAAAGACTAGACAGTGAGAACATTATTTGTAAGATAGATCGATGTAATTGGGCTACACCCATTGTTGTTGTACCTAAGTCCGATGGTAAGGTAAGATTGTGTGGTGATTATAACGTAACCATAAACCAGGTTCTAGAGGGTAATGTTCCCAATACATTGCCGAATATAGAAGATTTGTTCACAACACTGACAGATGGTCAAATCTTCTCAAAACTGGATCTTACAAATGCCTACTTACAGCTTGAACTAGATGAGGAGTCCAAGTCATGCTTGACTATAAATACTCATCTAGGCCTATATCAATTTAATAGGCTACCATTCGGAGTGTCTTCCGCTCCTGCCATATTCCAAGGGGTGATGAACCATATTTTGCAAGGTATTGAAGGGGTAGTATTTTATTTGGATGATATACTAATTTCAGCACCAAATAGGCAAATTCATAACATATTGAATGAAGTCCTCAAATGGCTGGAGAAGCACAGAGTACGAGTGTCTGCTGGTAAGTGTGAGTTATTTAAAAACTCAGTGGAGTACTTAGGGTACAGAGCAGACAAAGATGGTTTACATCCAACCATGGGAAAGCCGGAGGTAATTAGAAATGCACCCACTCCCAGGAATGTCACTGAACTTCGTTCATTCTTGGGTCTTTTGAACTATTATGGAAAGTTCCTACCAAACTTGGCTACAGTATTACATCCACTGAATGAACTATTGAAAAAACAGGTCCATTGGAAATGGTCAGAAGAATGCGATACAGCATTCAAAGAGTGCAAAAGCAAATTGGTAGAGAGTACCATGTTAGATCACTACGACGTATCTAAGGAGATTAAGCTAGCATGTGATGCTTCTCCGCATGGAGTTGGAGCAGCAATCTCTCATGTATCACGTAGTGGGGAGGAGAGACCAATTGCTTTTGCTTCACGCACTCTCAGTGCCAGTGAGAGTATTATGCGCAAATCGAAAGGGAAGCTTTGGCATTAATTTTTGAGGTCAAGAAGTTTCACAAATACTTGTATGGTCGTAAATTTACCATCGTTACAGAATATAAGCCCCTAACAGCAATCCTCCATCCAAAGTCCCCAGTTCCAACATTAGCTGCAGCCCGAATGCAGAGATTGGCTTTGATTTTGTCAGCATATACATATAGTATTGAATACAGACAATCAACTGATCACGGTAATGCTGATGCAATGTCTAGATTGCCTTCCCCATCACAAGTTACACCTGATAGGGAAGAAGTGTTTTATTTTTCATACTTTAAGGAACTGCCAGTTACAGCTGAAGAGATTGGTAGAGCAACCAAATGTGACCCAGTGATGTCAAAGGTGTATGATTATATTGCAAATGGATGGCCAAACCAGGTAACAGACAAAGATATTCATCCATTCTTCATTCGTCGGAATGAATTATCAGTCGATAAAGATTGTATCATGCAAGAGTGGTTATACCAAACAAATTCAGGTCCAAATTATTCGGAGACCTCCATGACCAGCACCTGAGAATGTGCTTGACCAAGAGTTTTGCACACAGTTACATATGGTGGCCAGATCTTGATAAAGATATAGAGTACATCATGAGTCAGTGTACGACATGTCAATCGGTAAGCAAGCAACCACCATCAGTACCATTGCAGCCATGGAAATGGCCTCCCAGAGTGTGGCAAAGGTTACATATTGATTTTGCTGAGCTAGAAGGACAACAATTGTTCATTGTGATTGATAGCCATTCGAAGTGGGTCGAGGTGTTTCCAATGTGGAAAATAACAACAAGTAAAACATTAGACATTTTGTGAAGATTATTTTCTTCATTTGGCCCCCCAGAAGAAATTGTTTTGGATAATGGACCACAATTTCATTCAGAAGTATTTGCACAATTCACGAGCAAAAATGGTGTGAAACATACCAAGGTTCCACCATACCACCCTGCTTCAAATGGTGCAGCAGAGCGCACTGTACAAATTGTAAAACGTGCCCTCATAAAACAAATGTTAGATCCAAATCCAAAGAAACAAAAGTTGTCATTGGTTCACAAATGTTTTGATTACATATCGTAATACTCCTCACACAACTACTGGTAGAACACCAGCAGAGTTGTTTCTCAAGCGACAGCCACGAACCAGATTCTCGTTGTTAAAACCAAATTTGGCACAGTCCGTAGAAGAGACACAATTAAGACAGAAAGAGAATCATGATAGAGGTCGAGTAAAAGAGAGAAGTGTGAAATTAAACCAGAAGGTGAGAGTGAAGAACCGTCACCATAAATGGATAAAGTGGTTACTAGGAAGAGTGGTGAAGATATGTGGTCTTGCACATATTTGGTAAAGATGTTTGATAATGGACAGGTTAGGTTTGTTCATATTGATCATATTTTACTTACAGACATGGAAGGAGTTGAAGGTGGGAATGATTCAATTTCTTCTGACTCCTCAGATAGTTTTGATATACCAGTTGCAAATCCTACATCCAGTTTACTGGAAACAAATCCAAGAGAAAGTCAGAATTTAAGTCTGAGTCAGGGAAACAACAGTCTGAAGTTAGAGTGAGTTCAAATGAAAAGCAAGGAAATTCCGTGGAGGAAAACGTTCCTCAGGATGAGCCTCAAATGAGTGTAAATTTGACACCATGTTTGGAAGGTTCTGTTCGAGAGCGAAGGTATCCTCTTTGAAACAGAAAACAAGTGGTTCAGTAAAATTTGTAAATATGGAAAAAAATAAGTCTATATTCTCTGTTATAAACATGCAAGTTATGTATGATGTTATAATAACTTCTTCATTAAGGAGGGAGAATTGTAATGTCTGTAAGCTTGTAATATTTGTAGCTCCACACGGTGGATGTGGGCATATTGTGTACTGCAACGACAGAGTTAATAATTAAACAGAAGCAGCAGGTTCCAGTGGCTTCCGAGAGAGCTGCCTGCCATGTTAGAAAGCTGTGTGCTTGTGCTCTGTGACTTTATCACAGGTGGAAGACCACATAATATTAAAAGTGCACACTTCCTAGGCCATATGAAAGTCTTTGGAGATGTCTAAGGCAATGACAAATGAATTATCAAAGAGCTCAATCACAGAGGCCTGATGTGGACACAATTGTCATAATGGTCAAGCAGAATGCAGCAATAGAGGGAAGTTATTTTTAACTTTGATCATTGAGATTAGAATCGGAGGAGAAAAGTAATTTAAAAAAATTTGTTTTCTCTTTCGATGAGCTAGAAGATGTACCACCTGGATGGACAGGGGGTGGAAAGGAAAATTCACAGAAATGACGAGCAGTTAAATGTACAGATCAAAGCCCATGTATAGGTATTTGTGTAACCAGAATTTATAATTTAATAATGGGAAATGTGGAAATGGCTGAGACCTTAAACAATTATTTTGCTTCCGTCTTCACAGTGGAAGACACAAAAATCATGCCAAAATTTGCAGGCCACAGGAATGTGGGAAGGGAGGACCTTGAGATAATCACTATCACTAGGGGGGTAGTGCTGGACAGACTAATGGGATTCAAGGTAGACAAGTCCCCTGGTCCTGATGAAATGCATCCCAGGGTATTAAAAGAGATGGCGGAAGTTATAGCAGATGCATTCGTTATAATCTACCAAAATTCTCTGGACTCTGGGGAGTTACGAGCGGATTGGAAAGCAGCTAATGTAACGCCTCTGTTTAAAAAAGGGAGCAGGCAAAAGGCAGGTAACTATAGGCCAGTTATTTTAACATCTGTAGTGGGGAAAATGCTTGAAACTATCATTAAGGAAGAAATAGCGGGACATCTGGATAGGAATAGTGCAATCAAGCAGACGCAGCATGGATTCATGAAGGGGAAATCATGTTTAACTAACTTACTGGAATTCTTTGAGGATATAACGAGCATGGTGGATAGAGGTGTACCGATGGATGTGGTGTATTTAGATTTCCAAAAGGCATTCGATAAGGTGCCACACAAAAGGTTACTGCAGAAGATAAAGGTACGCAGAGTCAGAGGAAATGTATTAGCATGGATAGAGAATTGGCTGGCGAACAGAAAGCAGAGAGTCGGGATAAATGGGTCCTTTTCCAGTTGGAAATCAGTGGTTAGTGGTGTGCCACAGGGATCAGTGCTGGGATCACAACTGTTTACAATATACATAGATGACCTAGAAGAGGGGACAGAGTTTAGTGCAACAAAATTTGCAGTTGACACTAAGATTAGTGGGAAAGCGGGTTGTGTAGAGGACTCAGAGAGGCTGCAAGGAGATTTGGATAGGTTAAGCGAATGGGTTAAAGTTTGGCAGATGGAATACAATGTCGGAAAGTGTGAGGTCATCCACCTTGGGAAAAAAAACAGTAAAAGGGAATATTATTTGAATGGGGAGAAATTACAACATGCTGTGGTGCAGAGGGACCTAGGGGTCCTTGTGCATGAATCCCAAAAGGTTAGTTTGCAGGTGCAGCAGGTAATCAGGAAGGCGAATGGAATGTTGGCCTTCATTGCGAGAGGGATGGAGTACAAAAGCAGGGAGGTCTTGCTGCAACTGTATAAGGTATTGGTAAGGCCACACCTGGAGTACTGCATGCAGTTTTGGTCACCAAACTTAAGGAAGGATATACTAGCTTTGGAAGGGGTACAGAGACGATTCACTAGGCTGATTCCAGAAATGAGGGGGTTACCTTATGATGATAGATTGAGTAGACTGGGTCTTTACTCCTTGGAGTTCAGAAGGATGAGGGGTGATCTTATAGAAACATTTAAAATCATGAAAAGGATAGACAAGATAAAGGCAGAGAGATTGTTTCCATTGGTAGGGGAGACTAGAACTAGGGGGCACAGCCTCAAAATACGGAGGAGCCAATTTAAAACCGAGTTGAGAAAGAATTTCTTCTCCCAGAGGGTTGTGAATCTGTGGAATTCTCTGCCCAAGGAAGCAGTTGAGGCTAGCTCATTGAATGTTTTCAAGTCAAAGATAGATAGAATTTTAACCAATAAGGGAATTAAGGGTTACGGGGAGAGGGCGGGTAAGTGGAGCTGAGTCCACGACCAGATCAGCCATGATCTTATTGAATGGCGGAGCAGGCTCGAGGGGCTAGATGGCCTACTCCTGTTCCTAATTCTTATGTTCTTATGTTCTTATAGTCCGTGGGAAGAAAACAAAATAAATGTTTAGAAGTTCTCCTCGAAAAGTCTGCAAACATTGTATTTTGCAGTGCAGCTGTATCTCCTTTTCATTTTAGACTGCAAATAATAATTCCTGAGTAGGCAGATGTTTAGGGAGAAAAAAGATTTGCAAAAATTAAAGAAAAAAACAACTTTGAACATTTGTAAACATACAAATGGATGAAAATATACCAATGTGCGTCTGATCAAATGCCAAACCACATTACCTCACATATTGCCAGAACATTTTGAACCGAAAGACGAACGGTGTTTGCAAAGAATGCGCTGGCATATATTTAACATGTTGTAAAATTAGGTGCTGGGTAATTTTTTGCTAATTGTTTTGGCAAGTTCAGTGCAATAATTCTTTATATCAAATCCAACACTGTGTCTACGATTTAATAAACTGTTGACATTTCGCACCCGTTCTATGGACAGAGATACAGGGCATTCAGTTTTGTGTTCCATTTTTGGCAATTTTCCACCGTACACTTGCAGTGAATAGATAGCTGCCACATAATGGGGCAGTCACAAGTCCTGATTTCTTGATCGTCTTCATCACCTTCATCTTAATTTTCATTGGCCCTGAAATCCCGGGCCTCTGCCTCCCACGGCCACTCGCCAGAAAATGACTAAAAAGATGCGCACCTACCTTTTCCTGCTGCGTCCACCAGAGATCCCGGTCCTGAGGCCTCCACTCCCTGTGCTTCAGAGCACATGCACGTCTCGATCGACGTAGAGCTAGCATGGAGTCACATGGCACTGGGCAGCCAATCCAGGTAAAGTATTTTTTCATTCATAATAATGGGAACTCCGTAAGTAGGAGCTCTCATTATTATGATTGGGAAACACGAGAAACAGCCCCCCCACCTCCCCAACACCAATAAAAAATAGGGAAAAAATTACATATTTAAAATTAATTTAATTTACAGTTAATAAATGTCTTAGAAAAAATATATAGTTTTCCGATATTTTTTAAAGTTTTTTAGTTATGGTTTACAATAAACTTACCTTAGTGGGCAGGGTTTTTAACATTAAAATGTGTTATTTAAATTTTATTTTTATCGACGCAAGAGTTTTCAGGACACTCGCTGGGCAAGAGATGGGCAAATACCGCAATCTTGCCCATGCGAATGTCCTGGCTGTGGGGATATGGAGGTTCTGTCGAGCCAGAGCTGGACAGATCGGGAAAGCTGGCTTTCGGCACATGCGCATTGCGTGCCAAAAAACACACTCCATACAGGCCCGGGGAGGCCGGGATTTCTGGGCCATTATTCCTAATGCAGACTGGGATGGATATCGGAAAATTGGATCGCTTGATTCCACCACCATCCACCCCGCAACCCCACATGATCGAATAGAAAATCATACGCCTCAATCGGCCAACTTTCCGCTATGTGCTCCCAGTATGAAAAGCTCTGCATGAGCAGCATTGAAAGTGAGAATTTACTCTGATATTTTCCTTTTTTTGTCAACTTTTGTAACATTTCTGAGTACTGGAAACAAGGTACCACTCAAGACCAAGTATTTCATATTTTTATGTTCATATATAGTGGTGAGAAAGCAGGAATGGGGTACTGAAGTTGCATGTTCAGCCATGAACTCATTGAATGGCGGTGCAGGCTAGAAGGGCCGAATGGCCTACTCCTGCACCTATTTTCTATGTTTCTATGTTTCTAACTTGTGGACTTTGATTAAATAGTTACCTCTTAACTAGGTTAATACCTAAAACAGAGTGAAAATGGATTCAATCTATTTGGTTTGTTAACTGAAGGCTAACGGAAGCATGTACCACAAAAGGCACACATCGGAAACATCGAATACTACAACATCAGTAACTTGTGCTAACGTAGCATCCGTGCTGTTGTAAAATATCCTGTGATGTCTCACATCGCTGTGGTAAGAACACCCTCCTGCAGTTAGAAGCTGGAGATTTAGAGCAGGCTTTTGAAGTGGAAGATAGATGTAGCAAGGTGGTAGAGTTCAGGACAACAATCCAGAATGGAAGACCATAATGGCTGAAGGATCTGCCACTGACCGAAGAGATGAGGGGGTGGGGGAGCACACAGCTTTTAACGCCCCCACCTGCCAGGAACTTGGCTGGAAGGGGGGAGCAGTTCAAATGAGACAAACAACTTACCCCCTCCGATGCCGATGCCTTCCCAACGGATTCAAATATTACAAAAGCACAATACCGCGGACGCTGGAATCTGAAATAAAAACAGAAAAGGCGGGAAATCTCAGCGCATCAGGCAGCATCTGTGGAGCGAGAAACAGAGCAAACGTTTTGGGTCGATGACCCTTTCATCAGAACTGGTGAATGTGCGAAATGAACAGAGTCTTAAAGAGCACTGACAGGGGGAGGGGAGGAAAGATCGAAAGGAATGTTCAAATATTAACTTGCTCTTTTGAGCAGGCGAGCAGGACACCCACAGGAAGGAAGCGGGGTCCAATTCAAATATGCTAATCGGATCCCAATGGCGTCATAAGGACCTGATGTGATTTTTGTAATTCATTCCTGGGATGTGGGCTTTGCTGGCAAAGCCGGTATTTTATTGCCCATCCCTAATTTCCCTTGAGAAGGTGGTGGTGAGCTGGCTTCTTGACCCAATGCAGTCCCTATGGTGAAGGTACTCCCATAGTGCTATTAGGGAGTTCCATGATTTTGACCCAGCGACGATGAAGGAACGGCGATATATTTCCAAGTCAGGATAGTATGTGACTTGGAGGGGAACTTGGAGAGTTTTTCCCCTGATTCCTATTAACTTCAATTTTACTAGGGCCCCTTGATGCCACAATCGGGAAAATACTGCCTTGATGTCAAGGGCAGTCACTCTCACCTCGTCTCTGGAATTCAGCTCTTTTGTCCATGTTTGGACCAAGGCTAAAACAAGGTCTGGAGCTGAGCAGTCCTGGCGACCCCAAACCGAGCATCGATGAGCAAGTTATTGCTAAGTAAATGCCACTTGATAGCACTGTCGGCAACATCTTCCATCACTTTGCTGATGATGATGAGGTCGGGGCGAAGGAGCGGCGAGAGATTGTAGAGGGACGTGATCGGGGCCCAGGAGAGGCGTGAGTTCGGGGCCCTGAAGAGGCGAGGGCCCAGGGGCAGCACGGGCCAGCCCACACTGCGATACGTGTGCGCACTAGATCCATGCAGCAGAGCTGGTCTCCAGTCGTCTTGGTTAATCCTTGCTACTGGGCCACTCTGTCAAGCCCCGTGTGGTGGCTGGTGTGCAACGGTCACCACACGTTAAAAAGAATCCACGCACAGGCATCTTCCACCCTTCAAGATTTAGTTTGGATCTGGAATTTTAGGTCCTTCATTGAAACAACTATGAACTTTTTGACATGGAAGCAAGTCATCCTCGATTCGAGGGACTGCTGATGACGCTGATATGATGATGATGATGATGATTGAGAGTAGACTGACGGGGCGGTGATTGGCTACATTTGATTTGTCCTGCTTTTTGTCGACAGGGCATACCTGGCCAGTTTTTCACATTGTCAGGTAGGTGCCAGTGTTGTAGGTGTACTGAAACATCACGCACCTTGCTTGTCCCACTTCCCCACCTCCCTTCTAAATTGGACCTTGTGCTTCAGAGTCAGAGGGTATAGGCTGGGATTTGGTTTGGAGGATGTAGCTGAGGCAGAGTTGGGCAAGAGCATAGTGGGTTTTGCAAATTAATATAAAGATTTTGAAATCAGTATACTCGAGATCAGGTGCCAGTAGAGGCCGGCAAGAGAAAGGCTGATAGATGAGCACAACTCAATATGAGTTGTGCTTCTAGAGGTTGGCAGTGGAGTTTTGGATGGCTTACAGCCTATGCAGCTAACTTAGTTAAAATTTCTTTCAGTGTGCACTGGGTTTCCAGTAATGAGTTGAAATTGTTCAGGTGGTGGTAATCCATAGATAGTCATTCAAGCCAACAGTTTCAAACTTCGTATTTTCAGTAGTTTTTGTTTACTGTTCAGTATCATTTCTGACTGATTCTTACAAATGGTGGCTCAGGAAGTTTATCCAGTGGGATGCTATAAAGCATACAGCCCAAGAAGGTCCCAGTTTTCACCATGGGCAAGGCATTCTCGAGTGCTGTCCAGCAAACGTTGCTGGAAGTAGGTACACTTGGTTGTTGGGCAAGGAGTAGATTGGACTCTGCTGTGAGGCTCCGACAATCCGCCAACACTGTCAAGGCTCACACACTGAGTCATAGCCACTTGTGTGAGGAACTGGTAGGAACAATACCTCAGCAAGGAACCTGTCATGTAGCCTACATGGCTAAACATAGAAACATAAAAAATAGGTGCAGCAGTAAGCCATTCGGCCCTTCGAGCCTGCACCACCATTCAATATGATCATGGCTGATCATTCCCTCAGTACCCCTTTCCTGCTTTCTCTCCATACCCCTTGATCCTCTTAGCCGTAAGGGCCACATCTAACTCCCTCTTGAATATATCCAATGAACTGGCATCAACAATTCTCTGCGGCAGGGAATTCCACAGGTTAACAACTCTCTGAGTGAAGAAGCTTCTCCACATCTCAGTCCTAAATGGTCTACCCCTTATCCTAAGACTATGTCCCCTAGTTCTGGACTTCCACAACATCGGGAACATTCTTCGCACATTTAACCTGTCCAGTCCCGTTAGAATCTTTTACGTTTCTATGAGATCCCCTCTCATCCTTCTAAACTCCAGTGAAAAAAGGCCCAGTTGATCCAGTCTTTCCTCATATGATAGTCCAGCCATCCCTGGAATCAGTTTGGTGAACCTTCGCTGCACTCCCTCAATAGCAAGAACGACCTTCCTCAGATTAGGAGACCAAAACTGAACACAATATTCCAGGTGAGACCTCACTAAGGCCCTGAACAACTGCTGTAAGACCTCCCTGCTCCTATACTTAAATCCCCTAGCTATGAAGGGTAACATACCATTTGCCGCCTTCACCGCCTGCTGTACCTGCATGCCCACTTTCAGTAACTGATGAACCATGACACCCAGGTCTCGTTGCATCTCCCCTTTTCCTAATCTGCTGCCATTCAGATAATATTCTGCCTTCGTGTTTTTGCCCCCAAAATGGATAACCTCACATTTATCCACATTATACTGCATCTGCCATGCATTTGTCCACCCACCCAACCTGTCCAAGTCACCCTGCAGCCTCTTAGCATCCTCCTCCCAACTCACACTGCCACCCAGTTTAGTGTCATCTGCAAACTTGGAGATATTACACTCAATTCCTTCATCTAAATCGTTAATGTATATTGTAAAGAGCTGGAGTCCCAGCACTGAGCCCTGCGGCACACCACTAGTCACTGCCTGCCATTCTGGAAAGGATCCATTTATTCTGACTCTCTGCTTCCTGTCTGCCAACCAGTTCTCTATCCACATCAGTACATTATCCCCAGTACCATGCGCTTTGATTTTGCACACCAATCTCTTGTGCGGAACCTTGTCAAAAGCCTTTTGAAAGTCCAAATACACCCTTGGTTCTCCCTTGTCCACTCTGCTAGTTACATCCTCAAAAAATTCCAGAAGATTTGTCAAGCATGATTTCCCTTTCATAAATCCATGCTGACTTGGACCGATCCTGTCACTGCTTTCCAAATGCGTTGCTATTTCATCCTAATGATTGACTCCAACATTTTCCCCACTACTGATGTCAGGCTAACCGGTCTATAATTACCCGTTTTCTCTCGCCCTCCTTTTTTAAAAAATGGTGTTACATTAGCTACCCTCCAGTCCATCGGAACTGATCCCGAGTTGATAAACTGTTAGAAAATGATCACCAATGCATCCACTATTTCTAGGGCCACTTCCTTACTCTGTGATGCAGACGATCAGGCCCCGGGGATTTATCTGCCTTCAATCCAATCAATTTCCCTAACACAATTTCCCGCCTAATAAGGATATCCTTCTGTTCCTCCTTCTCACTAGACCCACTATCCCCTAGTACATTCAGAAGGTTATTTGTGTCTTCCTTCGTGAAGACAGAACCGAAGTATTTGTTCAATTGGTCTGCCATTTCTTTGTTCCCCATTATAAGTTCACCTGAATCCGACTGCAAGGGACCTACGTTTGTCTTCACTAATCTTTTTCTCTTCACATATTTATAGAAACTTTTGCAGTCAGTTTTTATGTTCTTTGCAAGTTTCCTCTCGTACTCTATTTTCCCCCTCTTAATTAAACCTTTAGTCCTCCTCTGCTGTATTCTAAATTTGTTCCAGTCCTCAGGTTTGTTGCTTTTTCTAGCCAATTTATATGCCTCTTCCTTGGATTTAACACTATCCTTAATTTCCCTTGTTAGCCATGGTTGAGCCACCTTCCTTGTTTTATTTTTACTGGTGGTACTATCACAAGGTGTGCCACCAGAGGGCACAGCAGCGGGAGACTTGTAGGTTACCTGTACAGGTGTTCCTGGCCTAGTATAAAAGGCCTAGTATAAAAGGTGTGATCCTCACTCTGGAGTTAACTAATAAAGGATTAAGGTCACTACAGTTCAAGTACAACACACTGCCTCGTGGAGTCATTACTAGAGAACCTAAGACACAACAGAATCAATACCTTGCTGAAAATAAAGATTAAAAGAATTTTCCGGACGAACTGATACTCCATTCCACGATAAGTGATGATAACACACATTCCTTTCAATGTATTTGGTTTAGGAGAACTGTTTTTGTCCAGTTTATCGAGTTTGTCCAAACCAACTGCATCCACCTTATTCATGAGGACATGGGTAATTCAATCTCTCATTGCCTTCAAACACTATTATGCAGCAGGAATTCTTATTCAGGAAAGGGTGAGATCACAAAGACCTAGTGAGGTTTTGAGATTCTGTAAATCATGTTATACAGGTGAACCTGAGTGAGTGACAGCTTAAGGACTGAAGCCCACAATTGTTTGGTTGGAAAACAGCCTCTTAACTGGGCTACCAGGTCACCCTCTTTGGTAGCCTTATTCCAATGCAAAATTTACTGCCAGATTTCCCTCCCCTGCTTCATGACATCACCCGCAGACAGCTGCAACTGACTGGAGTGCAGTTGGGTGGTGTGTGTGGGCTCTGAAATCTGTGGGAGAAATGGAGGCTCGGGAGAGATGGCAATTGAGACTGGGGAATTGGGAATGGGGGCTCAGGGGGAGATGGAGACTGGGGACTAGGGGCTCGGGGAGAGGGAGACTGGGGAAAGGAGGATCTGGGAGAGATGGAGATTGGGGAAAGGAGGCTCGGGGAGAGATGGTGACTGGGGAAAGGAGGCTCGGGGAGAGATGGAGACTGGGGAACAGGGGCTCGGGGAGAGATGGAGACTGGGGAAAGGAGGATCTGGGAGAGATGGAGACTGGGGAACAGGGGCTCGGGGAGAGATGGTGACTGGGGAAAGGAGGCTCGGGGAGACACTAGGGAATGGGGACTCAGGGAGAGGGAGACTGGGGAATGGGGGCTCGGGGACAGCGGGAGACTGGGGAATGGGGTCTCGGGGAGAGGGAGACTGGGGAATGGGGGCTCGGGGAGAGAGGGAGACTGGGGAATGGGGGCTCAGGGAGAGGGAGAGACTGGGGAATGGGGGCTCGGGGAGAGGGAGACTGGGGAATGGGGGCTCGGGGAGAGAGGGAGACTGGGGAATGGGGGCTCGGGGAGAGGGAGAGACTGGGGAATGGAGGCTCGGGGAGAGGGAGAGACTGGGGAATGGAGGCTCGGGGAGAGGGAGACTGGGGAATGAGGGCTTAGGGAGAGGGAGACTGGGGAATGGGGGCTCGGGGAGAGAGAGAGACTGGGGAATGGGGGCTCGGGGAGAGAGGGAGACTGGGGAATGGGGGCTCGGGGAGAGGGAGAGACTGGGGAATGGGGGCTCGGGGAGAGGGAGAGACTGGGGAATGGGGGTTCGGGGAGAGGGAGAGACTGGGGAATGGGGGCTCGGGGAGAGGGAGACTGGGGAATGGGGGCTCAGGGAGAGGGAGACTGGGGAATGGGGGCTCGGGGAGAGAGGGAGACTGGGGAATGGGGGCTCGGGGAGAGAGGGAGACTGGGGAATGGGGGCTCGGGGAGAGAGGGAGACTGGGGAATGGGGGCTCGGGGAGAGGGAGAGACTGGGGAATGGGGGCTCGGGGAGAGGAAGAGACTGGGGAATGGGTGCTCGGGGAGAGGGAGACTGGGGAATGGGGGCTCGGGAGAGGGAGACTGGGGAATGGGGGCTCGGGGAGAGAGGGAGACTGGGGAATGGGGGCTCGGGGATAGAGGGAGACTGGGGAATGGGGCTCGGGGAGAGAGGGAGACTGGGGAATGGGGCTCAGGGAGAGGGAGACTGGGGAATGGGGGCTCGGGGAGAGAGGGAGACTGGGGAATGGGGCTCGGGGAGAGGGAGACTGGGGAATGGGGGCTCGGGGAGAGGGAGACTGGGGAATAGGGACTGGGGGAGAGGGAGACTGGGGAATGGGGGCTCGGGGAGAGGGAGACTGGGGTATGGGGACTGGGGGAGAGGGAGACTGGGGAATGGGGGCTCGGGGAGAGGGGGAATGGGGACTCGGGGAGAGGGAGACTGGGAAATGGGGGCTCGGGGAGAGGGAGACTGGGGAATGGGGGCTCGGGGAGAGGAAGAGACTGGGGAATGGGTGCTCAGGGAGAGGGAGACTGGGGAATGGGGGCTCGGGAGAGGGAGACTGGGGAATGGGGGCTCGGGGAGAGAGGGAGACTGGGGAATGGGGGCTCGGGGATAGAGGGAGACTGGGGAATGGGGCTCGGGGAGAGAGGGAGACTGGGGAATGGGGCTCAGGGAGAGGGAGACTGGGGAATGGGGGCTCGGGGAGAGAGGGAGACTGGGGAATGGGGCTCGGGGAGAGGGAGACTGGGGAATGGGGGCTCGGGGAGAGGGAGACTGGGGAATAGGGACTGGGGGAGAGGGAGACTGGGGAATGGGGGCTCGGGGAGAGGGAGACTGGGGAATGGGGGCTCGGGGAGAGGGAGACTGGGGAATGGGGGCTCGGGAAGAGGGAGACTGGGGAATGGGGGCTCGGGGTTATAGGGTTACTATGAGGTACAGGTAGGATATCGAAGCCTTACACCTATTACGATCAGCTGCGTATACATTATCAATGATTTACTGTATTGAGATACATGGAGTCACATAGCCCTCTAGAAATTAACCCCAATGCTTGCTTTGCTTTTTTTATGGCCTTGTTAACCTGTGTTGCTACTTTTAGTGATTTAGTGACTCTTATTATCCAAGCAGTATGTGGCCTCCTTGTTCTTCCTACCAACACGCACCGCCTCGCACTTATCGATATTGAAATTAATCTGCCAATTACACGCCCATACTGCAAGTTCATTAATGTCTTCCTGAATTTTAGCTAATTCTGCTTTTATATCCTTTCCTCCTAATTTGGTGTTGTCCACAAATTTTGAAATTGTACTTCCGATTCCTGAGTCCAAATCATTACTGTTGGATACGAGGACAATCTGAGTGCTCCCAATGTTATTATGTGTTATCAGTGCAATTTCAGTGAGTAACCATTAGCGACTGGTTAAATTGAAGGTCCTCCCACCTTCAGTCTCCCCTCTTCCCCATCCTCAGTTTCCCCTTTTCATCTGCTCGTGGGTGGCCTCCTGATTCTTGGAACTACGCACACAACACTTGCTGGCATGAAACCATGAGCAATGATTCTCAACTACAGGGGACCCAACCGGTATCATCATCATAGGCAGTCCCTAGAGTCGAGGATGACTTGCTTCCACACCAAAAAGTTCACAGGTGTTTCAATGAAGGACCTAATATTCCAAATCCCAAACTAAATCTTGAAGGGTGGAAGATGCCTGTGCATGGATTTTTTTAATGAGGGGTGGCCGTTGCACACCAGCCACCACACGGGCTTGACAGAGCGAGGTCTTGGTCCAGTGGCAAGGATTACCCAAGATGACTGGAGACCAGCTCTGCTGCACGGACCTAGTGCGCGCACATATCGCAGTGTGGGCTGCCCTGTGCTGCCCCTGTGCCCTCGCCTCTTCTGGGCCCCAAACTCACGCCTCTCCTGTGCCCCGATCACGTCCCTCTACAATCTCTCGCCGCTCCTTCGCCCCGACCTCACCACTCCTGCAGTACCTGCCCACGCTCGAATCACCGACCTGGATCTTGGTGACGTCCAATCCAGTCACACTCTTCGCTGCCGTTGCTCTCCTGCTCCAGCATGTTCTGCTCCCTGGAGTGGTGTGCCTGTATAACCTGTATAAGGTAAATGCAACAACATTTGTAGAAGTCATGTGATCAGGCGTCATGTGATCAGACGAATGTGTCAGTGCGCAGCACGTGAAAAGTTGGTCAATAACCAACTTTCAGATTTTCACAGGTTTCTTTTGCAAATTACTAATTCATTCATTGATCACTTCAATGGTTTGGCCTGATGTGAAATCTGTCAGGGACTCGACACGCAGGTTGACAAGTTTAAACCCTTGAAGTAATAAGAAGGATGAACATTTGGCAAAGTAGCTGTGAGTAGGATGCTGTCAGATGACCTGTAGTTGAACTGCTGGTCTGACTGCCTTGTGTCTAATTTGAGTACATGTGGAGGCTGGAGCCTCGGTGAAGATTGTGGCATACCAGCATCATGCGCTGTTTATCTGACACCATTGAAATGATTAGTGGTCAGCTTGTGGTGAAGTAATTTTAGACTGTGAGGCATGTTCACCTATTAAATTCAGATACTTTCTTCCTCTGGAGTAATAACACTCAGACGCCATTAAAGTAGTTACTGTCTGGAAAATATAAATAATTGAATGGGGCCTTTATCAAGCTAAGGAAAGCATGGTATGTTTCTGTCTTGTTGAAAGTGAGTAAAAAGAAAAGAATGGTTGGACATAGTTTATTATTGAGAAAAAGTCCTGTAAAAATGTCCAAAACAGCAAGTTGTAAATCCCTCACAAATGCAGCAAACCTGGAGCATCATATTTTTTGAAACAATGGGTTATATTTTTCTTTTGGGAAAACAGGGCTAATGTTTTTCTGTAGATTTTAACAAGCATCAATCAAAATGGCAAGTAAGCACAATTTTGTTGTGGGCAATTTTGTTATGACAGGATTTACCAACGTACAAAAATGACGGGCAGGAAAAGACTAGCCAGCCCATTCGTTCATGAAGCCCCCCGGCTCAGGCTTTACCCTTGATATCAGATGCACCACATCTGTATATTTAAAGCAGGATCTCCTGGCAGGTGCCCGAGCCAGTTAAAATTGTATCCCGTGGGAAGGCGATTGGGATTTGAAGGGTAAGCCTTTTGGATGAGACATTAAATCGAAGCCCCCGTCTGCCCTCTCAAGTGGACGTAAAAGATCCCATGGCATTATTTTTGAAGAGCATCCTCGGTGTCCTTAACAATATTTATCCCTCAACCGCATCACTAAAACAGATTATCTGGTCATATATCATCTTACTATTTGTGGGACCTTGCTGTGTACAAATTAGCTGTTGTATTTCCTGTATTACAACAGTGACTATACTTTAAAAAAAGACTTAATTGGCTGTAAAGCGCTTTGGACATCTTGAGATCATCCAAGGTGCTATCTAAATTCAAGTTCTTTCTTTCTCTCTCTTTCTCTCTTTTTACTCTTTCTCTCTCTTTCTTTGTTCTCTCTCTCTCTTTCTCTCTCTTTCTTTCTACTTACCACTCTCACTCACACACTCAGATTGTCCCACCTGAGGTCACAGGTTTGATTCCTGAATTGAGCTGAATCAGCATATTTCCACAGGGCATTAATTGGAGTGTTATAATTCGCTACAGTGCTCCAGGGAAGGAATTTAAATCAGCCAATCTTCCCACTGCTGACTGCTTTCCAGAAATGTCTCCAAGTGCCAGGTAAGGACAAGATGGGGCTGAGTATGATGTTCTCCACAGTGAAATAGCCTGCCGACAGTCACTATCTAGATACACATCAGGGTTGATTCCCTAATCAGGTATACCAAATGGGGAACGCTGCTCACTGGGAGTGCTAATTGTGAAATTGGGAAGACCTCCAGCTCTTGAATTCCCATCGATTCATTTCCTGAGCAGTACTCTTAATGAGTCTCACTCGGAGTGCCCATTTGAGGACTCAGCCCTATAAAGAATGAACACTTTGTTCAGAGGCAGAGGGTATCTGGAGGCTGCTGGTGCTTATGGAAGTAAACTCCAACTACTGTCATTGCCTTTAGGAGAGGGAGAGGAGAAAATTGGGAGGAAATGATGCTACGAAAGTGGCTACTGATGGAATCTGCAGGCTTATTAGCCTGAGATCAGTAAGAGGTAAATAATGGAAACTGTTCCATATGCACAAACTGGACAAGTATCTAAATAACAATAACTTATTAAAAATAGCTGGTATGGATTTACAAAGGGAAGATCTTGTCTGACAAATCTCCTTGGCTGATTTCAGGCTATTGCAGATAAAGTAAGTTGTGGAACTCTCCATAATATTGTTTACTTGGACTTTCAGAGAGCGCTTTGGCAACGTTCCACAAGAAAGACTTTTAATTAAACCACATTGTGAGAGCACTCATAAACATAATGTCAGACTCTGAGCAAATGTCGAGTTTAATCCCACAGGGATCAACCATTGAGCCCCTGTTGTTCTTAATCTGTATTCATGATCCAATAATTGAAACTAAATGTAAACTTGCCAAATTTGCTGACAACACTAAAATACGGCAAATAGGACAGAAGATACAGCAGCAGATTTTCGGAAAAAAATAGATCTGTTCCAGTTACACAATTGGTTCACAAATAGCAAATGGAATGTAACAACAATCGTTCTAAGGTGTGTGCATTGGTAAAACAATTGTTATAAGTACTCCATAAATAGAGTTGAATTGATACCAGGACATGAAAATCAGCTTTGCTTTTGCACCAAAGCTAAACTTGTCTTGTGTAAACCAGATGTTAAGGCCTGAACTAAATCCAAAGTGAAGCAGAATAAAAGTCTCACTCCACTTTACACCAGTGTAGGGGTGCAACTTAACTGGGAATCCAAGCAGCATTCACACTGTAACTGCAGCATTGATGCGAAGTGAAAGCTCCTTGCACCGACGCTACAGTTATAGTCTGAATGGTCCTCAGAGTCGGACTTAGCCTTGCCACCTTCCATGTTTAGACAATATGCTAAAGCAATGAAAACAGGTAATAGAATGCTGATATATAGCCAGAACAATAGAGAAATGAATTTGCATTGATATATATGGGCTAGAAATGCCACAAAATCCACCACCGTTGGATTGTTGCCCCCAAAAAACGCTAAGATTATTAAATTGACGCCGGTGAAAAATTGGTGAAAAATAGGAAAAGATTCTGCCCGGCGGTAAAAATGGGTCTTGCACACAAATTCTCAGCAGATTCTCGGCGGTAAACGTGATCCTGGCAAATTGGGCAAATTGGGCGGTATTTACTCAAAATTTAATCCGAGGCTATGGGTTGGGCCTAGGGAGGGGGAAAACGCAAAAAATATTTTTCCAAAAAATAAAACATCGGAAAACATTCTCAGGACCCTTTTCCACTGAATCGCTGTAAAAGAATTTTTAAGAAAAACTTTAACATCTTTTTTTGCAGGGTTTCATACCTACCGCCCAGCTCCAGCTACTTTCTCGTGGGTGTTTTTTTTCTGCTCACCTACAGGTCACCACTGTGACCAAACTTGGGCGGTAGCGGTTTTTCCGGCGGTGCACGCTGGCGATCCGCTGCCCAGCGGTATTTCAAGACCGCCAGAGGAATTCTTTGAAGAAAATCCCGCCAGGTGGTTTTCCGCCGAAAACGAAGGCAGTCAGAACCTTAAAATTCATAGAGGGCTTGATGGGGTAGATGCTGAGAGGCTGTTAACCTTAGTTGGAGGGTCCATAACCAGGGGTCACAGTCTCAGAATAAGGGGTCAGCCATTTAGGACTGAGCTGAGGAGAAATTTCTTCACTTAGAGGGTTGTGAATTTTGTTAATTCTCTACCGCAGAGGGCTGTGGATGCTTAGTCATTGAGTATATTTAAGATTGAGATCGATAGATTCTTGGGCACTAAGGGTATCAAGGGATATATGGGGATAGTGGAGTTGATATAGAAGTTCAGCCATGATCTTATTGAATGATGGGACATGCTCAATGGACTGCATGGCCTCCTCCTTCTCCTATTTCTTATGTTCTTAGTTTAACACCTTGTCTGAAAGATGGGACCTCCACCAGTATAGCCCTCCCTTAGTACTACGGAAGTGTCAGCCTGGATTATGTGCACAAGTCCTAAGGTT